>NC_143019.1:7652334-7969834 GCF_055824585.1 Amblyomma mixtum
CACGTATTCGCAATTTCGGCTCGGGCGGTGCACATATACAGATCCGCCGCCACCGATCTGGCTCTCTGATTGCCACCGCACAGGGGTTGCATTGGAGGAGGAGCGAAGAAAGGAATTAAGTTCGAGCCGGCGCTTTGACAACCGGAGACTCGCAGGAAGAGGGGGGAGGGGGGCGGCGTGTACACCCAGCGGCAAACGATGGCGGCAGAAGCGCGCGCAACAAGCGGACAACACGATAAAAGGAGGAGGGAAGAGATAGCAGCGACTGACTGATGCCGCTGACGCCGATAGTGAGTCAACCCCAGCTGCGGATGAAAGGGGGGCGAAGCTGGTTACGAGGCCGACGACAACGCCGACGACGACGCGAAACCCAGGAACGGACGCCAAAGAGCTGCGCTCTAAAAAAAAAATTGCCCTAATGCAATTGAGGCAAAGGATTCGAGCAAGACATCTGTGCAATATTACAGACAACGTATTTTTCACACATATTCCTTCATCAAGAAACACTCCACTAACCGTTTTTGATTGTCATGGAGGAAGACTTGTGGTCGGAGAAATAGATGTTTATATGCTCCACTTACTGCACCAATGCCTGGTTCTCAAAGGAGAGGTCTGTGCAAGTATTTCGGGAGGTTGTCACAGCCGTGGGAGGCTTACAAGCGAGAGGAACGGGATGTTGTCCCACATGAGTGGTAGGCAATTCCTGTTTGTCTTTATATCTACCTTAGAGTCCCCACCCGCCCTGCCACTCTCTCACCGGACATTCCCCTCCGACCCTGACGATCGGGAACTCGAATTTATTCCAGCTTACACCTTCAAAGACATCGTTTTACTCTATCAATCTGGCCATGGTCTTTATCCCCGCCCGTGTAAAGGTCTGTCAAAGGTGGAGGAGCGGCTTCTGCTCCGCCTGTATACTAATACTTTGCTGTGCCCGGCAGCTCTGAAACACTTCGACCCTTCTTTCTCGGGCAGCTGTCCGCACTGTGCGGAGAAGTCTTCGGACATCTACCACATGGTGTGGGCCCCTCCAACCCTGCTATCCCCCCTCATTCCAACCCAACCCGGGAGGGCTGGGAGGCGACCCTGCTCGGCTGCTCTGACCTGCAGGCCCAACGGGCCTTGGTCGCGCGAGCCTGGGCGGCGGCCGATGCCACTGGGGTCCCGAACTAGGGACCTCCACCTAGTATTTGTAAGGGCTGGCCCCCTCTGGCTCAGCTCATGCATAACCTCCTGTATTATACCTGTACATAAATGTTTTCCACCACCACCACCACCCTGGCAGGTGGCTGTTAATGGTTGATCGCGAGAGAGCGCTCACCGTTGTCAGCGCTAACGCATGCAGCCCACATATCTCTCTATCACCCCACATACATATAAGCGCGATTGAGGCGTCCACTGACCCAGGGAGGCAATTATACCACTTCCTTCCCTTAAAATGATCGGAGTGTAAAACGTTGTCAACGCCGACGCCAATGAACACAATGAACGCTGACGGCCTATCGGTTGAGCGCCGCGTTTCTGGCACAACGTTGTCAATGCCAACGCATGCAGCGAACATCTGTCACAACCGCCACCTAGCTTAAAGCACGATTGAGGTGTCCACTGTTCCATGAGGGCAGTTATGCGCCTTCCCTCCGCTTTCCAAGCTCCCGCTCCATTGGTTTCGCAGCTTAAAGCGCGACAAAGGTGTCCGCTCTTTTACAACGGACAACGGCGACGGCGACGCCGCGAAACGCAGAAACGGGCGGCTAAGAGCTGAGCTCTAAAATTGGCGTATGCTTAAGCTTCGCCTATATGTGGAACGCGACAGCGAGTTGCAGCGCTGCCAGGGAGTCCACGGAACGCCATCGCCCGTTCTGCGCGACGCCTTGCCTGTAACCCAACGCATTTTTGAGGAGAGGAAATGGCGCAGTAATTGTCTCGCATATCGGTGGACACCTGAACCGCGCGGTAAGGGAAGGGAGGAAGGTGGGAGTAAAAGAAGAGAGAAAGAGGTGCCGTAATGATGGAAGGAAATTTGAGGAAAGGAAATGACGCAGTATGCGGCTCACATATCTCGGTGGACTACCGCAGCCCCCCCCCCCCCCCCCCCCCCCCGATTTTAGGTCGCCGGTTCGAATTCCAGTGGCAAACTAGGCTCTAACCTAACTAGTAAGTTTATGCTGCAGGAATCGTATGACACCATCCGGAACATTCTACTGCAAACGGTTGACGTGATACAATTTTTCTCGACGCGCGGTGCTTACAACTACCACTACTGCTATTATTACTACTACTACTACTACTACGCCGACGGTATTTTCAGACCGAATGAGCTGTATATGCTGTCGCTTAATAGAGAAAGGGTGCCATAATGGAGGTCTCCAGAATAATTTCGGCCACCTTGGGGTCTGTAACGTGCACTGACATTGCGCAGTACACGGGCGCCTTTGCGCGTTTCGCCTCAATCGAAACGCGTCTGCCGCGGCCGGGTTCGAACACAGAAACTCGGGCTCAGGAGCCGAGCGCCTAACCACTGAGCACGGCGTAAGAAGTAGCTACTTCTTACACCGTGCCACTGAGCCACCGCGGTCCACCGTGGATGAAAGATAAAGAACACAGGGAAAGGGACAGGATGTGATGGTGTGCAATATGTAAATAATTAATATACTGCGTATGGAATTGATAAGGAGGAATACGAAGTAAAACAAACAAAAAAAGCTAAGAGAAGCAACGCATTCCAGTACCTTTGAAGCTAATAACGAATAGCGACGCATTGTTTTTATTTCCCGCTGCAGATGGCGCCTGCATCTGCTAGCCTCTACGAAGTGGCCACAGGGAATAGCCGGGGCTATAATGTTTCGCGTTATACCAATATAAATGTAGCAGTTATAAATCAGCCAACCAGGAAGGGCTGGGAGGCGGCCCTGTCCAGCTCGGACCTGGAGGTCCAGCGGGCCCTGATCCAGAGAGCACGGGCAGCGGCGGCAGCCAATGGCGTCCCGGAATAGGGACTGCCACCCAGGTCAACGTCCATCCACAGCTTCCCTACCCAATTCAATACAGTGCTACAATAAATGTTTTCTCCTCCTATACTAATACTTTGCTGTGCCCGGCAGCTCTCAAACACTTCGACCCTTCTTTCTCGGGCAGATGTCCGCACTGTGCGGAGAAGTCCTCGGACATCTACCACATGTTGTGGGCCTGCCCCTCCAACCCCGCTATTCCCCTCACCCCAACCCAACCCGGGAGGACTGGGAGGCGACCCTGCTCGGTTGCGCCGACCTACAGGCCAAAAAGGCCGTGGTTGAGCGCGCCCAGGCAGCGGCCGACGCCACTGGGGTCCCGTACTAGACTAGAGACCCCACTAAGTGTGTGAGGGCCGGCCCCATAAGAGTCGGTCCAGTCATACCTCCCTGTACCATTATAAGTCTTTCATCATCATCATGGTCAAAGAGCGAGGGCTTTGAATTGATCCTACATGAATGAATGAGCTGTTTATTTAGAAAGGGAGGCTCAAGGCCATTTGTTGGGGAATTGGGTTGTTAAGGAAGGAAAAAGTAGGGGCCTATTTATACATGGAGGGACGGCATGGGTGGTCTAGCCACTCTTTGCACTGCTTTGTAGCGGCCACTTAGCATATTTGCCAATATCTTCCCAGATGCCGTTTGCTCCGGCTCAGGCCAATGCACGAAATTCCTCGCCATCGGTCGGAAAACCATGCTTGGCGACGAGGTCGTCGCCTCCCTCTCGGAACTCTGAAAAATGCTAAACACAGGTTGCAGGCTTTCTTAGTGGGTTCTGTTTAATTAACGATGGACTTTACCCCAGCGAGCCAATATTGGAAAGCTCTGATTTACGCGTCCAGTGCTGGCATTCACGTGAGCGTAAGACCATGATCTAACGCGTACACCGCACCGCGACTTGCGTGCAGCACGATCCGTACCTGTACGTATACGATGTGCCGGACTACTACAACTACGGCACCATGGGAGCTTTGCTTGGAGTCCAGCTGGCCGAGATTGCCGCCGTCGGCGTCAAGGACAAGCGTCAGTCTGCGTGGGACAACTTGTCGCTCAGCAAGCACGCCGAGATGCTGCAGTGCCTCCTGAAACGGCGCAAGCTGTTGGGGTTCCCCAGTTTCAATCCCAGTACTGCCGACAGGCAACAGACGCATTTGCTGACCCTCTCGATCGGAGCACGGCTGGCCTATTCTGGTCTGAAGAACGCCTTCCGCAGGAAGGTCAGTGGCTACTTCTCTCGGCCGTGGGAATTTTATTTTGGTAGAATTTTTTCCAGTGTTCTTTTTTTTTAAATATAGAAGATCTGACAACCCCGCAGAAAAAAAAAAATCGGAGGTTTTTGTTTGGCTTGTGGGTGGTGGCGGTGGTGAAAAACATTTATCGTCTATTGAATTTTTTACATAGAGGTGTTTGGGGTAGAGCCCTATTGGCCCTTCACCCTCACAATACTAGGTGGAGCACCTATTCCAGGGCCCCGCGTCCTTTGAACCAAGGCCTTTTGGGTATTTAGGTCTTGACAGCCGAGCAGGGCCGCCTCCCAGTCCTCTCTGGTGGAGGTTTAACGTCCCAAAGCGACTCAGGCTGTGAGAGACGCCGTAGTGAAGGGCTCCGGAAATTTCTACGACCTGGGGTTCTTTAACGTGCACTGACATCGCACAGTACACGCGGGCCTCTATAATTTCGCCTCCATCGAAATTCGACCTCCGCGGCCTGGATCGAACCCGCGTCTTTCGAGACAGCAGTCGAGCGCCGTAACCACTGAGCTATATCGTGCTTTGCGCAGAGGCGATGTCGCATCCAATGAAGTCTCGACTGAGGAGCGACTATATGCTAGTTGAAAAATTCGGAGGGCGCTTAAGACTACTTACTTGCTTCGACTATGAAAGCACTGTTTTTTTTTTTGTAGCAACACCTACACTACTGTACCTGGGACGCATTTCGCCGTGAGCTTCCGAACCACCTTGAAACGACCTTGAGATAAGTCATAGGTAGTGTTGCTATGCGCATATACCTAATCATCTGTGGCCCACTTAGTGGACCACCTTTGACCCTGAACTTTGACCAGTTGTGACCAAGAGCTTTGACCTCGACGTTTACCCTTGACATCTGACCTTTCGCTACGTGTAACTGGTTTCGGTGGAGTTGAACCACTGCCTAACTTCAAAAATTTTTTTCCTTTCCATTTTTTTCTCTTCGTTTCTAATGACGCACCAACTCATTTGCATATATTCATAAGGCAACGCATATGCTAGGCACGCATTTGTTCGCCAAGAAGCAACGCAGTTTTGTGGCCTATGGGTTTCGTCCTCGCCTCGCTGTGTTAAAGTCCTGGGTTCAATTCCCCACACCTCCTCGCAGCCTGAGTCACTTTGGGACGTTAAACCCCAGAGACTCAACTAAGTGACGGTTAAACGAATTCTTTATTGGGCTCTCTTGCATCCACAAAGAACAGAAGAACGTGGTGGCGGCGATAGCAACAAACCTGCTCGGTGGCCGTCCAATAACACCATCGCTGGTACCCTCGGCCGCACTCAATTTAAAGCTGACAAAGAACTTTCGAGATAATGCGCGAAAAGCAACCCCAACAATCTCTAACAATGTAAAGAGAGAGAGAGAGAGAGAGGGGGGGGGGGAGAATAAACCTTTATTGGAAAAAAAGAGAGCGAGCGGATTGTCGGTGGGGGTCATCAGTACAGGACTCCATGGAGATGGCTACGCTTTGGCGTGGCGACTTAGCGCCTCCTGGTCTCTCAGGGTGCTGCTGACCAGAACAACTTAGACGCAGTTGCGCATGGCTGCGATCATTCGAGATAAATCTCGCCGCATCTCGCATCTCAGGCAAAGCGATACAATTGCCTGCCGGCGGATCTGAGCACGAACAAAGAAATGTTACAAGTCTTCGCGGCAGTTTGATGTAGAGGTCGCGCAATGTTCTAGTGCGACGGAGACATTTCTTCGGGACTCAGAACTGAAAACAAAATGCTTAGCCGAGGGGCAGTGCCCTGAATCTCATGTTGCCCAAAGATCGTACCAACTGACCCAGTTATAGTAGTAAGAGACCTTTATTCGACCATAATTTATAGGCCGAGCATTTCGACCGCCTGGGCGACCAGAAGTCTCTGTTCTTCCTCCCCTTCAGCGCCAAGCCAGTCGAGCCACGTGGTGATGGATAGGGAGGGGTGGGGGAGGGGGGTAGGGACCCGACTGCTGAGTAGCCGGGCAATAGAAGAGGCAATGGGCCAGGTCCGCATAGATACAGCATAGATACTGACCCAAAACCTAGATTTGTCGAACGCAAGACAACCGCAGAAGTCGCGAACACCCTTCGGAAAGTACGCTTTACGCAATGCATAGCATATACAGCCTTGGACATAAGTCCTCAGGGAACGGCCAGGGTTCAATTTTCGCCCTCATATTCGCGCTGGTATGGCACCTTTGAAGCTCGAAGTATCCAGGGAAGTCAGGACGTGGGTTTTCATCCCTCTCGTGAGAGTGGGAACCTCTAGCGTGCTGCAGGATCCAACTAAAACTTTTGAACAATGCTAACGGAACTGTACTTTGCGTGGTTTATGACATGCATCTCGCAATAGTAGTAGTAGTAGTAATAGTAGTAAAAGACTTTTAATCAACCATAATTTACAGGCCGAGCATTTCGACCGCCTGGGCGACCAGAAGCCGCTGTTCTTCTTCCCCTTCAGCGCCAAGCCAGTCGAGCCAGGTGGTGATAACAGTAGCGTAAATGGTTTTACGGGCTAGCGACGACCAGAGCACGCTGCGGTTGTATACAGTCACGGACAGGTTAACTTGCAATGATAGGTCGACGGCGAATATCTATCGGTGGCCCCGTAAAACTTGAGCCACAAGCTCGAAAAACATTTGCACGAGAGTGCTGCCTGCTTCTCCCATTTCGGTCTTCCATATCGCATCTCTTTTAACTTAGCTGGAGCTAGTCAACAGGTCCTTGCACTTTCCACTTATCTCTTCCCTAAGTCGCAACGAACAACAACGCCTCTATTAATTCCTGATGGTGCAAAAGAACAGTGCACAGCATAATGTGTGACGTAATTTTTACAGATGCCGTAGAACAGCGCGATCTCCAGCTACCTTCCCATTAACATTTTGCGCTGTAATATTGGTTCGAACACGATGTTTGAACTTTGAACTAAGAGGTGCTCTAGGTTAGTTTTATCATGACTGTACAGCGTAGCCCTTAGAAGCACTGGAGGTAAGCCAGCCCACGGCATATAATGAGCAGCACTGGAGGTTAGCTTGTCCATCAAGTAATGTCCGAATAAGGAGCGATGGAGGTTAGCTTCTCCATGGCGTACCTCTTAAGGAGCAAAACAGCTTTCCATGAGGCGCAATGTCGCACTTACGAGCACTTGATGCTACCGTTTCCATGACGTGTCAGATTAAGAACTGGGGATCCGCTTGTCTACAACTCCACAGTAGACAAGCTGATCCCCACGTTCTGATCTACGACCCCACAGTACCCGCCGTGGTGGCTCAGTGGTTATGGTGCTCGGCTGCTGACCCGAAAGATGCGGGTTCGATCCTGGCCGCGGTGGTCGAATTTCGATGGAGGCGAAATTCTGGAGGCCCGTGTGCTGTCGGTGCACGTTAAAGAACCCCAAGTGATCGAAATTTCCGGAGCCCTTCACTACGGCGTCTCTCATAGTCCGAGTCGCTTTGGGACGTTAAACGCGTACGCCATAAAATCAACCAACGACTCCACAGTGTCCCACTAAGAAGGAATGGAGATAACACCACACTATTAAAGACGACAGACAATGCGTGACGGCTTCATCGCTTAGCTGGTCTTGGAGCGCCCTGGTTTGCTTGGTAATTGAAAGCTCAAAGGCTGCTCCTGAAGATGTGCACTGTATGCCGTATATTTCAGACAGAAGCGGTCATCCAGTCTCATGAACAGGCTTCCTCAATGCGATCTGACAGCGCGATAGACGGAAACCGAGGGTAAAGACGCAATAGAGGTGCTGACCGACCACTGAGTTTTTCTTTTTTAGGAACTCCCACAGTACACAACTGGCCTCAGCGTGCTTCTACAAGACATCCTGGAGTAACGGAAAGTTGGGTAGTTGGTTGGTTTGGTTTGGTTTATGGGGTTTAACGTCCCAAAGCGACTAAGGCTATGAGAGACGCCGTAGTAGAGGGCTCCGGAAATTTCGACCACCTGGGGTTCTTTAACGTGCACTGACATCGCACAGTACACGGGCCTCTAGAATTTCTCCTCCAAAGAAATTCTAGCCGCCGCGGCCGGGATCGAACCCGCGTCTTTTGGGTCAGCAGCCGAGCACCATAACCGGAGCCACCGCGGCGGCGTTGGGTAGTTGGATTGAACTATGCAACATGGCGCTAAACAACGAGGACAACAGAGAAGAGCACAAGTGCCTGCTTTGTGCTCTTCCCTGTTGTCTTCGGTGATTAGCGCTAAGATGTATATTTCATCCTGAAATAAAAATTCCTCATAGTTTAAGACTCACGAGGGCTGGCTCACGCACATTTTTTTTCTGTTGCGAAAGCAATACTACGCGAGTCGCCGAGCCATTTCGCGGAGCTGAGGCAAGGCCATACTGCGCATGCGCGAGGTGCAGTGATTTCACACGGCGCACAGTTGGCGCGCCGCCGCTGCGCGGGTGACTCAGAGGTGCCGACGCCGCGCTCGCCAGTTGCGCATGCGCAGTAGCGGCGCATGCCGGGGGGCCGGGGCCGCCGCTGCTGCCGCGCGCTCTCCATCGCCTCTCTCTCTCTCCTCATTGCTTTCGCAATCTTCCAGGTTTAAACAGAGCTAAACCACTGCCAATTTTTTCTTCTAATTCGGCACGCTTCAGAAACATGCGCTGCCCTGAATGATAAGCAGGGTACCATTCTTGTAAGTACACAGACCCTCTGCAGAATGCAGCTTGATGGATGTGTTGAGCGAAATGTAAAATATTTTTATGTTCTCATACACACGAGTGTTTGCACATTGCCGCCGCCGCTCCTCGTGACTTACGACTGTGCGTGTCTGTGCTTGCAGTCCCGGACGGTCAAGGTGTTCAACGACTATTGGCCCGAGGCGCTGCGCGTGTTCTTCACACGCTTCTGCCTGCTGTGGTGCAGCAGCAGCGGAAAGCCCGACCCACTGACGCCGCGCGCCAAGTGCATACTGCCGCTGTACAACATAGAGGAGTTTGGCGAGATCTACGAGTGCGCCGCCAACTCCACAGGTGGCGCTTCCTGTCCGACGTAGCGCCGCTTTCACTCCCTACCGAAATTACACTACACTACACCAGACCAATGAACTACACAGCACACTCTACTCTACATGCTCCTTAGTGCACAACTTCAGGCCACACTGGCCCAATGGTGTAATGGTTAGACTGCACTGAGACTCAACATATCACTCTACACCAAGCACTGCAGGTGCTGAGTATCCCGCATTGCACCATATATTACATTGCATTACATCACTTACACAACTCTGTACCTCGCAATGCATCACAGCTACAACTGCTGCAACTGCGTGGCTGCAAACCACAGAGCCACGCCACAGTGAAGCGCAGAGCCATATACGATGCTCTGCAGTTGAACACACGTCTCACTAATTTATCGCAGCGTAATGCGCACTGACACGGAGATTAAGACATTGTCATACGCGACAAGCTGCTTCTTTGTCCACCGTACATATGTTATTTTCATATTTGAATGATTACCTCTGCTCTACATCATTACTTAATTTGTGCCGATTGTTAGCTGCAGGAAATAACTTCAACGCATTTTTACACAAAACTACTTTTTCGTTCTCTTTTTGTTGGCTTCCTGCGCATCAGGTTTGCGTCAAATATACTTCAGCGCTCTGCGACTAATTACGAATCAAATTAGATGCGCAGCTTATTGCGGTCAGAACTTTTTGCCACATGTTAGTTACCGCCTCTCGTGCTTAAGGTCACCTTGCGCCTCACGCCGTCTATTTTTTGGATAGGGGCACTAATAATTGCCTCATCGGAGCAGTAGTCACCGGTAAGGAGAAAAGATTCTTGGCAGCTAAAATTTTGAATGGACCATTGAATAATTGCTTCAAGGTGAATATGGCGCCGCTAAGGGCTGTACAGATGTTTGTGTGGTTGTGCTGGACGTGAGCTTAAAGGCCTGTTCTGACTTCCTTACCGTGTGGTTGACTTCAATGGACAAGGACGCGAATGGAACTGTTGTGCCGTTGGCCTTGTGCGTTCTCTGCAGCCTTGTACCCAATGGGCATTGAAACTCCTATGGAGGTCCTGCGGATGTTCAGTATGTTTGCAGGACGTGGTGCTAGTTGCTGGATCGTATGAACTGGCAACGTCCATAGGCCTCATTCTTCGGCGACTGCTTCAAGGACCTGAGCACAACGTACCACTGTCCTCAAGACCGTCCGTGCCTATGATCACATCGAACTAGTTTATTTTTATGCGGGCGCCTTTAATGACCTGATACAAAGAGCATTTTGTATACCCTTCTTCGAGTGTTTTGTGCGTTAGTGTGTGAAAGGTTCTCAAAGATTTTGTTTAAAGCTTTAAAGTTTTGTTTTTCATTTCAGAAATAATTCGTAGTCGCTAACTAATAAGACGGGGTATGATATAAAAAGAAGTTAAATTCTGAGACTCCAAAAAGTACTTTTGAGACTTTCTAACTAAAACGCGACCACATGCACTCAGTTCGACTTCGAATTCATGAACGTTGCTCTTTTTAGCAAACAATATCCAGTAATTGTAACGGAATATGCTCTGTGGTAGGCCTTCAATTTTACAGTTTAAAATAAAATCGGAGTGGCTGTTTTTTGTTAATCTCCGTCAAAATTTACCGTCTTTTTTCAAAATTTTTGAATTCATCAACGCCTAATTAATCATCCGCCAGTTCTAAAAGTCCAAATTTTGTCTGGCGAAGTGAAAAGAACGGATTAATGCTGAGAAAAAAACTTTAGCCTCTGGTTCCTTCTACTTGTAATAAGGGAGTAATTACTTATTGATATCCACCCAAGCGCAGCCATACGGCTACAAAGGAAAGCTATACAGCTTTCTCAGAAACTTCGCACTTAAAGAAAAATTCGTCCTGGTCCGGGGTTCGAACCCGGAACCACCGCCACACCGGAGCAGTCGCTCTACCAATTGAGCTAACCGGGACGGCAAGCTTATGGTAGGGCGAGAGCGAATTGATCAGTAACTCGAAGTGGGAACAATGTGTTGGTCAAAAATGTTTAGGGGAATCCCCCAAGGTGGAGTAGATTTGTAATAAGGGAGTAATTACTCATTGACATCCACCCAAGCGCAGCCATACGGCTACAAAGGAAAGCTATACAGCTTTCTCAGAAACTTCGCAGTTAAAGAAAAATTCGTCCTGGTCCGGGGTTCGAACCCGGAACCACCGCCACACCGGAGCAGTCGCTCTACCAATTTATTTATTTATTTATTTATTAGAGATACTATCAGTCCGGTCAGGACCAAGATAGGAGTGATACAAGGTACAGATTACAAAGGCGGAACACGACAAAAAACACCAGCACCATCCAGTCGGTGCCAAGTTTTAACATATCAAAAAATGGAACTGACCTCTAAGCAACAAATAAAAATGCGCAAAAATATCGCTGCAACGAAACAGAAAACAATGTGAAAACACCATGCCCAACACAAATGCAAGGCGCATTATATCAGGCACTATACCAACCAATCACGAACTCCAGCAGAGAACACATCCACACCCGATGCGAGCACCACATTCTCTGGCAGTCTGTTCCATTCTGTCGCTGTGGACAGGAAGAAGGAATGCTTGTAGCAGTGCTTAGAAAACGTTTGTTCTTTTACGTGTCTGCAATGTTTACCCCGAGTGATACGTGAAGTAGTTTCGCTTATGTATTGCTGCTTATCGATATGTACCATGCTGTTCATAATCTTATAGAAAAGAATGAGTCTCTTTTGTTTCCGGCAACATTGAAGAGGGCGCAAGTTCGCTAAAGTGTAAAGTGGGGTTACCTGATCTTGTCGTCGGAAGCGAGAATAGATAAAGCGAAGTGCACGTCGCTGCACTCGCTCCAGTTCAGCTGCAAGTGTTTGAGTGTAGGGATCCCACACCTCACACGCATATTCCATTATCGGGCGTACGAGCATCTTATAAGCCGTAAGTTTAGTATCCTGTGTAGCATGCTTAAGTGACCGCCTAATGAATCCTAATCTTTTATTTGCTTTAGCAACAATGTTATGTACGTGAGTGTTCCAACGCAGGTCTGAAGTAATTGTCACTCCCAGGTATGTATATTCTGTTACTCGATTAAGTTTGTTTTCTTGTAATGAGTAGTCAAATTCGAGTGGCTGATGTTTGTGTGTGATTGTCATACATACTGTTTTACTGGGGTTTAAAGACATTTGCCACTTTCTACAGCATTCGCTAATGTTGAGCAGGTAACCATTAAGCTTAACTTGATCTTCAACTGAATTAACATTAGTATAAATAATGCAATCGTCTGCAAATAATCTGGCCTTGATTTCTGAATCTTCAATGAGGTCGTTTATGTAAACAAGAAACAATAACGGTCCGAGTACTGAGCCTTGTGGTACTCCCGATGTCACGTCACACACTTGGGATGCGCTCCCGTCAATACTTACAAATTGCCTGCGGCCCACAAGAAAACTTTCCAGCCAACGAACTATATTTGAGTTTTTGAGTACTGATTGAAATTTGCTTAAAAGTTTTCTATGATTTACCTGATCGAAGGCTTTCCTAAAGTCTAGGAATATTATGTCAATTTGCCCTTTCTGGTCAATGATTTCGCTAAAATCGTGCAAAGTTTCTATTAATTGTGTAACCGTCAACATGCCCTGTCGAAAACCATGCTGACACCTATTCAAGAATTCAATATCTGTTAAGTATTGTCGAATGTGCTTTGAGACAATGTCCTCTAGAAGCTTACAACAGGTTGACGTTAGTGCGATGGGACGATAATTACTGACCGTTTTTGAATCTCCAGTCTTGAGAATAGGAATTATTTTGCTAGTTTTCCAATCATCGGGAACCGTGCTTGTTGATAGTGACTTCCTAAACACTAGTACGAGGTATCTAGCTGACCATTCTGCGTATCGCTTCAAAAACAGGTTAGGAATATCATCAGGGCCCATTGATTTTGATGTTTTTAGGCTCAACAGCTAACCGGGACGGCAAGCTTATGGTAGGGCGAGAGCGAATTGATCAGTTGACCTCTCTGAACCAATCAAGGAGTTTCGTGACAGAGACGCCGCAAATTTTTGTGAGAACCTATATTCTATCGCATTAAAAAGCGTTAAGAACAGTAGCCTTTCACTATTAACTAAAGAATTAACGGTGTTCTATAGTTTCGGTTTAACCTTGATTGTTCTGCGAGCAATCTTCTTACGTCTCACCTGCTAGGCGGCGTGCCATACATTTCCGATAGCACCTAGGTTATCCGTGGCAATACGGCAGTACACAGTATAGGATATCACGACAGAAGGCGGCGTTCCCTCGTACGTAGTCAAATTAGGCTCATGCACAGCCTGCACTACAATGTTCTCAAAAAACCAGGCTGAGGACCGTTACCAGGAATCAGGGACAGCACCCAGCCAGTCCCGCCAAGCCCAGCGGATTAAAGCGCTAATGGAAGGCCCCTCGGTCCTTATTCTCTTTCTGAAGTGATAGATGACGTGAACATGCTATTTTGAATGTATGGATGGATGGATGGATGGATGGATGGGCGGATGGATAGATAGGAGCGCCCCCTTTGAAACGAGGTGGTGGCAATTGCCACCACGCTCAGCTTTTCTTTCTTTATTTTTGTTCAGCTGTGTTGTCAATTCTCATTAAGATTCGCCATCTTCTTTACCTACGGTTTCCTACACTTCTAACCTTATGTCACATCTCTGCTTTTCAGCCACCAATCCTCCAATCGCTTTTTGCTAACTTCCACTGCAGATTTATTTCCATGACCATTGTTATCTTTAAACCCTAGGGCCTCAGGAAGAGTGACTGTGCCTGCCGACATCCGGATGGATACCATTGTTTCCACAGATCTACCACACACTGCACATGTGTCATCTTCTTCGTTAAATTTCTTTTTGCAGCTGTTTAAAGCCATCCATGCGCCATATGGTGGCAGTTAAGGGAATTAGAAGCGCTTGGCCCGAATTCCTGTTAATGAGACAACACCCCAAAATTGCCGCTGCATTCATTAATCTACTACGCTGACTGCTGTGCTTGAGAAAAGCGATGAACGTGCTGATGCAGTATGCATGGCAAAAATGTTGTGCTGCAGCGACGGGCAGGGCGGACGTTGTGTACAAGGTTACCCTGTTCTCTAAGCTCGTGGCGCGCAAGCCATAAACATGCCGCACAGCTGTTACCGCCAGGTGGTACCTTAAAGATTCTTTGAACATTTCATTGTAACTTCAACCTTGTATCGAAGCAAACAAGGACACTGAGATGGGCGTACATGCCCAGACAAGACCAAACCTCCCGAGGACGCCCTGAAATGGTCCAAATGCACCCTCATATCCCAAACAAAACGTTCAGAGTTTGCTTTGAGTGCATCTCACCAAAATGTCGACCCTCGTAAGGATGTCCTCAGTAATCACTTTGCACATTACTGGACGACGCGAGGATGGAAATTTTTCAAAGATCCTTCAAAAGATCCTTCGCACATTGGGCATATAGTTTCAAAGGCGTCCAACAGGCTTTGGCTGTTAAGAAATCGTCTAGGGCACTGCACATCTAAAACTAAATTAGCCGCTTACACTGCACTCGTACGGCCATTACTGGAATACGCAGATGTGGTTTGAAATCCGCACACCCAAGTAGATGTACAGCGCATTGAAGGCGTTCAAAGGAAGGCGCTTAGATTTATCTACAACACATATGGAAGGCACGTTTCGGTTACTAATCTATTTGAGGCATTCTGAACTGCAGACACTTCAATCTCGTCGCAAGTTGCACCGTCTAAAAATGTTGCATGACATTGTTAATAACTTAACAAACATTCATTTTGAGACCTACATGGCATACAACACTTCACGACCAATGCGCAGTAAACACAATTTGACAATCATGGTGCCACGGTGCCGAACGAAAGCGTATCAGTTTTCTTTTTTTCCAAGAACGATATTGGAATGGAACGGGCTTCCACGTGACGTGGTCCGTTTGACAGATCAGAAGTCTTTTTTATCTATTGTCATACGTTAAGCGCAGTGTATTCATTATGCTCTTTTGTTTGCTTTCTTTTGTATTTTTAGCTAACCAAGTGCATTTAATCTTGCTCTTTGTCTTTCTATAAAACCCTGTGTGTTAGCTTTTGCTTCTTTATTCGCGTTTCTACTTGCTTTGTTTTGTCGCGATGTACGATGTATCCTTGTACCGCTCCTGCCTTGGCCACCAAATGGAGGCTGGCAGTATTGAATAAAATGAAATAAAATAATTTCATTGCAGTATTGTGCGCTGAGCTCAAATCAAACCAGCTTTATCTCGCGGACGTAGCTCTTCATACATAAAAGCTGCAGGTTTAATTAAAATATTTGTGTGATAGTTATGTAACAGAATCATTCTGAAAGAAGAAAAGTTATTTTGAAGACATATCTTAAAACATATTTGCTGCATAACCAGCCCTTATGTAGTGCATGTTCTGAGCGGATTGGCCTGCTAGATTTCTTAGCCACAGTAGATAGATGTAGGTACTCACGCTTGTCTCAGTGACTTTGCCATTTAGGCAGCAGATGCACAGAGGCAGCTTGGTATAGCTGCTGAGTATAAAGACTTCACAAAAAACACCCAGTGATCACTGACAAATTTAAAGGTGGTGGTTTGACCAATTACTCTTGTTAACTGTGGCCGAACATTAGCGAAATTTTATTTGTTCGGAATCCAGCCCAATCAAAGCAAAAATAACGCTGCTTCACCATTCATGTTTCCCACAATATTCCGACAAATAACGTGCATATTTTTGCTCCAAAGCATGATCTTACGCTCTGAAAACAGATAAGGTCCTCTTTGGTGGTGGTGGAAAAAACTTATTTAGCAACCCTTAGCAGGAAGCCGGTGAGGGTAGGGATAGGGAAAAGAGGGGTTGCAGGAGACAGGTGGGCCCTCGCTGTTGCGCTAGGTGGCCAGGAGCCCGTGAGTCCTGGCGACCTCACTGGCTTAAGTCACCATCTGAAGCGTACCTTCGGCTGTGAGTTGCGCAGCAAGGTGACATGAAGTTGGGCTAGTTGGTTCTTGGAATCAGTCATAATAAAACTGCGCGAAGAAGACAGGACAAGAATATGCAAAGCGCAGGCGCTTTGTGTTCCTGTTCGTGCCTCTTCTTGTTGTCCTGTCTTCTTCGCGCAGTTTTATTATGACTGAGCAGTGTATCATGGATTCCCATCTCTCCTGGTCGTTGATGTCTCAGAAAAGGGGGAGTTGGACTATTAGGGCAGGCCAGTATGTGACAGATGGGTGTTGACATCCTTTGGCAAGGCTGAGGATGCACGGACGCCGGTTAGGTTATGGCGGCGGCGGTCTACCACCCCGCTACCCCGCCATGCTCGAAAGAAGACGTGTACACTAAAAATTGCTCTTGCAAATAATACACAGAGTGGACTTGCTAGCCACTAAAAATCAACAAGGTAACCCTCGGTACGAGAAAGTCACCCAAGAAGGGCTTCTGGATCACCGGCAGGAACAGGGGCTTGACTTCTACGGCGCGCCACATTCTTGAGGCCATTTCCGGCCGCGCTATTCCGTTCGCTTGTATAGATACACCACGATTTGTTGTGGGCGACGGCATGTGATATCCGGCGGGTCATGACAACAGCGGGACGTGGCCGAAGGAGGTGGCCAGAGCGTGCAGTATCCACAGTTCGCTTTGCTGCACAGAACCAGGAGTCCAACGGCAGTGCGCGACGAATCTTCCAGTGCGTCTGCCACGGGAGACGGCGACAGCGTGCGGTCGCCACCGCTTGCAGCGCTGGCCGGGCCCAGAAGACCTCTCGACTCGCTCAACGACAATCCGCGTAGCAGTCTTGATGGCATTTACATCACTACTTCAATCCTTCATGGGGGAGCCAATTACCGCTCCCATCCAGCCGGCGCAGTATCCACGCGTAATGGTTGGCCGCATACAGACCGAGAAGGAAACAGGTTTTCCACACGCCAAGCAGCAGAACCAGATGAGGACTCAAGGATCAGAACACCCCAAGGACGACCCAATGTCTTCAATAGATCCTTCGGACTTACTGAGGATGAAGTTGTCTCTGGGTACAGAGTCGAATGAAACCAGCAACGGCCCGCGCAGAGGGAGAAAAATAAAAATAGCGGGCAGGACCTGCTCACAGACGTTTCGATTCTTTTTGTAGCGAAAGCTACACTAAGCGCATTTCGCGGAGCCTGGCAAAGGCCACTACTGCGCATGCGCCGTTACCATGGCAACCAGTTGCATTGGAGCCACACATAGAGGAAGGAAAGAACTTTTCCTCCCTCCATGGAGCCACAGATGCCCGCCGTGCGCTGTCGCTCCGCTGCACTGCGCATGCGCAGAGGCACTCTGCGCAGCTGGGATATAAGTCGGAAGCGATGCGCTCGCTCCTCAGATGTGCACCATGGGAGAAGGAGAGCGGTCGTGCTCGTCACGGCAGCAGTACAGGCTGCATGAAATTCAGTCTTCCGGTCCAGAAGTCGTCGCATGGTACAAGGTCGGCCGACAGCGTGAAAGCGAGGCGAGAAAGTCTAAGCGGGCGTCCGAGACACCTGAAGAATGAGAGGATCGTCTTGCGAAGAGACGCCACCAAGCTGCTGAACGACGACATGTCGCTACCGAAATGCAAGCAGACGGAACTGCTTCGCTATGTACGTCCTGGCCCAGCTAAGCCAAGCCACCGCCAATTTTTTAGAATTCTACTGCCACCGGCCAACCCCCACAGTGGTTATGTGTGATCTCCTGCCGATTACAGGCCGGAACTATGCTCCACCTATGAATACGTCATCCCTTTGTTACAGCTCTTGGCCGCTCACTCCCGTCACAAAACGCCGCCTCAAGCTGACCGTGACCACTGCCTTCTTCGTGTACGAATATCATTACGGTTTTTGGCGAGTGAATGAAAGCCCAACGCGAACGGACCTCACGCGGGCCACACGTCACGTGTCAAAATTTGCGGGAGAGAGCGGCACGGAACAGTCATTGCAAGGAGTGGGAATTTAAAAAAAATATATTTGTAAGTTACTGGCTTGTATTTGAGGTCTTGTATGAGCGGCATGAACGCCTACTAACCTTTACTCTACCGAATGCACGCTTTCGTAGCCATTTTCAAAACCGTTTCATGGACCTTTCAACTTAGTCAACAACAGTTTAGAGAAGCATTGTTATATATTAATACGCATTTGATCGTTTTATTATTCACTTATAATACAGGTGCCCCTGCAGCAACAGAGCCCCGAGTGAGTCTACAACGGACAGCAAGCAGCAGGCTTAAAATTCCCATGTGTCCAGCCACCGCAGTCCGTGCATTGTGCTGTTCTCGTGAATCGATATGGATCCGTCCATACCATAGGCAAGAGGTGCAAACAGGTAAAAGCTGCGAATGGAAAAGAGAAAAAATGAATCATCACGGCAGGTGGCACAAACTTGAAGAATTTTAAAGAGGGACACAAAGAATTAGGGCTTCAGATCACTTTTTTATTAAATCAAGCATCATCCCGTTGGTAGTCTCAAAGGGTATATGTCACTAAAAAAATTACAGGTTCCACAAAAAATGTATGCTACAAGAAGTGTCCTAGGCTAATTAGATATTTGTCACTAAGGGCTCGAAGAGTGCACCATCCCCTTACTTTCGTATCTGAATAAAACTTTCCAGAACGGCTCAATGTTGCAGAAGTTTGGCTTCTCATGCCACAGTCACAGGACTGAACCCAGCCGAGATGGGGAAAGCAAAAGTCCACCCCATTCGTTGTGCACTGTCAGTGCATGCTAAAATTAACCTGGAGCGTGAGTCCACTACAATACAATCTTGATGTACGAACCTCATGGGGTTGCGAAAAATATTCGTATTAACTGATATTTGTATGATTTGAAAGTAAACAAAATCTCCATGCACAAGCAAGAGCAATACACTCATGCAAATCTGTTTACAGCTGGCGGGATTTATATAAGGTCATATGCCACTGCTTGAGGTGTGTACCATGCGACTAGCGACTACAGCGTCAGCGATGTGTGAGCAGTGTTTAAGGTGCATTCCCACCTGCGAGTTGTGAACATGGCGTGACTTATTTAATTTAGCCGATTCGTTACGGTTCCTCCCAGCTTTCCTAGGACACTTCACCTTGTATTTAGAGTTACCTTTTTTTTTTGTGTACGCAATGAGTACAGCGACAAACTTTTACTCGGCAGTATATGGTAATCGCAAAGTTTGTCCAATATGGCAGCACATCCCCGCAACAAAATTTTGCCTGGGTCCCGTTATTTCGAAAACCCAGTTCATTCAACTATTTCTCATGGTCCAAGTCACTTCAAATTGATGAGGTTTTACTGTATCCTGGAATTTGTATCTGTGTCACGATCGTATCATAGAGATTCTACTGTATGATGTCTCTCATAGCCCAGCTGTAAATACAAGGCGCTAAACCTGATGTACAATCTGTTCAAAAGAGGGAGCTCTACTCTACTTGCGTCCTTTGTTCAATTACTCTGCCCTGTTGTCATACTGTCTTCTTTCAGCTTGTTTTTAAAAACCCTGATAAAAGCATTTTTGGGTACTTTTTCACCTGTTCTATGAACTATTACTGTCTCGCAGCAAATTAAAATGGCATGATGAAAGATTGCATTGTGATAAATACACAGGAGTAAACCCTGCTGGTGGATACTTTTTCAATTCTTATAGGAGGTATTCAGATGACGTCATCCGCAAGGGGCGCTAGCGGCCGGCGCGGCATTCGCCATGTTGGTGGTCGCGCGCGCGGCCGCCGCAGCCAGCCGCAGCGTTAAATAGCCGGTGATGTGTGAAATGTGCGTGTATTTCGCGTCTCGCCATAGATAATTACTGTCCGGCCCGTAACACCGCGTTACTGAGAGGGTGTTCCGGGAACTGCGCGAAGCAGAAAAGATCGGCCACGCTTAAAAGGTCGACCCCCCATAGGAATGCGGAGGCGCCGGCATGGTGTGCGACGTACAGGACTACTGCCGCGCATTGAATTCACCGGTATCGAGGCCCACCTTGTGCACGGCTTAAGTTTGCTGGCAGGCTAAGGAATTAAAGGATATAGATCTGTGAGAGGGTGCAATTACTTGACCAGCGGGTGAGTCCAAGAGCCGTGCTGAGGGTGCCGACGTCCGCGGTGCCGATGGCCGAAGTGCCGTTTTTGAATAGGTGAGTAATTCGAAGGGTCTGTTCACCTAGCTGTAGCTTAACTAGTCATCTCTATCTGCTGAAAGTGACGTGTTACTACTGAATCTAGCGGAATGGCTGCTAGACGTCTTGTGCATACGTAGCAGCGCTACGTAGCTACAATCAAAACTGCAAAACATTCTCTCTGTGTCTATCGTTCGTGCTGCGAGCGCATGGCAGTATTTTTGTTTGACCGTTCTGTCGTGTAAATAAGGCAGCTATGGCACTTTGCCTTTCTGCTGAAAGACCGTCTGAGAAGCGTCAGCAGTTCGCGGACTACAGGCGCTTGAATGATCAATTTCTGCGGCGGCAGTTTTGGAATTTCGGTAATTAATCGCGCTGTTTATCCACGATGTGCCCTGCATGACTAGCTGACAGTTATCAACTGATATTAAAAGCTGCAAGTCGTGTACATTCTTGCGTGCAGCGCAACCAGCCAGTTATGCTGCCGAGTTGAGGCAGCTCGGTTATATCACGGCGCAGAAGAATTCTGCTGCAAACTTCATGCACAATACGCGCTCCACAAAGATAAGTGGTCGCTGACGTATTCAACAACGTACAAATATGTTACAGATCACTAACAGTTCAGGCCGGGTACCTCACGGCGCACCGTGACACTGCGCGAGCTGGCCTGAAACGACCGCAAACATGGCGCGCTTGCCGCGACGACGCTCGCGCCGTCTGGTAGCGCGGCCTCAGTGAATACCTCCTATAGAACAATTACTACTGTCTAGCAGCAAATTAAAATGGCATGATGAAAGATTACACAATGATAATAATACAGTTAGCAGTAAACCCTGCTGGTGAAGAAAACCCCATGATACACTAATTTTCTTCAGTAAATTTCTTCTAAACAATCAGACTTAGAAACTAATGACAGACTATTATTAACGTTTCAACAAATTTCTTTACAGATTAAAAAGACTTACATAAAAAATTTACACTAAACACAAAGAAAAGGAAAGGCCAACACTTCTGTTGCCAACAGAACCAGAGTAGACATGCTAACCTGTAGACAATGCCTCCCAGATAGAAGCCCATGATCCAGTGGTAAGCAGACAGCCTTATCTTCTCGGGTAGGAGGCTTGGCACCATGCGAAGGATGTAGTCCAGCACAACACCTGCAAGGGAGCACGTCAACTTCATCACTGACCACTTGAGAAAGGACCTCTGACAACTGAACTGAAAGCTGGGAGCTCAGAGGCTCTTTACTAATGGACATAGCAACTGGAGATAGATCAAAAGCACCTGATTTCAACATTAAAAGCACTGAAGGACACCGCCAAAGAGTAAATTATTGCATATTTTCTGGTCTACAAGTCGCACCTCTCCTGCAAACTGCAGCTTTTCAGAAAAAAGAATTAGTACACACAAGTCATATCGGTGTACAAGTTGTACTTGTTCATTTTGTAGGCATTAGAAAAACGCGCTTATGATTCCTTTATTAGAGAGTGCAACGAAAACACATACTTGTGGCAAGTGCGCTGCGAAGACAATCTTCAAGCTACGGCCAGCATGCCTTTTTCTTATGGCCTGGCTATTTCGGTGGCTTCAGTGATCGAAGCACTCTTGTAGCTTTGTGCAATAATTTTTTTCCCACACGTTGAACTAAATCCTTGCTGCTGGGTTCCCATTCCCCAGTATTGCGACTCCTTTGCCTCGCAAGCGGCATCTAGTTGAGCAAAAACAAAGTATGATGTGCACTTAAACAGATGTCATGCCGAAATCGAAACTTTTGGGAATATGGCTGGACTGGATGTGGTGGCCATTGTATTCGGTCTGGTTGTGGCAAGATTGTGTTATTCTACCTATAAGACCCAATTTAGTTGCATGCTTTCTTCTTTCAACTGATGCGCGGTATCATTTGCGGCCATAGGCGAATATCACTGTGTGGGATTCGCCTATGACTGCAAAATAATTTATAGTCTAATTTCTTCTGTCATGGTGTTTCAGTTTTGTCAACCGAACGATGGCTGTGATACCTCGTCTGCTGTAATTCTAGCTCTTGAAGCAGGCTGGTTCAAATGCTGTAGTGAGTTAAAACTATACGTATCAGTGCTTACATTGCAGTTTTTTCGTGCTCTCAGGTGACCTACAGTTCAACTACACATCACAGCCATTGTTCAGTTGATGCAGTCAAAACTGAAACACTGTCAAGAAGAAATTGAATTATAGAATGTTTAGCTATAGAAAGTTTTCCACGCAAGGAAAACTTTGGTGTCTATAGTTCTTTAAGAATATCTTGATTTCTGCTCTTTTACTCATCAACTTTCTTTTTCCGTCCTTTTTTCGGCATATATGATCGCACTGTTGTACAAGATGCAGAGGTGAAAAATTCAAAAAAAAGAATGCGACACATACGGCAGAAAATATGGTAGCAGTCTGATTAGGGCTCTGCCCTTTGTAAGTCAGAACAATAGGTGCTACACATCAATATATGCTACTGTATTTATGCATTCAGCTGACGGAAAATGAAATGCGGCATTTACAAACTGTTCAAAAATTATAAAACCAATGGGCATGTGCACTATACAACAGTGGCGTGCATTCGAAAAAGGTTTTTAGTACAATATTTTCTGATGCTTGGTTTATAGGGATTTAACGTCCCAAAGCGACTCAGGCTATGAGAGACGCCGTAGTGAAGGGCTCCGGAAATTTCGACCACCTGGGGTTCTTTAACGTGCACTGACAGCGCACAGCACACGGGCCTCTAGAATTTTGCGCTCCGTCAAAATTCGACTGCCATGGCCGGGATCGAACCCGTGTCTTTCGGGCCAGCAGCCGAGCGCCGTAACCGCAGAGCCACCGCAGCCGGAATTTTCAGATGCATTTCACTGATGTAACATATACGCCTACGCACATACCACATACTCACACAGATATACACATACCTGGTACAGCAGCAGACTGACGTTTAAAATAGCCACTTTGAATGAGATATCGTTATGAGACAAAGAACAAGTGACATTACCAAGAGTGCACAAGTAGAGATTAGAGCAATAGGTAACTGTGAGTGATGTGACTTCCTCTCACCCGAGAGCATGGAGCTGAAGATGAGTGCGGGGAAGTAGTGGTGGAAGTAGAGCACCCGGCCCATCCCGTAGAAGGGCAAGTAGTGCAGAGCCCAGCCCACGACCAGCCATGCCGAGGACTGGGTCAGGCGACAGTCACGCTCTGTGAGGGAGGAGACAGCCAGTTAGGCACCCTAGCAGCATATGTCCAATACTGCAAAAGGATGGTTTCACCCCTGTCCTGTGTAGGAACGGCCTTTGCGAATACGTTTCCAATATTGGGCCAATTACCCGTGCAGCTTGGGCACAGTAATGATTTCCATGGCCTCTTGTTAAAGTTCTCAGATCTCCTTGCCACAGACCCACAGCACACAAGCAGTAAACAGTGAAGAGCCTAAGTTTCTGACGACAAATGTGCACAAAACAAAGCAACCACACACTCATGTGCAGTCTTATTTGTGGAAACAGACATCAAGCGCTTTACTGTCGCCTATCTCTTGAGGCAAGGCCATGCTGTCATCCACTTCCAGATGGCCACCACTGAGAGCCCAAGGCAGTGAACATCGTCATCAACGTCCAGAGTTTGAATCGAATTGCAGGAAAAATATATATTGAATTTTTAAATGCAGAATTTTTGCAACAATAAATACACCTCCAGCTGCCAAACGACTGGGAAAAAAATCTGCAAATATCAAGGAATCTAATGTTTATAAGCAGAAAACGTGGATGCCCTCATCGCCCATTCAACAGAAATGAGAAGCATGTGACACGCCTCGTGACCAACCTTGTGCCTCTGAGCTGCCCAGGTAGCCCCGCTTGTGCCTGATCAGTACGCAGACCTGGATGGCGGCGTACAGCGCCATGCAGACCAGGTTGCCCCACCAGATTATCGGGTTGCCCAGCAGGTAGATGCGGTACTGGACGCCCGAGAAGAACTGGCCCTGCAAGCGGATGAACACGGAACCGCCCGGTCAAGCTTCGTTTGTATACTTGCACAGTTTCAGCCTGTTTCCCTTGAAATCATGCGTGAGAAGCCACAGTCATGCTGCTATACTATGATGTCAACTGCCAAAGAAGTTAGATACTATATGGCACATGGCAATGCAACACGTGAATGCGGTTCCTGCTATGCAAATGTGCAATCACAGCTGTACCCACTGAAGTCATATCCTGGTTGTCACAAAGCAATGCAATCATGTTGCTACGATGCCAGGCAAGCAACTGCAAAGTGAAACACAGAAAAACAGCAGTGCTATATACGTAAGCAGTTCAACTATATGGTCACGTTGTGCCCCCATTAGAGCACTTCATCCTTTAGAGCCATGTATTCAGTTTGTTTCAACTACTTTGTTACCCTGCCAATGCCTTTTGAAGTCATGAACAATGCATAATAAGAAATAAGTCAAATCATAGGTAGGCTGAACATTAAGTCTTTTGTTATTACTACATGTATTAGGCTCTTCAGAGATCTTTCTCTGATAATGTACCTGGACATTACCCCATCTACCAGCTTACACTACACTGCTGTGTGCCATGCTTTGTTCCCAATATGTACAGAAAGTTGCACCAAGTGCAGTTTGGAAGCTCTATAAACAACTCTAGGAACAAAGAAATTGCTATTCACTATGTTGCGTGTGGCCGCGGCGGCCGAATTTCGATGGAGGCGAAATTCTAGAGGCCCGTGTACTGTGCGATGTCAGTGCACGTTAAAGAACCCCAGGTGGTCGAAATTTCCGGAGCCCTCCACTACAGCGTCCCTCATAGCCTGAGTCGCTTTGGGACGTTAAACCCCAATAAACCAAACCAAACTATGTTGTGTGAGCTTCTATTATATTGCATTCTAAAATTAAATTTCAAACCTCAAGATTAAGACAGTAATGTGGGACAACAGAAATAGCAATAGCACAACAAACAATGCCAACCTTGTAGTTGATTGGCCACTGCCAAGGGCGCGAAGTCACTTCACCTTCCTTGGGCTTGAGCCCTGCATTACCCTGGAGGAAAAAAAAAAAAAAATGCAGGACGCTGTAAAGTACACAACCAAGTGCATTTGAATGTGGATGCACCCAGCAGATGGCATTACAGGGATGAAATAACAAAGCAAGTTACACGCAGACAACACAAATGAAGATGTACTGCATAATTCTCACTTGCTAGTCTTTTTGACCCAAAAGAAGTTCAAGCACAGGAAGCCTATAGGTCTTTAATTGGCTTCAATGATACCTGATATTATAGGACTTGGAACAACACCAAGACTGCACAAATGCTACAGTTAGAGCGAGGCGCTTGCTGTTGACTTCTGTCGTGAATTATTGCTGGCCAAGTTCAAAACATTTTCCTTCATTGCGACTCACTATCACTGAGCAGATAAATGTGAAGGTCAATTCTGATTAAAAAAGCATGAAGAGTCAGTGCAAGCAATCCATTACCAGGGAGGTACCACTAATGCAGCAAAGTGTTGTACTGAATAACAATGTCGACATGCAGAAAATGAGACAGAAACTGACGTGTGCTAAAGGCTGTCATCACAATATATTTATAGAAGAGCACAATGAGGCAGCTTACTCCTGGTACAAGTAGCGGGTGAATTATCCATTAAAATGCAAACTGTGCTGAAGAAAGTGCTCACAACAGAAGTGGCAGAGATTACACCAGCAAGTTACTGACTGAAACCAGAGACTCACCTGAAGCATGACTGCGTGGGATTCCAGGAACATCTTCAGGAATCCCGGGGCGTAAGCTTCAAAGCTTACATTTGGCACTGCAAGAGAGATGCGTTAGAAGACCTGTTCTCAAGAAAAGCTGGGCTTCCTCCACTCACAGTGTGGGTAGTGATTGTCCTCGACGTTCCACAGGGTGTTCTTGTCCCTCAGGTTGGGGTTGCACGTGACCTCCATTTGTTCGTAGCCCCTTCAGTTTTAAAAACAAAAACAAAGCGTTTCCCAGTGACTTTCAGGAAGCATTCTTTCTTTGGCTGTTAGTGAAGCTCTCCCTGCCACCATGGTGTCCGGTGAGGCATCGAACTCACCACTTGGGCAGCTGCTTGTTGTGCGAGTGTAGGGCGCAGCCGGTCAGGTAGTGGATGAGCTTGAGTTTGCTGGTGACTGTCTGCACCACCTCGCCTGGCGACCCGCCCACCACCTCAACCTTCCAGACATCGTTGGCATCACCGGTGCCATTCTTGGTTGTTGCAAAGGAAACGGCAAATCAGTTAGTACTCGCTGACAAGAAAGTTTATCTGTGCTTTTGTTTTGACAACACAGTGAACTCTTTTAGGGATAAATGCTGCTAAACTGAATCCTCAGATAAGGTGCCAAGTTCATGACCAAAGCATAGTTTTCCACTCATACGGTGCATAAGAAATGGAAGTTTCACCAATACATTCCACTCAGCCTAAGCACAACGGCTAACAAGTCTCGTCATAATGGCACAAGAGCATAAGTGAAATGGTTTGTATGAGCAGATCTTCCAGCTAGACATTAGTAATAGTGAATTGCAGGTGGCTTTGCATGCAAAGCGAAATAGGAAACAGTGTCACTAGGCATTTTCAGGCACAAATCAGGCACAGTTTTTCAAAATAAAATATGTGCGCCTAGTTGTCTGCCAATGTCGCATCTGGCTTCAGCACAACAAGCATGCCATGAACGCCACCAGGCTTAGGGACAAAGGCAAACAAGCACCAATCTTTAAAGCAGCAACAACATACTTTGCAATTTACAGTGTAATTACAATTGCAAATGCAATTACAATGAGGTGAGAAGAAGGATCGAATTGCAATAACAGTCATTACTTGAGAGCATAACAAATGAAGCAGCAGTGTGTGCAACGAATTTCATCCCTAACAAGCACCGTTCACAACAACAACAAAAAATATTTCTCTGATCTACAGCCACTCTTAACAGGCTAGGCACATCCAGATATAAGTACCATATTTGCTCGCATAATGAGCAAACTTTTTTCACAAAACAAATTTCCGAAAACCTGGGGGGCTGCATTCATTAAAAGGGGTTATCGTACATTCAGAACAAATTTCAATGATAAAAAAAAGAACAAAAGCAGGGTGGTAAGTTAAACACTAGGGGCGTGCGAATATTCGCAACTTCGAATACTTTGCTATGAATAGTACTGACAATTCGACCCAACCCACACTGCATTTTCATTATTATTTTTTTTTTTTTTGGCAAGCAATGTCTCCTTACCTCTCCATAGCAGGTGACCTGGTAGTGGCGCTTTGTGACCGGCGCCGGTTCCTTGTGCGAATGCAGGTTACGTGTTGTCCTGTGCGTAAAAAAAAAAACAAAACAAAAAAACATCGCAATAGAGAAGGACCTTGACAATGGCTCAATTACAGTGGTCTATGCATTATTAAGACAGCTTGCACCCTGGTGCCGTCAGTGTTGTCATTACTGTAGCTGTTTCCGAGCACCAGGACCACTGAACTATAGTTACCTTTTAACTTGGTATATACTATCAAAGGTGCCTCTGCTCACTTATGGCAAATAGTGGCATTATAATGCTGGACTTGCTGTTGGTTACAAGCCCTTTCCCCAAGCAACACTCGCCACAGACACTGCTATACATACATTTGTGTGGATTACAAAAAGTACTATTGAGAAACGACTTAAACATTAGAAATCAGAAACAATGCTTTCACTAAGTCAGGCTATTCTTTGCTCTGTCGGTGAAATATCAAAAGTGAAAAACTAATAGTAATTTAGTTTGCTGTTACTGTTGTGGATACCTCATAATAACCATTAGATCACAAGAAAATGAATGCGAAAAAACACTGATAAGAATTCAAAGTAAAATAAAAGCACAACAACTGCGGACGCTTCACGTACAATGAACAAAAAGGGGTCAATAACAGCAAATGCAAACCCAACTCCCAAGTTTCTCACACATGCGCTACTTATGCAAAGAGAACAAATTAGCAGATGCAATGCCTCTGTCCGAACACACTGTCAGGAGTCTGCCCCTAAAATGATTATTACGGTCATCACCGAGGGAATTCAAACTCGAAATCCTGCACAAACACATGAATTTTCGCCAATTTTATATGGTTAGAGGGATAACAATGAGAGGTAGCAAAAGAGCCAAGAACAAGGACTCCGCCTCAGGGCAGGACTCACACAATGTGTTCAAGGCGGACCATGTCACCGTTCCGGACCAGCTCAACTGTTTTGTTCTTGAGGTCCGGCTCCTGGTCATACTTCTTGATGATCCAGTTGTTGTTGTCATCCTTGTGTGAATAGGTCGTTACCTGGAGCAAAAAAATGCCAAGAGGAAAGACTGATTGATGCATTTCCAATTTCAATCAAACACACACACACACATCTTGCAGACTACTTCAAGCGTCCAATTTCAAACGTAAGAAATGTGCATCCCACGCACCTCCTATATATTCCTTACCTGCTGTTGCCGCGCTCCCAGCCCCTCAGGATAGAGGTGCCAGTGTGAGTGGAGGTAGGCGCCCCCCGTACGGTGGTTCTTCAGCGTGATCTGAGCACCGTACGCCACCTCTGCAAACAGCAATATAAGCGACAGATGAGAAGAACGCTACACTCGACACCTACCACTGTCAGCACTTTTCTGGAAGTTATGAAGCCACAGTTGTCTAGGTAACCCGAGCAGCAGAGGTAATGGCCCAATATTGGTAATGGATGGTTTCACCCTGGTCCTATGTATGAACGGGCTTCGCCAATACATTCCAATATTGGGCCAATTACACCTGTCCTGCTGGGAAAATTCACTATGGCTTCAAGACATGAATCGAAGCTCAAAGCAACATTTGTTTATCCATATCACCACACAAACATTGTCACTGCTTCTGTTTCTGCCCAAGATATGGTCGCAATGTCAGGCTCTTCAAGCATCCAACTACTGCCAGGATTTTCTCAGGCCGATGCGATACCCACTCACCTCTCGGCATGCTGGCCATGTATAGGGAGTTTCCCTTGAGCCGAGACTGGAACTCTGAACTGAAGAAGCCGTCTCCACTGCCACTGCAATGCACGAGAGCTAATCTGAATGTTTTTTGTTTGTTTTGTGCGGCTATAACATGCAGCTATTGGCTCCTTTTCTACATCACCAGGAACAACTGCTCAAATGCATTAAAACGGGACAGGTAATTGAGCACTTCTACTACCCACGAAATTGCACTAACCACAGACACTTGTTTAATGACCAGAGAAGACAGCAGGATATGCACTAAAACACAACAGGACATTGAGCACTTCTACTACCCAGGAAATTCCACCAGCCACAGACACTTGTTAATGACCAGAGAAGACATAGCGGAGTAACTCTTTGCCAGCACAAAGCTAACTGCGAATGAGACCATTTACATTTCACAGTACGGAAGGGTTGTCAATCAGCAATAAAAAAAAAATTCTCTCAGACTGTAACATGAAAGAATAAATAAAATGTGTGATCATGCTGATTGATAAAAAAAACTACACTGCCACCCACTAGGAGGAACAATAAAAACTGCCGAAATACAAGAAAACACAACATGCTGCTTGCCCATGATGCTTCCATAAAAAAAAAAGCCTTTTCCCTCTAGTGATCCAATTCAAGACGCACTACCGGGAGCAGAAAATATAGAACACCGTCAACTTACATCGTCGAGCATAACTTACCAGGAGTTTTATCTTCGAAGTGTTCCCTAAGCAACATATATAAAGAGTAAGGTTAAAGCCGACCCTATACAACTATGCAGCTTGCTCTGAACTTAGATTAATTTCTGCACAACTGCTGCGACACTTAGCACGCACAAAACCAAAGAAATCTGACTGCAGGTATTGAGTAGAGAAGCGCCGAGGATTCCAACATAACCAAACTGATACTTTAAGCCAAATGAACGTAAGAGGTCCGGCAAAACCACATTCCTGATGCATCCATAATACTGTCGCATCTGTTGCTTCTGTTCTTTAGCGCGCTGTCTGTTTCTTTCTGAGCCCTCAGCTCTATAGACGGCTTGAAGAGGTTGAGACCGCATTAAAACCATTATTTTTAATTTCTTTTTTTTTTTTCATTTTCATGAGGTCTCAAACACCTCCCCTTCAGGTTATAATAGTGGCTGCGTTACACTCGTGCAAATACAGTAGTAGCTGCTTCAGCTTGTAAACAGCAGTAAAAACATAACACAGTCCTGATCCAATTAATATATTTTGCAGAGCAAGAACAAAGGTCACCTATCTGTTCCACTTAGAACAATGGAAGCAAGTGCATATATTGCGCAAGAATTACTTGGCAAAGCATCAGAACTGCACTGTTACAACTTAAGGCAGCACTCGGCTGCATGTCAGACTGTTCTCCTTGTGCCATGCTACTGTGTTACTTGTATTTGCATATCTTGCGGATCTCCACTGCTACCTGAGAGAACTCCTGAAAATGTAATGCGCACTAGACTGAAAGAAATCCAACTAATCCAACCTTATTTTCACACATCCTTTTGTCCAAAAGCGCCCATCAAAACAGGTATCAAGTGTTGTAAATGGTTCACATTTGTCCCCGTCATCAATTTCAAACCTTGCTAAAATGTGCGCATCCGCGGGAGACGTTGCACGCGTCACCGTGCTCACCTTTTGTAGAGGACCTGCAGGTGTATGTAGAAGTAGAGCATGTACAGGCACACAGGGAGCACGATGAGGCACAGGGCCCGGCTCACAAAGTGCTTCCCCACCAGCAGCTGCAAGAGAAAATGCCAGGGAAAGGGGGAAAAAAAAGGCACCAAGGGCACAGTAACAAAATTTCCAAGTTGCTAAAAGTACTGCGCATAGACGCAGTCAAGACCCGGATAGCTATCTCACTCCGAACTTAACTTATTCTGTCATCTTTAAAGGTGCACTGAAGAGGAATCTGAACTTGTCTTTTTGCCGCGGGAACTCGATCTACACGTTCCGAGCTTTCTTAGAAACTGCGATTTACTGCCCTGTGTGGCCGATTTCCCCAATTAAATCGAATTAACGTCCGGCTCCCGCCCTTTTTTTTTTTAATTCTGCCTCGTACGGTGGGCGGAGTCGACCAACGTGTGGAGTGCCTTTCACCCAGTCCCGTGGCTGCTTGCCGCTCTGTCATCGGCGGAGTAATACGTAGTAGTCCGTAGTAGCAAATAGTCCGCGCGTATTTTTATTTCTTCGGGCTTATTTTGCGGCTATATTATCTGCGAATGAAACTATTTATTCATGGAAACCTAAAAAACAAAATAAAGCGAAAGCAAAGCCTCCATGGGACTGGGTGAAAGGTGCTCCACGCGTTGGTCGACTCCGCCCACCGTACGAGGCAGAATTAAAAAAAAAAGGCGGGAGCCGGACGTTAATTCATTTTAATTGGGGAAATCGGCCACACAGGGCAATAAGGCAATGTTTCTAAGAATGCTAGGAACGTGTGGATCGAGTTCCCGCGGCAAAAAGACATGTTCAGAATCCTCTTCAGTGCACCTTTAACTCTAACTCGTGTACATCCCCCTTTATTGATCGTCTTCACCAACACTCACTACTGGGTCACTAAAAACGTCCTCACTGAAATCGGCAAATTTAAGAGGTACACACAGACATGTATACACCTATTCCTGTGGACACCTTTGATACTAGAGGACAAAATTTCAGAAGGGACATCCTGACAGTACTGGCCCTTAGAAGTCACAAAGAAGTTGGCTCCATTCTTGACTATCAACTACTACTAGGATGACGAGCAACAACACAAAATTTGGCTGACCAGACACACACAAGAAAAAGCTTTTCGATAATTTTTATACCTCCTTGATATCAACTTCTCAGACTTATCTGACGTTCCTGATGCATGTATAGCATGGTCCAATGTGAGTGTGAAGTTAATTAGTTTGCAAGAAACAGTTGAACAAATTAAGCCTTTTGTGCCTGTGTTCCCCAAAAGTAAATTTCGAACAGAATAAAACAATAAGCCTTCAAGCAACTTTTCAATACTGCAAAGAAACCAGTAACAATGGCTTGAGGTGGCTTGTTCAGGGCCTAGTCTGAGCATGGTCAAAAAATGTCCCTGTAGTCCAAAGAGGAGACACCAACATGACAACAGCTGACAGAAAACTGTTCCTGTGAACATCCTTTTTTTTTTTCAGTTCTTTTTTTCTTTGCCCCATATAATCTCTGGAAATGTAAATAAGCATTCCCCATGGCAGATTACAACTGCACCCTATACTTCTTACAGATGCCCTAAGCCCAGACTGTGTCTGAAGTGAGCAGCAATGTACTGCCGAATACTTCGGCAAGGCAAAGACTTGAATGCACTTCAGAAAGCAAGGCGCAACCTTTCCCAGTTAGTACAAAAAAGAAAAGTCAGTAAAACAATAGGCACCAGAAAACTAAAATTATTAAAACATTAATTAATTAATTAATTAATGCCTCACAAAGTCATTCCTCAGCCATGCAGAGAGCTGGGAAGGCTCACCAAAGGCTTTTCCAAGTCCCCAAGGAGTGTCCACAGGTCGTAAGCCGTGTACAGGCCGACAAGGAGCACCACAAAGAGGCCCACAAATTTGACACTGGAATGGTTGAACAACAAAATAAGACAGAAGGTATGAAAAACAAAATTTCACTTTGGAGACCGAGCTGGCACTACTGACCTCTTTTAACTTGTTAGCATCAAAGTAATATTGCTTTGCAACAACACAAATGCCACTAAAAATTGCTTTTTAAAGTAAACTAATCTGGAGCTTTCAAGCAACTTTCATGCCCAAATGTTCACTGTTTGACACCGTAGTTTCACTATGGTGCAAAACTGTTTCTCAATGTTTTTTTTTTTTTTGTAGCCATTTGACTATTCGACCTTCGGATAATTCAGACCTTTCTTTGAGTCCCTTGAGGTCTTAATGTCGTTTACTCTATTGGGAAAGCAGCGCATATTACTGATAACTATTTTTCAACCACACTTGAGTAGCCATATCACCATATTTCACTCACATTTTATGTTGTACTAAAGCTTTTGGCTACATTTGCTTAAAGAAATAGATTTTAAAAATTCTAACATTTGCATGCACAGATATCCATAAAGCGAATCGGATTTAGTTTGTATCATGTTAAAATGTGCTTCTGATAATCCAAACAAAAATCTCTGGTCCCTTAAGGTCTGAATTAATGAGACTCTATTGTAAGCGATCTTGAATTAATGAGAGCCCACTGTATATATAATAATGGGACTCAAAATTGCATTACTAACCTATTGCAGTGCCTAACTGATTAGGGCACTTGGATGCTGAGCCTAAGGATGTACGTTCATTGATGGCTGTAGCGACCAAGTTCTAATGGAGGCGGAATTCAAGAAGCCCATGTAATGCACGACGTGGTAAAAATTTACGTGGAGCTCTCCACTACGTTGTCCCTCGTAGCCCCTATTAACTTTGGCAAATTAAATGCTCAAACTCTATCATCATCATCATCAGCCTGACTACTCCCATTGCAGGGCAAAGGCCTCTCTCGTGTCTCTCCAATTAACCCTGTCATTTGCCAAATGCGGCCACCATATTCCCGCAAACTTTTTAATCTCATATACACTCAAAACAATACTCACAAAGCAATTCCTAACAGCTCAGATACAAAATAATGGGATCAATACTGAATGCATTCACTGCCCTTCTGTCTTGTGAATTCTCAAACTGCCCCAGTCCGTGTGGTCTCTGTGAATATCGTTACATAGCCACACAAGGGAAGAACTCAAAAACAACATTTTCATAGTTATAGACTTCAATGGCTACACTGTGTAATGTGCGTCTCTAAGTACTAGTGGTTCAAAATAAATCGTAAAACTCACAACATGAATGCATCAACTGTCAGACAGTACGGGCAGTGCAATTTTCTTTCCATTTTTTTCTTTGGGTCTCCCACGTAACGAAAGTGAGCAGTGCCAAGTCAGTCTGAACATCAATACATTACCCACTAGCTATAACATTGCAGCTTTCATGTGACACAGAAAATATATGCTTGAATGATAACAAAAAAGACAGCCATAAAGAATACAGCAAAAAAACAGAAAGAGACACTGCAACAAGAATTGCAGTCGATTTCAAAATGAGGAGTAAGCTAGAAAGGCTTGCACAGAGTTTCTCAAAGGGCTGTCATGTGAAGACACTCAGTATCATTGTACACTTTCTTGACTGCTACACTTCTGTTACAGCATTGACAGATTATATGTTTCAGCTCAACATGCCACTAGTACAAAGTTTATTCTTCCCTGTATTTACTAACCATCTTATGGAGCCAACCAATCTTTCAGCCCGGTCAGAACTCCTCTATGAAAGCATTTTTAGGCACATTCCACCGTGGAGGCATTCCACACTGGATGGCTGCAGATAATTTTAACCACGAGGGTTCTTTATGTGCACCGAAATCTCAGTACACAGGCGATCTTGCTCTTGGCTTCATTGAAACACAGTCACTGAGGCAAATCCATACTTGTGAATTTCTGCTCTGCAGCTGAATGTCACATTCATTGAACCACTGCAGTGGGTACTGTGAACTCCATTTTTTCAAGTTGAATTTACCACTTAACTGTGTGCAATGCCACATCTGGCCACTTTGTGCTCCAAACAAGCCAAGACATCTTGTTTCTTTAAAACCATTGCAGCCACTAGCATCTTTACAGCGTCAAAGACGCGGAACGAAATCAGATAGAAGGAACTGGAACTGAACTAGACTGAATCTTGTGAAAAGAAGAAATCTGGGGGGGGCAATGGTGCGCTCACCTGATTGCACAAGACAGAAACACCCCCGAGATGACGAGCCACGTCCACCACTCCCTTGAAAACGGCCTGGAAAAGATGTGCTCAGTTAATGGCACTGGTCAGCTCAAGAGTGCCGAGACAACAAAGTACACAGTAGGGCTGCCAGATTTATTTAAAATAGATGAGAAAACATCCAACAAGCAAAAATGTTCAACCCCAGCAAGCTGACACCCTTCTGCACGTAATTTGGTTCATGCCAACTATGTATGTCTCTGAAACAGAAAAACCAGGCCTTGCAATGGCACCCTTTTCTCTCCCTATCATATTTGCCAATGAATGCAAACAGCCCCTTGGATCTGCATTCGTTTTGCAAAGCTTTATGCTGACTTATAGTTTGGCCAGTACTAGTCTTAGCCGCCGCGGTGGCTCAGTATTTATGGCACTCGGCTGCTGACCCGAAAAACTTCGGTGCGATACTGGCTGCGGAGGTCGCATTTTGATGAAGGCAAAATGCTAGAGGCCCATGTACTGTGCGACGTCAGTGCACGTTAAAAGAACCCCGGTTGGTGGTCGAAATTTCCGGAGCCCTTCACTACGGCGTCCCTCAGAGCATGAGCCGCTTTGGGACGTTAAACCCGAATAAACCATAAGCCATAAACCAGTACTCGTCTTATATGGGGCTGCCAGCCCATTATGATACCACACATAACCATCTACCATTTATAGCAAACAGCATCGTCACCAGCATTATGTTCCACATTAGCTCCACGCAATGTGGTCATGGCGGGTGCAATTATTACAGGGCCTTTTCATAGTCACTACAAATATGACCATAATAGGTTGTAATACTAGAAGGCCAATAACCTGATGGTTACTCGAGTTCACGTCCTAACCTTTTTCATAAATTTTTTCATTCTTAGTCTTCTGACAACCTGTACATTATAAAGAACTCATCCCAACCAACCCCGTCCACAGTAATACAGTGCATCCCCCACAAGCTCATACTGCGACTTTTCAGCACTGATTTTTTCCTCTGCACATGATGGACTGGAATGGCCTGCCCACCAAAGTTGCCACCACTGCAGACCCACTAACATTCAAGCGGTTCATCGAAAACCTTTCATTGTGATCTTTATTACACCTTTATTTGCCAATGAAATGTTCCCCCTCATGTAATGTTTCAGCATGAGGCCTTTAGAAAAACAAATAAATAACAAGTGACCGGCTTTTCAGCCTTTATGAATATTGCCATGAATGCATTACACTGTACACCACACAATCTGAAATTTCAGAGCTTGAGACCCAAGCGCAATGGTGGAATTCACGTTACAGACTCAATTATAGTCCCAGACATGTTGGATGAAGTTGATTAAAATAACCTCATGCTTACTTGAGGCCAATTTATTCTCCTCGCCGCTGCTAACAAGTACCTCGAACTACTTCAGGATGTCCAGCTGGCTAAAACTTGACAAATTACTTCATGAAAATTTAAAAACCGAAGCGATTTGCGAAAATGTACCTCACAATTTTACCAAATTCTTTGGGAATTTTGGTCGCAAACAATTGTGAAACTATCTATACGCAATCCACCAACAAATTCAGGACAGGAATTCAGCAGCGGGGTCCCAACAGCACAAGCTATGTTAAGGGGCAGCCAGACCTGTCCTCCTGGGCCTTGAAGACCACGATGCTCATGAAGGCACCCACAATGAAGAACATGAGAATAGGGTCCAGCAGTATGTACTGCGACAGTGTGACCAGCCCAACATCTGTCAACGAAGAAAAAGAAGAGAAGAGAAGTGTTTAAACAGGCTGTTAAGAACGCAGCTAAGAACTTCAGCTGAAACAAGGCCCACTTCAGAAGCAAGTATAAAATGATAAATCACTTTCCATACTACAAATGACATGCAAACAGCACGTGAACCTTTCCTTCACCTCCTTAACTCAGGAAAAAGAATCCAAGTAGTAAAGCATTCTAGTGAATTAAAATTTGCATCAGTGAATAAATTTGCATCAGTGCATCAGTATGCCTACCACAGGACAGATTCCAATGAAGTAATGGATATCAAGGAAGGGCACTGTAATTCCCTTTGTGCAGTACTGTGTATAAAACTAGACATGGCAGTAACTACCAGTTGCCAGAAAAAGCAATGGAGACCACAAAATAACCTTCATTTCTTCTTAACTTTTGTCTCAACCACATTTCAATGCATTCACCTGCAAGCATCAGAGTACTCATTGCATTACACAGAGGCAACATTCACAGTCATCCTATTTTTCTTCTGGCTTGCACTCCCTCGAGAAAAGTGTGCTATGATACAGAATAGGCAAATAAGTATAAAATGGATCCTAACTGACCCTCATGCACATCAGAGTGTGTTCACAGGAAGGAAGGACTCACCAAAGATCACCAACATGGACGCCAGGACAGCAGCAGGCAGGGAATGGGAAAGCTCCCAGACGATCACGAAGCAGAACGGAGGCACCATGCTCCCCAACAGGGCACAGAACTGCCAACGAAACGTGCAGGGCAGCAACACCATCACGGTTAAATTTAATTTCAATTTCAATTTCAACCATGCTTTGTGTAATATGCATGTCAAAACATATATATGTGGAAACTGTAAAAGTGCTCGCAAAAGTTTTCGGAACATTGAAATCATGAAAAACATCCATTTCCTCGCTGACTAGAAGCACAACCGGGCCCTGAGGAGTGCATTCTGTAGGTCGCACTTGGAACAACAAAGCACACATTTCACTTCATGTCTGCATGCTTGGGCTGCCCAGTAATTAGGCTTTGTTGCAATCTTCGTGTTCCGAAAACGTTTGTGGGTACATCCATCTCCAAAAGTTTACGGAAGACGATTCTATAAAAAAAATTTATTTGCATATAAGGCGAACTGCTCAATAAATTAATGATGCACTGTAAAATTCGCACAATTGCAATTAGGTTGCCTATATCTATTCTACAATGCATAAAAAAAGAGCAATACGAATAAATTTGCTGCCTAATAGAACTGCCTTCCATAAACTTCGGAGTGCGGGTGTACGCGTTTCTTTCCTGCTCTGCCAACATACAGACTCACCAAGCCAGAGAGTGACCCGGACAGAGCTCAAGTTCTGTATTTCATCCGCACTTCACCACAGACAGGTGGCATTATCATGCTTCAGCAACACCAGTGAATTCGTCTGCAATATCCTACCTTGCCAAGAGTTATGACATCTGTGGCCGTGACCAAAATGTAAGAGACATGCAGTGGTCAGCCAAAAAGCTGCAGCATTCAGCTTAATGACAGCTGACTGTCCTTGTATGCTACATTGCCAGCACATCCATTCTTTGTTTTCACTCGACATCTAACCAGATAAGCCGACTACATTCAAGTTCACTAAGCTGTCCTGTCATGAACACTGCCACCTAGATAAAAAAAAAAGATACAAAGACTTCAGTGCTTTTTATGGACATAACAGAGTGCCGCTAATCTTAGTCTGATCGAGGATGCATCTGTACGGAGGCCTCATAACTGTAGTCACATAAATTCAACAGCAGTAAGAACACTGTATCAGACACTCTGAATGACAAGTCTGCAAGCTGCGATACTTCTTATTGTACTGGGACAGGCAATTTGTTAATACTTCATTTTGTAACAGAGGGGACATCAGTTGCTCATGTTATCAGAGACGCGCTTGAAGTTGAACAATGTTTTAGAATTATTCGCACATCCTTTCTCCTCCAGCTCAGAATTAAAACCGTAGCGCTTATCATTCAAGATAACACCGTGAATACAGAGCGAATGAATAACACTTCTATCAGGCTTAATACAACAAGTGAGCACGTCCTTGGGACAACAGAAGGGCGCTGGCACAAAAACAAAGAGGCACATTAAGAACTCTCGACCCAGATCGTGTTCACACTATTTTTTGTGCCAATATTCTTTTACCAAACTAAATATCAACCTAGTCCAATAAACTGACTCAAGGTACCCTCAGTACCACTAGCTCAACAAAAAATTTAATGCAGGTGGCCAGCAGAAAAGAAAGTCCGGACTCTTGTGTGCAATACGACAATAAGCAGCCTGCTGTCAGCCTGCCCAAAGAATATCGAACAAGAGGAAAAAAACTCGTCAAACAAGAAAAATAAAGGCACCCACGAGATGCAGAACAATGAAATCGCTTGTAGAGAACATCTGCAGTCTCCATCTGCTAGCCTCTTCCACAGCTGCAATGTGTGTGGTGCAACCTATCTGAAATGTGCAAACTCCCTAGCTCTAGCTCCTGCAGTTCTACAGTCAGCACACTAATGCAACAGTAAAAGATTGAGGAGCATTGTGACGGTAATGAACAGTAGACTATTACAACCATTTGCGATTAATTTTTCACACATTGTTTGCTTTCGAATGCTTAGCTTTTTAACCAGAAGCCAGATATGAAAGAGGTGGTGCAAATGTACAGGCAGGATTAGCCTTGCAGTAGCCTGTCGGCAAATGCTCCACCTGAGTGACTGATTTAAGTGATTGTATCTTTCCATTGACCCATAAGGCCAGTGTCCTCTAAAAACTACAAGAGTGATAGTGGTTACCATGGCTTAAGCACTGTTCTGGTTCTGGTGTGATATTGCCTTAAAGCGGTGTGTTTCGCACTGTCACACTGCTGTTTGATAATCGTGGTAAGTCTGCCTGAAGGTCTCTAAGCTTATTGTAAGGTGATGTTTCATATCGTTTTCAAATGAAAGAGTTGGAAACCTGTGCTGTGTGCGGTTTTCACTTCCTACTCTTCCACTCGCATCTTTTCACACAGTTCTTTGAAGTTTCAGCAGCAGAACAATTGAGGAAAAGAAGGGCAGAGTAAGATTCGATGCTCCAGAGTTTGCGTTCTTTTTACTCTGTGCCAGCTGTGGAGATCAATAGGCGCTGACTGAGATATCACTACCTAAAGATAGACAATGGTCATTAATAAACAGCCAGTTTTATATTACAATGAAGTGAACAGAAAGAACATGCTAGCATATCTGAAAAAAACCTATACGCTACTTCCTATTTGGGAGAAAGAACAGGACAGACTGCCTGTCGAAATTTGGCAAGTAAGTTGAAAGGCACTCACAATGCGCATTCCAGAGTAGTTGTGGTCCTCGTACTTGTCCCCAGGCTTTCCAAATGGGAATGTTCCATTGTAACCCGTCAACTTGCCGGCAAGTGCAATGAGCATCTGGAACGTTGATGATGATGATGTTGCGTAACTGTGAGTTACCAATGTGGTCATGCTTGATTATGCTTGTGAACATATTATGAAAATATGCATATTCATATTTTCTTGTCAAATGTCTTTACACGAAATATTTAATTGCATGATATATAAACTAGTAATCTTGAGACTGGAAAAAAAAAGTGGCATTGAAGAAACACAACAAACCAGAACATCAGAAATGAGTGAACCTGCAACCCTTAATTAAACAAGAACTCAAAAAGATTTAATTCCACATGGTACTACATCCCACGTGGTACTACAAATAAATCTAAAGCAGATTCATTTTCTTAAAAATGCAAAACATCATTTAAATGCACTGCTGCTGTCCTTATCACAGTTATAAGCTCCTCCATTCCCCTACTTTAATCAGCCACGAGCTTATTTGCCAGCACTATGAAGAACAGGAAAGCCAAACACAACTGCCTGAATCTGAGATTTTGTGGCCTGCGAATACTGCATACCACTGAAGCAGTGCAAAACAGTTTGTGCAGCAATTTAAATTACCTCAGACCTGGTGCAGTCCGTGACAATGAAAGTGGCATTTCCTAAAAATGCAAAGCTGAAGAAGTTTGAAGTATTATGCACACCATGAACTTTATATCTTCCCTTCATGATCAAATGCAGCACACCCTGTAACTAACTGCAGGTGTGTAACAGGCTTGAAGTTTGTTGCACAATCAATATATTCTATCAGCTAAGGGTACTCAGCATTTTAGAAAAGGTTGTGACCAAATTAAATGGTACACAATAGCCATATTGGCGTGCTAGGGTGGATGCAAATGAGCAATTACTCCCTTAATTTAGTGTTCGTATGGTGAATGGAATGAGTGAACAACAAAGAATGCAAACACATCAACAAAAAAGCAATGACACTAGGAATAAAGAAGAAGTTGGGCATGGCACATCTTTCTGACGACGTGCAAACAAAATGGTAATCCCACCTTGCCCAAGGGAGGGTGGACATCGAAGAAGAATGTCCGGTTGATGTACCAGCTGCCCATCTTGCCAAAGTGGGTTTCATCCCAGCTGTAACAAGTGGAAAGATCAATACTCGAGTCACATGCTGCTCAGTGACCCTCAATAAAAACCCGTTGAAATGAGCATCACACAGGCTTCCTGGGTTCTCGATCCCCATGTTCTGTAAATGATTTTTGGTGGAAGCAAACATAATGAACTCCTCATGCATGGCATTGGCTGAGAGGTAATATCACCATGCGCTTTCACTTAAACAAACCTGCATCATCGACTGTCCAAGATTTTTTTTTTTTTCAGCTTTTGGTTTGGTTTATGGGGTTTAACGTCCCAAAGCGACTAAGGCTATAAGAGACGCCGTAGTGGAGGGCTCCGGAAATTTCGACCGCCTGGGGTTCTTTAACGTGCACTGACATCGCACAGTACACGGGCCTCTAGAATTTCTCCTCCAAAAAAATTCGACCGCCGCGGCCGGGACCGAACCCGCGTCTTTCGGGTCAGCAGCCGAGCACCATAACCACTGAGCCACCGCGGCGGCTTTTTCAGCTTTTGTATATAACCCACGTTAAATATAACCATTCAAAAACGAGTCTAGCTATCAATGCTGGTCAACAACGCGATCCTCGAACAGCAAACAGCATTTAAATCAGGCTAATTCAGTTTAAACTGGGGCCAAAAGCGGTATTCTCCGCGGGCTACAAAATAGGAATAATCTCTGAGGAACCAAAAAACGACACATGAATGCTTTCTGCTTCGCAGAGGCTACAGATAGAGATTACTTTCATTCTGTTTATTCTTTTTTTTTTTGCGATTTGGAGCGCTATTTGGAGCGCCAACGAGCGCTTCACAGTCGAAGTTGCGGCACGCCTTCATTTGAGTGACAGCACGAGCACGTGTCAATTTCCTTGACAGCCATCGCACGCGCGCCGACGCCGACTGCGTACCGCTCATGTCCATCGAGCCACCTTCAGACTTCTCAAATAATTGCGGCCGGCGTAACGACACAGGATACACTCCAAACACTTCAGAGGCGCGAACAGCGAGCAACATGGTCCTCTACGTCGTGCAGATAACTGCGAAATCATAGGCGGCGCTCACCAAACATGATCGGGCTCGGTGATCTTGTAGAGCCGCGTTGCTAGGGAAAGGCAAACGACCACGAAAAAGACAGTCCGGAGGTGGTTGCGTCCGATTTCGTCGAAGTAACCGGCAGTGGTAGAGCGAGCTCCGACGCCGCTGGGCTCGGCAGAAGCGGCGTCGGACTTGCGCTTAGCCGCTTTCGCCGTCATCGTGCGGACGTGGGCACGGTGCGACGACGCCTCCAGGTCATGACGATCCCCTCCTCAGCACGGCGAGCGCTCACATCCGGAAAAAAAAGAAACACAGGCGGCGAGCATGGAAATCATAAAACCACTAGCAGCGGTACCGCCACCGCGGACCGGTTCCACAGACTACGTCGAGTGGCGAGAGAAATGTTGTTTAGGTTTGTGGGCGCCGCCATGTTGCCAAATATGATGATGATGATGATGCTCGGTGGTGGTCCACTGCAGGATAAAAGCAACGGCTTTTTCCATTATAACGGGTGAGCACAGGGTTGAAGTTTGGTATTTGAGGCATTGTTGACGTACCAACTAAAAGGAGAAAGAAAAGTTAAAAGAAAAGATTATAGTCAAGATAAACAGAGGTTTCCGACACGAGTGCCACTGGTGCCTCCATCTGCCGTGATGCGATCGAGGCTGGCGATTCCCGCGGCCCAGGGGGCCATGTGAAAAGTTACAGCTGATTGCTAGAAATGTGCTAGAAAAGCTAAAGTTGCTCAAAGGCGGTATCAAATCACTCGACGTTGGGAGCAAGCAGTATGGCTACGTTAAAGGTGCGTTGGATGATGCGTTGTCTTGCAGGACGTGCGTGTTTTATTTCGAAACATTGGTCTCCGCACTGTGCAACAAGTTTCGTTGCTAAGACGTGTGTCGCTGGCGCACTTATCGAGGCTTTAGGAACGTTTTTTCGTTAAGAGAACTGATAAAGTATGGAAAAGCAAAGTCTGCGGGCCCAATAGAAAAGGCCGGAAGGAATACCAGACACCATATCTCCTCCCAACGCCTCCGGCAACTGTTTGGCGAGGGCGCACGGAAGAGCAGTTTGACTGCTTTTTCTGGCGAGCTGTTAAGCGAAAGAAGAGTAGACTCAAGGCTGCCCCTCCCCGCCGGGTAGATCGTTTTTCGCTGCTGATTAGCGCGTTCACTGGGAAAGTCCACGTCGTTGCAGTCGCTCTTCTTCACTCGAAACACTTGTGTACGCGCGCGCGCGTTGTTCGTCCGTACTGCAGCGATGACGTCCAAGGTTTGTAGCGGTCCTCTACATGTCTCGAGAGCAACTATTGAGTACTTGAGTAGAAACCGTTTTCAAAATAGCTGTATGAGCATTTTAACTTGCTTTGTTGTTGTCCGGGCAGTTATACTTGCGACAATTTGCATTGTCTTTGCAGCCTGTCCTGTACTCCTATTTTAGGAGTTCCTGCGCCTACAGGGTTCGCATTGGTGAGTGCCGCATAATACGCATTCTGATAGGATTTTCTTCTTCAGCAGTTTGCTCTTGAGCGTTATATTTCCCCGTGTTTGCCAGACCACAGCAAAATACTCGTGCCATTCACATAAAAACCTTGCCTTAATTGCGTCTACTTGCAGCCCTTGCCTGGAAAAACGTCGACTACGAGTACAAAGCTGTAAACCTTATCAAGGATGGGGGCGAACAGGTGAGTGCATTTGGGCTTGGATATCAGTCCTTGGCCTCACTCTGTCTTACCATGGCTCTATCGTGCACAAAGGGCTCCAGGTGGTCCGGTTCACTAGTCTCTTTCTAGGAATTGATTACAGTGTTTTAACTGCGGCTGCTTGTGCCAGCAACACAGGGGGTCTGCTGACAAAAAGTTTGTAGGTGAACTCTGTATAGACATCCACTTACGCGAACACACCACAGTTTCTTTCTGAATGGTGCCTTTTTTAGCCTTTGCAGCTGCAACAACTGTATAATGCATATGCTAAAATTAAGTAGTGCTGTCATCACTGTATATGCCCCTTAAATGGCTTGCTAAGTATTTCGCTGTTGTGTGCATATGCTTGCTAGTTTCCCCCCTTTCAAAATTAAGAACTGTACTGTGAACAAGGGGTCGCTTGTATGTTTCACATTGACGCAGGATTCTCATAAGTGCCTGACAACTTGCACACGGCCATTTTCATGGCATATTGCTTGCAGAGTATAAGAAGAATAAAAATTCTTTATTCCTCTTTTCCACCCTTTTTCTACTGAACACTTAAAAGTGTGCAATGCGGTTCATATTACCACTGCTATGTGTGTGTCTGTCGTAATTCTGCGTGTACCCTTTGGGCATTATATACAAGAATTTTCTCATTTAATTATCAAGAGGACTGATATATTAAGCAGCCAGTAGTGACCGTGAACATATCAGCATTTAATGTAAATAGAAAATGTAAACACTGCTGCAAAGTGAAGACGGGGCACACATTTACTATGCTTCTTGCGTCAAGTATTGCACTGTACTTTTGTAGAAATGTAATAAGTGGAGGGTAAAACACCACCATATGCTTATTAGCCACACTTTCCTCATCCACTGCTGGAAAAATGTTCAGGAAATCTGGTCAACGACCAAATTCCTTGCGAGCACAATCATTTCTATTTTCTTTTCCACTTGCTCGCAGTTTAGGATTTTGCTGTAAGCCAGTTTGTCCCCATTGGTTTCAGTTTAAACCTTTGTATTGCAGACTGCAAGGACATGTAGGATTTTGCTCGTGTTGTGAAAATCGGATGCCTAAGCTTGCAAGCAGTTTTTCTTTGAGGTCTAATTAATTATTTATTCTCAAGTAGTAGCAGTAAGTCGTACAGTTTAGTGCATCCGTGTTTTGTTTGTTTGCAGTTTCAAGACCTAGTGTTAGGGGTTGAAGATTTGTTAAAAGCCTTCAAACCAGCTTCAGTCCTTACATTATGTTCTGTCCCTGTCTCATGTCCTTATCACTATCTGCACTATAACACTTTTGTCAGTATAAACTATTGCAATGCTAAATGTGCACTGTAAAATGCTTCTTTTGGATAAACCGCTCACTTATTCGTGCTGGAATTTGATGCAGAGATGGCAGATTACAGTCTTGCTTTTCCGATACCAAGTTTGGATAATATACTCTCCTCACTTGATCATAATTAATCGTAATGTCTGCAGCATTGGCGACCCATAACAAGCAGCTTTTGCATAGTGCGCATTTAGTGTTGCAACTCTCTGTATGTGAAACCGAAGGGCCCAAGCATCAGCTCTGTTGTAATATTAGCTCACAGCTGCTGCCATGCATTTTATCTCTCAATGTAGTATTCTTTGTCAAAATGGCGAAAGAAGGTTTGCAATTCAGTGCATAATGTCAGGGGATGACTCTTCCCATTACAATGACACAACTAGGCAAAAAATCAATATTACTTTCTCTCTGCAGGCAGATATTTCTTGAAGTACTTTGTTTTAAAATGGAACCGCAATCCAGCGTTGCAGTGAGCTTCATTTCATAAAATTGAGAATGTTATGAAGTTTGGATAGCGTCTAGCAGCATAGCTGTCTGTGAAGAAGCGCAGTTTGTTTGTTACATAGCCATATTCTTAAGTTCCTTAAGACCAAGTTTTGTTGGCTTATTCTACAGCCTGCTTGGCTTTCATTTTAGCAAGCTGGCTGTACCAACAATAATTTCCATTGAGATTTATTTTATCTCGGAGATATCTTTTAGATAAGGTCTAGGCTGTGTGCTGTTTCTTGTCACTATTCTTTCAGCGTATGCCAACCTGCCCTTGCCTTTTGCTTTTCATCTTGTAGCACTCGGCGGAGTTTATTAAGGTGAACCCAATGGAGCAGGTGCCAGCCTTGGTGCACAATGGAGAGACATTCACACAGTCTGTGAGTGTGTTTTACTTTATTTTCTTACTTTTTATGTAATCTCTCTTTTTTTTTTTTGAGAAACCTGCAGCATAACTTACTAATGCCCCGCACAGTAGCCACCTTGATGTGTCCGGTCGAAGTTCACGCAGTATATTTCGAGCATGGAGAAGGATGGTGGTGCCTTGTGTGCTACTTTTCTAGTGGTGAAAGTAGTGCATGCATTGCAACTCGCATGCAGTGGGCATTTGTGGTCTCCAAACTTCCTCGGCTTTGATCGCAGAATTTTTTTTCTGTGCACCAAATCCTCGAAATATCTCACATGAACCGCTTTGTCGTTATATTTTTCACACTATTATGGGAATCTCCTGCCTGAAGCTAGGTCTTCAGCCTCTCAGCACAGTTGCAAGTCCATCACTAGTGATATATCGCTCTATATGCAGTGTAAGACGCATGAAAGGAGTATTCACTGACATGCGTGCATAGCACATTTATGCTTATGCTTGATGGATGAGTGCTAATTGCAAAATTTTCACCCCCTATGTGTGCTGATGAATTGAATGACTGCCGATGGAGCGCTGAAAATTTGCAGTGCTCATTCCATTGTCAACAAGTTGCTAACAGATGGAGCATGAGCGTTACATTCCCCTAAAATTTGTCTGTACTTCTGCCACCAGTAGTGGTGGGAATTCGTCCAATTATTCATAGTAGCCCCACCGTGGTGGCTGAGTGGCCATGGCGCTCTGCTGCTGACCCTAAAGACGCAGGTTTGATCCCGGCCGCGCCGGCCGAATTTCGATAGAGGGTAAATTCTAGAGGCCCGTGTACTGTGCGATGTCAGTGCATGTTAAAGAACCCCAGGGGGTCGAATATTTCCGGAGCCCTTCACTACGGCGTCCCTCATAGCTTGAGTCGCTTTGGTACGTTAAACTCCAATAAACCAAACCAATTATTCATAGTACTTTAAGCGCAAAATGCTATACAGAACACTAGGGCTAGAATGTACAAGCATAAGAAATATGTAGTATATCTCATATAAATGAAGCCATTTCACTTTAATGCTTGCTTAAATTAACAGTCGCTTCTAGAGACTCTTGATGAACTGAGTAAATCATTACATTCGTGACAGGTGTTTGAAAACTAGGCATTGTTTAAGACTGTGTGCAAAGCGGCAATTTTTGGGCTTGCCACAGGTAACAGGATTGCATGGTCAGGCACACAACGATATTACTTATTAAGCATCATGACAAATAGCTGCAGTTAGAAATAGTTTATTCACTCATTGTTAGACACAATCATATATTTGCAGCAGGTGGAATGCGTCTTGTTGTCTCGCTTCAGCAGTACAATGCCTTTTGTTTTGTGTGTGCACACATTGCACTCTGCTCAAGTGGCTAATCTTCTAGGTAATACACATGACATGTGTTGAGAGCTAGCACTTGCATTGACTCAACTAGATCTTCATAAAAAACGCTTACAGACCTGAAGTGTAAAAGAGCGCACTTTAGCACATGCAGATTCATATGCCACAGGCACCATCGCTTTAACTGTGCTGCAGTGAAAGCTTGCGCTCTTCTCTGGCATTCACACACATGCTTAGTGCTGCATAGCTTTGCTTCTTATCTATGCCGACGTCAAGAAAAATCTAGTACAGTTGAGGCTTTGAAAATCGCAATACAAGCTGCCATCTTGCATCATTCGACTCGCACATAACAGCCAGCGGCGATCTGCAGGCCAGCACCCATGAGAACATGGACTGCATCATAGGTGGCGCTGCCTCTGCGGTGGGCTGCACCCTCTTTACGTGTTGCTTGGTCACAACGTGCCGCAAGTTCGGACGTTACTATGCAGCTGCAATGATGTGCATGGGCTGAGGTGGAATAATGTGTTGTGAGCTCTATGACTATTGCACTTTTCTATTTTTGTATTTATCGCACCTTTCAACAGCAGCGTAAAGGAACTATGCCGTCAAACCTGATTACCTGTGCTAAAGTTACTTTGAAAGGCTTCTTTTAAAACAAAGATGGCAGTAACTCTTTTCAGTGCTGCAAACTGCTTGCGTTGACTATGACAACCGACTTATAATGTTATGTTGCCCAGGCTTACTTGCGAAGTCTTAGCACGTTAGTAGACAAGGGACCAAAGTGAGAAATTTATGTGGACAATCTTCACCCTTTGTCTACTGATGCACAGTGGCTTCGCAAAAATGAAGCAACAAGCTGAAGTTACAGCATTGGGGAAGCTTATTCCTTGATCTGATATTTGCACTGTTTGATGTGCTGCCTGTAGCATCTAGTAGTACTCTGTCATGTGCAACTTCGTCCTTTGGACTACTTTGTAGTTGGTACCTCAGGCTTCAAGCATTGGTAAGAGGTGGATGCAGTCAAGCCCGGTGCTGCTGTTGTTGGGAGTGCTTATCTCCTATCATAGCCGGTGCCAGTAGCGGTGCTCATTCTAGCCATTTTGTCATTGCATCTTTTCCGTGCTGTTCACCATCTTACGTGCTGTTTCACTTAAGCAGTTAGCGCATGAAGCTATAACTAGTATGATGTCCAAACCTTTATTAATAAAGCAGATCAGGATTGGTCACGGTGCACAAAGTCTTAATTGCGAAGCATGCCTAATATAAATGACATGTGCCGTAGTTGGTGAGCCTTAAGAGGCTAACACCACCTGCTGTGCATAGGTTGGAGCTTGCATGTTTCTAATCTGTTGTGTTACAATGCAGCTCGCTATCATTGAGTACCTGGAAGATAAATTCCCGGAGCCCAGATTATTGCCAAAAGAGCCAGCACAACGTGCAAAGGTATGCTCACGTTTTTGCACATACTGCTTGCAAGCACTATATAGTACTTTCTTGTATAGTATTATGATGCAGGTTGTCTTAACCTTTCTGACTTCCCTCAGCCAAAGTCTGTGAGGATTGGCTTTAGTTGCAAATATCTACATTTTTCAAGAATGAAAATCATTGTGTGAAGCTGTTGAGTGGCACATATTCTAGCTCCGTATACTTTGCAAAGTGTAGCAAATATAGAGTAGTGTCTGTTTAAGGAAGATTCTGGTGCCCTGTCACCAGTGCTAGAGCTCTTGCTGGTTATGTGAAGACATTTGATGTGAGAGAGGAATGAAGCGCTTGCTTTCAATTGCTGTAACGTTTGACAAGAGCTTGCTACACCTTGAACCATCTTCTCTACTTTTCCCCCTTATAAGCTACTTGAACATGTTGGTTGCTGTGCATTTGAGCCATTTAATATCAGGCGTTACGGCTTCTGCTGCTTTGCTCATTTCTCTTACCTTCTGTGCAAAGCAGCAACTTATTTAAGACATATCAGATAGTTAATACAGTTAAGAGCTTGATGAAGTTATCTCTGGCCAGGTATTGCAATCAAAGGAATTAGGAACAAGGACGGGGTTGTGAACCAGAACTCATACTTCTAAAATATCAGTTTCTTTGTATTTAACCTGGTTTGGCTGCAGTACTACCTCATTTTCATCAAAGCACTCGTGTGCAATATAACATTGATGTTAACCCTTTAAAAGGCACAAAGCTCTGTGCATAGCTCACATGTGTACAAATGGTTAAGTTTCACTCAGCCTGTCTCTAGGAACTGAATGACTCCACTTTCAAGCCATTTTGACCACTAGGTATGGAGAAAAAAAAAATTACACACTTGCGCCGAGTTCGTAACTATACCTCAAATTTGGTACGTATCTGTACCTGAGTGTTTCAGATGTATAAGACAACTCGGATTAGAATTAAAAATTGCTTCAACAAGTATTATGAGGCAGTTGACTGAAGGGAAAGGCTCAGAAGCTTCACAATTTTTTCAGAATGTTTTTTTTCTGTCAAGACGAGTCTCATCGAACCGTGCATCTGCACTTGTAAAAACATAGAGAACACCAAGGGTGTCTATTGGCGAAAGTTAAAAATGCAATGAATGGTTTGTTTGATAATTCAGTGGTATTCAGCGCGTAAAAATATAGTACGTAGATGCACCATTTTTTGTTTGCCGGCACTTGAAGCGAATGGGACACGTGTCCCGCTGTCGTATAAAAGATTAATGAGCAGTATGTTCTGTCTGTTGTTCTGTTTCAGTCTTGTTTAATCACTATTTCACCATTAATCATTCACCAGCCAGCCCCATTGTTCAGCTTGTTAAGATCTGGATCAGTCTTTTACACGAATATTTAAACCTGCTAATTCAGTGTGGTTTGTTTCGCTACATATGACAGTTAATGTGCAGCTGTGGCATAGTTACAGGTGATGGTCACTTTACTTACCCAGCTTTGAGATAATTTTCAGTAATGGCTGCTGGTAAATTGGCTTCATATGGGTTAACGTCCACAATATGCATTCATTTCTCATTCTCTTAGGCACGAGCTGTGGCGGAACTGATTGCCTCAGGCATTCAGCCATTGCAGAACCTGAATGTTCTCTTGCGCCTGGACGAGTCCAAGAGGAACGAATGGGCTGTCCACTTCATAACCAAAGGTTTCAAAGGTGAGATGATGTCTGCGACACTTTGCTAAGCTACTTATCATAGCAGGCTTCATAAACGGTTTTAGGTTAAAATTGTCATTGGTGTTAAATTATTGACGGAGGCTGCATTTGAAGAATTTGGTCAAAGGTGAGGTACTAGCAGTGTAACTTTGGTCTCAGCTCAATTGGATATGCATAGAAACACTTGCCCAAACAGTGCAGGTGTCCTGCTTTGTTGCATTAGGTCTGCTTACATTGTAAAAGGCTACTTTGTCTTCTCATTATTGTTGGCGGCACAGCTTTTCCAACTGTACTTTGTATCATGGCTCCTTCAGTAAGGTCACTGTTATGCAATCAGTGGGAATAGTAGCAGAATTTGGAAACTATTTAAAGATGTTACTCGTGGTGTCATTGTTAAGTTTAATTGTTAATAGTATTTTGTGTGCATAGAACTAGCATAGTTTTTTCAGACGTGATAAGAATTTTCGAACATAAATAAACTGGTGCCAGAAATTCATATGTGCTCAGCTGTTAAGGCCTGTAGTATACCCATGTTTGCTCACAAAGTAGTGACGTGCGTTTTGGTTTTTATAAGGCACAACTTTGTTTTAAGCATGCATATTAAGGAAAGACATGGAAAATCCAGCATGCAAACTTCACTGCCGAGTGATGTAAGCATACAGCTCTGTGCTGCTGTAAACATCACCATGAAATTCTTCAATGAATACAGTGAATTAGGTTTTGTAATCTTTTCTTCTCATCACATCATTGTGCAGCTCTGGAAGCCACACTTGCCAAGACGGCCGGAAAGTACTGCGTCGGTGATGAGGTGACCATCGCGGATGCCTGCCTGGTGCCCCAAGTGTACAACGCCAACCGGTTCAAGCTGGACTTAAGCCAATTCCCGACGCTGTCACGTGTCAGCACTGCGCTGGAAAGCTTGCCTGCATTCAAAGCTGCCCACCCCTCTCGTCAGCCAGACACCCCCCCGGAACTCAGGGAAACGAACTAAACACCTTTCCGAAATGCCTTTCCAACTGCTTTGTTACTGCATTTTATCTTCGAGCATTTATTGTGCTGTACTTGGGCATCCTGGCTGTATTCAAATGATGTGGGCAACTTGCAAACTTTATTAAAAATAAATGTGTATTTTCATAGTCATAGGTATTTCTTATATTGACATGCACAAGTCATGTTGGCTTGTTTGTGCATTCATTGATTGCTTCGAGTGTTTACATTCCTAAATTTTAGAATTTGGAGAAGCCAATTAAAATAGGTCATGTTGAAAGGACCAGTTTGCAGAGTGAAGACTGCTGATCCATTGGGCTGGGACAAATCTTGAGTACACCTTTATCTAGATTAACAGCGTCTCAATACTACTTGGGTGCATATCCGAGGAAGGGCCCAGCATTCCCTCACCAAAATTCCTCCATCGCCAAGTCTCCTGCCAGTGCTTTTGTCGGGCCTGCACTGGTCAGCACTACCCCCGACACTGACACTGGCGGCCCGACCGGTGTCGATGGTCTGCGTGTGTTGGTCCGGAGCGCAGCAGGGTCTCTCAGTACTCCCAGGTGCCCTAGACCCCGTGGGGAGGGTCCTTCGGGCAGAGGATGTGGAGGAAAGAGGCAAAGGTTTGGTTTATGGTTTTATGGGGTTTAACGTCCCAAAGTGACTCAGGCTATGAGGGATACCATAGTAGAGGGCGCCAGAAATTTCGACCACATGGGGTTCTTTAACGTGCACTGACACTGCAAAATACACAAGCCTCTGGCATTTCGCCTTCATCGAAATTCGGCCGCCGTGGCCGGTATCGAATCTGCGTCTTTCGGGTCAGCAGCCGAGCACCATAACCACTAAGCCACCGCGGCGGCTAGGCGAAATGTTCTGCGGTTCTGGGCATAGGGTGCAGGCAGGAATGGACAAACCCCCTTGTGGGTGTGCGCCATTATACGTCGAGGACACTACAACGACAGCGTCGCACGCAGTAGCGGCACGCGCTCGTGAGCCACACAGTTCGTGGTCGAACCGGAAGAAGAATGAGCGGCGCGATGTGCGGAAGCAAGGATGTACCCGCGTGTCCCGTCCCCTCGTCTGCGAGCAGCCCCGACCTGCCGTCGCCCTCGGGGGCGCCCCCGGAGCAGCCGAGGAAGAGGAGCTCGTCCCAACCGCCGTCGCAGTGGCCTAGCTGCAAGCGGCTGCGCTGCCACCCCGACCCCTGTGGGCTCACCGGCGACCGCGCCCTCAAGGTCCAGCATCACCAGGGGCAGCCTACCGAAAGGCAGCCCCTTGCGTGAGCGCTCCCGACTACTGAGCGTGAGCGAGCAGACCATACGAGACCTCGAGAGCGTTGTAAGAATCCCGTACGTGTGTCGCACCTCCCAGCTGCCAGAAGCGTCACTAGGGGCGCACAGGTCTCACCTCAGAGCAGATCTAGGCGCAGATGCAACGCAGGGGAAAAAGTGAGGGCCCCGGCAAGCGGACCGAGGACATGATGCATGGGGTCCGTGAGTGCGGACGCACAAGACTACCGCACCGGGTGCCCATAGCTGGCCCTCGTGGCGCCTCTCCCAGGGGATCTCGTAGAACTTATCCCGTCGACAAGGGCACTTCGCGAAGGGTGCCCACCCGTTTCAAAGGGCATGTCGCTACGTCGTCATCATTATCAGTAGCAGCAGCAATACAGCTTTGTATGGATTTAACTTGAAGCCAGTCGAGTGAGGCGTTGACATGGAGGGCGTTGAGCTTAGAAAGGCCAAAACCGATGTATCCGCGTTTACATGAACTGCATGGATCTTAACGGGTCAAGCCTGAGTCCATTCGCAGTGATGTCAAGGGTCGAAAAATTCAATGTGTCATTGTGATTGTGTCCAGGTCCGTGGGGCGCGCTGCCTATCTCGAAGGCAAGGCGACGTGTGCAAACGGCATTGCCTTTCTCCTTTCCAATCCCGCTTCTCCGACTTTTCTCATGCTCGTTCCCACGCAGGGTTACGTGCGCCTTGTCCAGCGCGTCGGGCTGAATCAACCTACCTTCTGCCTCGGCTGACTAAGCCTGAGCCCACAGCCTCTCAGCTCAACCCGCTGGCGTTGACCTGAACTCTAAAGAAAAATTTCAGCCAAACAGCCGATTCGACCCAAAGTGATGGAGTAAATGTAATGGCGCATTCCATTGGCAGAACAGGAGCAGGAGCATGGAGGAGCAAAAAAACTGAGGAGGGAGCATGACGTCACGTGGCCAGCGTTCGCAAGCTGAGTGTTTATGTAGCCGTTTTCTTCCTCAATTTTTCGCTCTCCCAGTCAGTCCTTTATGTTTTGGTTCTGGTATGTTTTAGCGCGCGCGTATGCGCGGCTTGTGGCGCGGGGGCATCTACAGCAAGGAAGTTGATCGGTTTGCCGCGCTAATCGGCGCATACGTATACGCGCTGCGGGGCTAGATTTTACCGCACGCTATCACGTGGCATGATCACGGGGGGGACAAACTCTCTCTTTTTTTCACTATATCTACTTGTTAAGGCTAGGCCATCGCCGGACGCTCCCTCAGTTTTTTTTCCTCCATGAGCAGGAGCAACGAGCAGAGAGGAGCAAGCAGTACTAGCACAGCAAGAGTTATGTGGTTCTTGGTTGGTGAAGAATAGTACGTGCAGTGCTTGCTGGTTGTCTCCACTTGGGGTCACGATCGCTGCACTGCACTGGGTTGGGGAAAGGGAGGAACAGATGATAGAGTAGGGGACGGGCACGGAGACGAGACGGACGCGGGTCGTGTCGCGGGAGAAGTGGCACGAGCGGAGTAAAGCCCCTCGATAATTTGAAAGTAGCGACACTCTCCTCCACTCCGGCGTTTTCCTCCTCGAATATCCTCGCCCGCCGGCTGCGCGCGCTGCACACGGCACGCTTTTTTGGCCATCGCTCGCTCGCCGTCCGGGCAGTTGGCTGGCACATGCGCGCGCTCTTAAGTTCGCGCTTTTTCCACGCTCTGTTATTGAATAAAACACGAGAAAGACATGCGACACGCGTGACTACCATGAGCCACATAAATTAGCGTCTCGTACGCGCAATGAAAGTGCCAATTACGAGCGCTAGCGGCACGAACAAAACAACTTGCTGCATACATCTCACATTCTTTTTTACTTTTCAATACCGTCTTCTATGAAGCATAATATTTACAATTTATTTCAACATTCCTGAATATTTTGAGCATACCAATGTTTACTTAAATGTAGATTCACTTCGAACTAATTATCGCGAAGTTTATGAAGTTGTTCACGAGTGGAGTTTCAGAAGTATAGATGGTTGCTGCAGGAACAAGCTGGGGCATTTGCTTCGATGGCCGTCCCAAAATTTTTCACTAAGGTTCAGTCTGAGTTTGGCACCGCGCAGTGCACATGCAACGGCTTAATCGTTTTTGTAGTTGAGAATTTTCGCGGCGTCTTGAAAACGAATGTGAACTTTTTTCTATTAAGCATTAAACGACTTCAGCTCCCGCTGTCGGCGACCTTGAGGTGATGTCGCGCCGTAGCCGAGAGCCGAAGATCCGCGCACCGATTTTCCGTCATCCAAGGAAAGTGTCCGCACCCCAAAATTTGGCCATCTCAACCACCGAAACTTGACCTTGTCCGAATTTCATCAAAATTGGTGTCAAGCCTAATTTTAATATGACCAATTCAATTTTGAGCTCCAAAATTAGGTGGGCTATCCCCAAATTTTGTCTCTCTGGAACCCATAAATTTGACGTCGTACATATTTGACCAACATTGAGGTCCAACCTAATTTGACTACGGGAAACTCAGTGTTGGCTTCCAAATTTAGGTAGACCACCCCCAAAGTTTGCCACACTTGGGCATTTTCCGCGAACATTCTATTCCTTTTTAAATCCGCTTAAAGAGATGTTACCCTAGGAAAGAAAAAAACCGATAGCAACGACCGTGACAAAACCCAAGAGAAAGTTATAGGGTCTTAGCAATTTGGTCAGCCACAGTCAAGGCTATCCTGAAGCAAGTGCCTGACTAATATAAGTCTTGAGTATAAATACAGTCACAATATGACACACAGTTCTTCAGATGCAATGTTTATTACAGATGAGTCGTGTAGTTTTTCGCCGAAAATATACATAAAAACCACGTTATAAGCCAGCTGTGGACATCTGTCACCCGTTGGGTGCAGTCCTCAAAACAAAACACAGAAAACAAAAACATACTTAGGGAAATGAAACAGCTCAGATGTAGGCCTATAGTTTTTGAGCGGATGATGTATTCAACAAAAGGCTACGCGACCATGCTCAACTAAAGCAAATGGTCACAAACTGTAGCAATGAACATACAAAAATGGCATGCATTGGATATTTACAATACTTGAGTACATTCAGGTAACAATGGAAAGCACTGAAGTGATTAAAAAATGAATTATTTATGTGAATGCAATATAAGGTCTTTTCCGAGAATGTGGCATTGATAATCTCACCTGGTAGAAGCGTAACGGTTCAGCAAAACAACAAATAAGCGTAGATCGTTAGAGAAGTTGCATTCATAACAAAAAAATCTACGTTAAATCCCGCTCGGGACATGCGCCGCATTACTGCGATGTGCACCATTAGCAAAGGTTCGAAAAATTTACCGCACCGCGGATACCGCTCCACGCATACCAACACTTTTGCTTCCACACTTGCTAACATATGCACAGACATTGTATGCATCAGCCGCCGCTATTATAGCACGTTGAGTGGAACAATGAAGGGACAACAATAACACGTATAACGACGCAAAATGATCAGTGAATTAAGTGAGGTTGTTGGCTTTGTGATGCGCATGCATGAAGTTTCAGTTTACACAGTCGCTTGGAAGAAATGCACAGTTGCTCGCAGAGGTGGGCAGTCTTCGTCGGGGTAAAGTTCTTGCGGCCGATGTGGTGCAGCCGCTTTTTTCTTCTAATGCTGTCTTTCTTGCCGCTCGGAATGGCGAAAAGAACAAAAGCTTTTTCACGCCGGCTTGTGCACTGAAATGCGCAGCAACTCGGCATAGTGCTGCACTAAAAGAGCGCGAATAACGCGAAGTGCAAGCGCGCAATGCCAGGGAGCTCGGTCGTAGCAGCGGCGGCTGGCCAAAAAATGGCGCCGACGAAAAATGAAAACACAAAAAGAGCGAACTTTCCGCGCGCTTCTCCCGGAGACCGCCCGCGGAGCCAATCACCGTTGAGAAAAGCGCCCATGGGAGAGGTGAGAGAGGAGGATCGGCGAGGGCGCGCGACGCGGCGGCGCGGAGAGCGACCCCGTGGGGCGCGCGGACCGGTGGGAGACGCAGCCGCCGGTTGGTGGAGCGCCGAGCCAATAGGAGAGCGGGCGCTAGAATGCTGGTCGCCGCGGAAAGCGGGCAAAAAGTTTGCGCGCGATGCAGGTATACAGTGGAATTCAACGAAAATGAAGTCTCAGATGGCTGCAGGCTTGGAGAGCGCGCAAAGAATCACAACACAGGAATCGTCACAACACAGAGGATCCGTAATAGGAGCGTCGCTAGAAGTGGCGTAGTGCTGGCGTGAGGGGAATAGAGCCCGTGTGAAGGAGAGGTGGCTGCTTTGCGCTAAAAGCGTCTCTGAAGCCCTGCGGTGCCAATAAACTTGACTAGGATTGTCAGTGCACTTTGCGCTTTGGTGGAAGGGCCTTCCGGGAAAGTCAGAGAGCCCACAGTGTCCGATGGGAGTCCCAGTTTGGAATATTTTGCGCGCATTTCTGCGCGTGCCGAGGCGTGAGCAGGGCAGTGGCAAAGTAGGTGCTCGACTGTTTCGATGTCTTGACAGTCTTCGCATAGAGGATCGCCCTTTCTGGTGAGTCGTTGACGTCGCTCTGCCGTCCATACGCAACCAATTCGAAGTCGCAGGAGGGCGGAAAGGGCTCCTCTTCCAAATGCGTGAAATGGGAGAGGCCGAGGACTTTTCCCCGATGCGATGCGTGGATCCGGATGGGAGAGAGAAACTCTATGGCGGATGATATGCCGAGCCACATCGAAGGCTGTAATAGCGTCCGAAATTGGAGCAGAGGCGTTGGAGTGAGCCTGCTTGGCCAGTCGATCAGCAGACTCATTCCCAGACAGACCCACATGTGACGGAATCCACCGGAGCACGAGATCGCAGCCACGGGCACTGGCAGTACAGAGTTTATGATGCAGCCGTTGCGCACAGGTTGCGTTGCGCTCCGGGTGTTGGAGTTGCATGAGAGCGAGGCGCGAGTCGGTTAAAATTGCCACACTCGTGAGTTCAGTTTGCTCAATAACGATGTCCGCAGCAAGGTGAAGTGCGGCTATTTCGGATGTTGTTGACGATGCGAAGAAAGGTATGCGGCATTGTCTTGCGATGCCAAGGGTGGGTGCGACGCATGCGGCTGAAGCAGAATTGCCATCATGCGTCACCGAGCCGTCGGTGTAGAGAGGTGTTCTCAGATTGAAGTCAATCTCAATTCGATGTGCGGCTTCTTGTTGGAGTGCGCAGTGTGGTGTTCGTTTTTTAGAGCGAACTCCTGTTAGGTATGGGAAGATTTTCAAGGAAGGCTTCACATGTGGTGGGAAGCTTTGCGGGGCCGGTGCAGCATCCGTTGGGACGGCGGCTTTGAAGGCAGCGAGAGACTGTCCCATACGTGATCGTGGCAAGGCACACAAATCAGCGAGAAGATGAGAGGTCCCTGGGGCACGGTGAATTCGCTCGATGTGGTTCAGAGCGGTGATTTCAGCGCGCAGTGAGATGGGCCACACTCGGAGCTCTGTGTGTGTGGGACCTATTTGCGAGCTGTGTGGAAGGCCTGCGAATCGCCGGATTGCGTTGCGCTGGTCCACGTCCAAGTGTTTCCACTGCGCTGGACGAAGGCGGAGGAGAGGGAGCGCATACAGTATGCGAGCCGAAGCGATGCCCTCGTAGAGACGGAGCGGTAGCAGGGGGGTGGCGCCGTTTCCTTTGGCAAGAATGCGTGCTGCTACTGCTGCGATGCGTTTGTTTTCATTCCGCAGCTTGCCTGTAGTCTCATTGTAGGTGAGCTTGGCATCAATTGTTATGCCCAGGTATTTCCCACTGGCTTTCCAAGCGAGGGGGACGCCTTGGAGAAGAAGAGGTCTGGTGGTTTTGCAGGTTACAGGGCGAGGGTGTATCATTATCGCAACAGTCTTCTCAGGCGAGAGAGAGAGGCCGATGCTGTTAAGATAATCCTCTGTGGCATCGAGTGCAGCTTGGAGATCACGCCGCAATTCTGGGCCATAAAGTGTGGGGCCGGAGGCAACAATGGCAATATCGTCGGCGTATATGGCCATACGCAGTTTGTGCTGCGTGCTGGGCAGGAATTTAGGAAGCTGTGCAAGTGCCAGGTTAAAAAGAAACGGGCTGAGCACGCTGCCCTGGGGAACTCCTGTTTTGACAGCGCGAGCGGCGCTGACTGTGTTGCCGATGCGGACTTGAAAGGTCCTGTCACTGAGGAATGCTTTGATGTATTGGAGGAGTTTGCCCTTGATGCCCAGCCAGTGTAGGGATGAGATGATTGCTTCGTGAGGCAGGAGGTCGAAGGCGTTTCGTATGTCCAGCAAGACAAGGTAGGCCCCGTGGCGATTAGATTTGGCCTCTTCGAGGATTGATGCAACCTGGGTAATGCAGTCCGCGGTGCATCGTCTTGTGCGAAATCCGCTCTGTTCGGGGGCGAGTGCATTTCGGGCGTGTGCTATCCACTCCAGGCGGCGTAGTGCAACAGCTTCGAGAGTTTTCCCCGCGGCAGATGTAAGGGAAACAGGACGGTAGGATGTCAGTGCTCGAGCGGGTTTTCCTTTTTTTTGAATGGGTACGACGAGCGCTTTTCGCCACTCCGCAGGAATGATGCCGGTGTTCCATGCTTCGTTGAAAGCTGCGAGCAGAGCTGGTCGTTGTTGTCTGTCAACGTTGAGCAGCATTTGGTAGGTTATGCCGTCGGCTCCTGGAGCACTGCGGTTGCACTTTCGACAGCGTTCAAGGACATTATTAAGTTCATGCAGAGCGATTTCTGCACTGCACAATTCGTCGATGACGCTCGCAGTTCGGCCGGTGACAACCGGGAGGGGTACGCTTGGAAAAACAATATTGTGCGACGCACTGCTGGTTGTTGAGAAGTGGCCTGCCATGGCTTCGGCCAGGGCATTCACGCTGAGGCCGCGTGCGATGGCGATAGCCAGGGCAGGACAACGTTGAACAGAAGGGTTGAGCATAGCATGGAGAATTTTCCATGCCCGTCCGGGTCGGCGGGTGTCATTCAGGGCGGTACACAGGTGGGCCCAGCTTCGTCTGCGGCAGCGAATGGCGTGACGACGGCAGGCAGCATCTAACCTGTTGTACAATGTCCAATGTTCAGGCTTTTGGGTGCGTAAAGCTCTGCGCTGTGCTACACGTCGTGCTGCTCGTAGATTTAGCAGTTTTAAATCTGGCGCCGGTGTGCCCACTGGAGCCGTGCAGCGCACGGTTGCCGCACGCGCGCATGGCGCAACGTGTGAAAAAATGTCTGTAGTGGCAGGATGCGGAGCACTGCACAGACCACGAAAAACGTCCCACCTCACAAGGTTGTAGGTGCGAATTGCTGGACGAGCGCAGTATGAGGGGTCGAGAACTATAGGAAGGTGATCGGAGCCTTGAGTGTCCGGTTCGCACTTCCATTGGTAGGAGCACCTTCCCAAAGTGAAAGTCAAGTCTATGGCACTGTGTTGGCCCACTCTCTGCACACGAGTGGGGCTTCCAGTGTTTATAATGTTTAAATTGCACTGGAGAGCGGCTGCTAGGAGGTCACGTACACGTCGGTTGGTGTTGCAACATCCCCAGCTGTTGTGGTGTGCATTAAAATCACCACAGATGACGGAGTCAGGTCCGAGGCCGTTGGAGAGCGCAATGAGGAAGTTTGTATCCCAATGCGTTGCTGGGCGGACGTATACACTTGACACAGCTGTGTCGGTGTTGCGTATGCGAACGATAACAGCACAACACTCCACTGCGTCGTTGACAATGTCTTCAACCGATATGGTGACATGCGGGAGCGTGTTTCTAACGTATAACGCTGTCCGTGGTTTTCCGCCCGGGTGGGCGGGATCACTGCATAGGAATGCATCGCATGCTGCCAGTGCACAACTAGTTGGTCCGCTGTAGCCTATGTAGCCAGGTATCTTTAGCTCCTCCGCGCGTGCGTAAGTCTCTTGCAATGCAAGTATGTCGAACTCAAAACGCGGAAGGAGCTGAACCAATTCGGCGCGACGGCGGCGCAAGGAACGGCAGTTCCATTGCCTTATGCGCGGCCTGGGGATTGTTCGCTGGTTAGCCATGTTGGCTCAAGGCCTGCTGTGCGGCCAAGGCCGCTGCACACAACTTGCGCGCAGTTGGTGACGGCGGGAGCTCCTCTATGATTGCCTGAACGGCCGCAGTGAGTGCGGCGATGATCGTGTCACGCTGGTCGGAAGGTGACGATGAGGTTGATGGGACAGCACAAGGTCCTAAGACGGCGTCGCGGAAGGAGCGGCCCGTAGTTGCGACGGTGGGAGGAGCGCCGGGTGCCGAGTTGCGTGCAGTAGCGGAATCGGTGCGCTGCGCAGAGCTGAGAGCGCTGGGCTGGACTTGGCTGTTAGGTGCAGCAGTTACTGGCGGTGGAAGCGAGGTGGGTTCTTTGCCTTGCCGTTCTCGGACAATTCTATCGGCCTCTTGCCTTGTGAGATGTTTTTCGGTCGTGGCGAGAACGATGGCGACTTGTCGCTCGTGTTGCCAGCGTGGGCAGCGGGGCTCAGTGGTTGCGTGCGTGCCGCGGCAGTTGGCGCAGCGAGGTTTCGGGGCGTCGCAGTTATCGGTGGCGTGGTCACCGCTGCAGCGAAGGCAGCGAGCCTTGTTTCGGCAAGTTGCCGTGGTGTGCCCGAAGATGCCGCAGTTGTGGCATTGTAGCGGGCGAGGGAGACGGGCGCGGACTCGTCGGCGGAGCTTGAATAGGGCCACCTCTTGTGGGGGTTCGATGCCAGCGAAGCGGACGATGATGTTGGCACCACTGCGTGAGCAGCTGATGACGGGGACCTTGCTGTCGAGGCCAGTTGCGATATCTTCTTCGGAGAGGCCACGGTCGACACCAAAGATGACGCCAGTGCAGGTTTTGGGGCCAAGGTGTTTGGCGCGCACTCTGACGCCGCAAATCTATTCCACGGCGAGGAGGGGAGCTATATCGGCAGTCGGATGGGCGTCGACGGCACAGACGTTGCGGTTGATGTTGACGCGCACTGCTGTGACACCAGGAAGGTGGGATAGTTGCGCGGCGAGTGCATCGCGCGAAGTGTTCATAAATGTCCCTTTATTTCCCAGAGGGAAATAGAGAACAGTAGCGGGCTTCGCCTTGCTGTGCTCCTGAGGCCTTGATGCTAAAAAGCGACCAGAGGAGGGGGGGGGGGGGGGGGGGGGGGGGCGACGTCTGGAGCTCCCGAAGTGGGCGCCTGTCTGGGCTTGGTTTGCTCAAAAGGACGGAAGGCAAGACGGCGCTTCTTCCTTTTGTCTGGTTTGCGACCCTGCTCTTTGGAAGGGAGAGCTTCGTTCTCGCCGTCTGAGGGGCGAGAGGGTGAAGGGGGATCCTGCTGAGGGGGAGCACGCTTGGCTTGTAGGTAATCTAGGTAATCTGTAGGTAAGGCATCCACTATTGTGGGAGTGGAGGTGGTAAAAGTGTTCTTTTCTTTGGCTTCAGAACAGCTGATGCCAGGGCGAGCGCTGTGAGGGGAAGTCTGTGTTGCTGCAGCGAGCTTCCCATCTTGTGGAGGAGGCGTTTGGCTGCTCTGAAGGGGCGCAGTGCTTGGCTGTAGTGGAGGAAAATCCTCTTGGCCTTGACGTGTGAGTTGTAGTGCCTCAATTTCTTCATTTTGGCAGTTCGGAGGTGGAGCAACGGGGTTCTCGGATGCACTGATCAATTGTGCCTGTGCATCGGTTGCCGCGAGTTGAAGCGGTGATGGAGAGGCCTGAGAGGGATTCTCGATGGGCTCTGTGGTGCGGATGAAGGCAGGTGCCATTTCAGTGCCCTCGGGGCTCATAAACTAGTAGACTATTGTGTCTTCTCCACTTTCGGTGGACACGTTTGGAAGTGCAGCAGTCGGAGTGACGGTTGCTACTTGAGTAGTTGGCTGCGACTCGGCATTGAGTGGCTTGTGTGTGGTGGGACTTGCTTCAGTCTTGCTGTCAGCCTTGGGCGAGCGGTGAGCAGCAGAGAGTAGGCGGCGAGCGTCGTCTTGAGACTCGATAATCTTCTGCGCCTCGACGTAAAGTTGTTGAAGCATGCGCGAGCAGCCGACGCTGCCGGCGCGGCGGTGGTGGCGGCCGGGAAGCCGGGCGCTAGGTGTTGGAGGCAGCTTCTCCATGGTCCGTTGCGGACAACAAAAAAAAGAAAGGTAAAAAGAAATTAAGAAAGAAAAAAGGACCCCATGGTGGGGTAAAAGACGCGACGTTTACGCGACGTTAAGGTAGGAGTGGTAATACAGCAGCGATAACGAAAAATGCTGCAAGAATAATAATAGAAGAGTGGGCTGATAGCGGGCGGGAGCAGGATAAAATGCGTCCGCTCGTTCCACAGCAAGAGTGCAACTGAGTGCTCTCTCATTGAAACATTCCGTGCTGTCCGAGCGTGGGCTCGAGGGCGAAGGTGTATCACGTACGTGACCGGATTTATTTATTTATTTTATTTAGTTACTTACCCACACCGCCAAGCGGCACTACAGTGGGGGAAGGTATACATAAAAAACAAACATAACATAAGCAGTGTCAGCCACGTTGCATAAGCCCCCAGTGCGTGCGTGGAGTGCGACAGACTGACCTTAAGGCTGTGAGCATCACGGCGTTGCTGCACCAGCTCAGCAACGGTGTCGAGCTGCGGATTCTCTTGTAAAGCTATGACCGGTGTGATGCGTGAAAGGCATGTAATGGTCCTCATAGCCTCTCGGTCCTCAATGTAATGGTCCTCATAGCCTTCACGGCTTCAAGGCGATCCCATTGGGTCCTTGTAACATGTGTAAACTGTGCTTGATAACGGGCTTGATACGTGGCTGCAGAACTGCCCTCACCAAATGCCTTGCATCGAACGAGCCAGCGCCACCCGTTTTAGGAGCAATCCTCCTGATCAAGCCCAAGGTCTGAATAGCTTGCCTTTTTACCTGAGAAAGCCAAGCAGTCGCCGATCCTGATTAGTGAATTGTTAAGCGCAGTATTTTTACACTAGGAGAAACTGCCGTTGCGGGTGGTGTCATACGATTTTTCGCTTCATGTAGCATATACGCCTCTTGGTCAACTTGGAGGCTAGCTCGCGAAAGGCATTCGAACAGAGTGTGTGTTTCACTCAGACGTTTGCGGATTAAACGTTTGTGGAATCGGCATTCGGAGGTGCTTCCTTCGTTTCATTCCTCAGTGCGCAACCTGCGCTGAATTCGAACGCTTACGATGACACATAATTTAGCCTTCAAAGCACCAAGCATTTGAAGTGCCCTCTGAAATTTTTTTTTCGCTAGAGCAAAGGCTGGTAAAAATTGGTTTTTGAAGGCTGGTAAAAATTGGTTTTTGAAGAAAGGAAATGGCAGAATATCTATCTCACATACCTCGGTGGACACCTGAACCGCGCTGTAAGGGAAGGGAGGAAGGCGGGAGCGAAAGAAGAATGAGAGCCGAAGGCTTTTTCTTAAAGATTGTTGGTGACAATTTATTTCCTGTGAATCAGATTTGAAGTTTGTGCCGTTACGCGGGACATGGGACCTTATGCTTGCATCTGCTAATCGGTCATTAGGTCTCCTAAAACATAACCTAAAGCATGCTCCTCCTCACCTCCGTGCTCATGCCTATACCACTCTAATTCGACCTAAAATTGAATATGCCTCGGCTATTTGGGACCCTTACCAATCTTACCTAATAAATAACATTGAATCATTGCAGAACCGCGCCGTTCGTTTTATTTACTCCGATTATTCACGTAACACCAGCGTCACAGCCTTAAAGAAACGCGCAGGTCTCCAGGATTTATGTCTCCGCCGCAAAATTGCACGACTGTCACTTTTTCATAAACTTTATCATCATCCATCACTTCATAACGACTTTTTTTCTTTGCCTACTTCGATTTTTGACCGCCGCGATCATCCTTTTAAAGTTAGACGTTTCACGTGCAGAACATTTATCTATGCGCATTCATTCTTACCACGCACAATATCTGACTGGAACACTCTGCCTTCACATATCGCAACCACCACTGATCCTGATAAATATTTTAAACTTATATCTTCAATAACTACTGCTTAACTCTTCGCATACATTGTTATTTTATTTGTTCATGGCTTCCTTTTTTGCAGGGTTTGTGACTAAAAAGATTCATTGTATTAGTGTTCTGTTTGTATAATTTTAATAATGCAGTAATCTTCGTTCTTTGCCGCGCTGCCATTCTTTTGATTCTTTTGCTTACTTATATGTCATGCAAAGTGTCTTATTCGTGCTTTTGATTGATTCTTTTGCTTACTTATTTCATCCAGTGTGTCTTATTTGTGCTTTTGTTGTTTGTTTTATATTTGTGGTTTTTCTTTTATTCTGTTCAATTGCCTGTGCCCCCCCCCCCCTATGTAATACCCTCTCGAGGGCCTTTAGGGGTATTCTGTATAAATAAATATAAATAAATAAATGTGCGTTTAGAGCTCTTTTTTGACGAAAAAAGAAAAAAAAAATGGCCATTTTCGTCATTCCACAATTTTAATTTCTGCGATAATTCGCACCTGTGTGCATATTTTTTTCTCCTTACTGCCGGCACCATCGTTCAGTGCTATGCCCTTGGCTTCCGTTCTACATACCTTGCACGCGACAGCAGGTCTGCGAGATCGCTGCTACGGCGACCATGTTTGCGAACCGCTTCGCTGCCGCGCGCGCTTTGAGACACTGATAAACAGAGGTGTTCAGTGCTGCGACCGGTTTCGTCTCTCTGCCGGATGCGGAGTCCTTTCACGAGGGCTACAAACTGATGTTTATAGTATCAGTGCGTGTTCAGTGCGAGGAAAATGTTGGGAATGCGTAATGTGTGCTTAACGAAATGTCTTTGTGCTTTAAATAGCTCGAGCAGGCAGAGGTTAACTTCATGCGTAGGTAATCTATTTCAGGCGCCCTATGTAGTGTTTCATCAAGGGTTACTCCCAAGTATGTGTAGCTTTGTACCCGTTCAGTGAGTATTCTACCCAGATGCAGCTAGCGTATTATGGAACAATCAACTTTTTTTCGCATTCAGTGCTAGTTTTTATTAAACCAGGCTATACCGTTCTACCAATGCTATCACTAGCGAGTTATTCGGCCTTTTGAGCTGGAGTGTGATATCAGTACAGCCGTGTCACCAGCACGCTGTACTGCTTTTACATGCCTAAGGTTACCAGGAAAACCAATAAAGATGGAAGAAGAGGCGTAATGTTAATACAGGAAGAGAGCGAAGTCGGTTAGGGAAGAAACGCCAGTTAGTGACAGCCTATATGAAATCAGAGGCAGATGCAGATCTGTGGGACGTATAACCTTGGGAATAGATAAACTATGATCGTCCTTTATTAGGGTAACAGAGTAGACAGAAAGAGAAAGTAATTTAATGAAAAGAAAGAGGGAAAGGTCGGCTGCCGGTAAGGTGACCCTGTCCTCCTACTCCTCACAGGGGAAGGGGGAAAGGAAAAGGAGAGTGAGCGTGCGAATAGAAGACGATGATGTCATAGTACAATGAACTGCTTGGCGTTGTCTGGGTTAGAAGACACTACGCACACACTCGATGGCACTCATCTTATCTCACGAGACGATATGTAGCACATGGAGCGCATGTCTTCCTCATGTAGCCAATGCCTTGCACACACACGCCGCGCACGGTTGCAGAGAAGGGCTCTGCACACTCTCACATCCCGGCGCAAAAGGAGTAGATTCCAATAGGAATTATACTTAGCACTGGGTGGTAATAAGAGAGGCGGGCTGCTGACATGAGGGAGCTTGCGGGGATAAGGTGGCCGCAGTAAGTGGGAGAGGCTATTATTCTGCAGTGAACGTAGATGTAATACTGCTGCTGGTGATGATGATGACAGTGATGATTTCCCATACCATTCACCTTCGCACTGAAGTGAAGGGGTCAAAACGGGCCTTTATGGCGCAGCAAGCGCTATTTTTCACAGCGACCTACAACTGGCCTGCAATAAAACTGCCTTGTTCCTCCTTGTCCATCGCTCATTTAACTTGTAGTACCATGTGCGAAATGAAGGTAGCTGAGAGAAGGGCGCACAGCTAGTGCTGAATAGCATTGTTAACTACATAACGTGAGTGAAGGAAAAAAAAAAAACCTTTCTCTGCTGGTTTTCGGTAGGTTTCATTTACCCGGATAATTTTTAATGCGGTGGCATTGGGAGTGCCATTAAGGCGAAAACTGTCCGGCGTCGGCGTGAACTCTCCACAACCATGGAAGGTGGAGAAGCAAATGAAGCAAAGAAGCAGAGAAGAAAATGCTACTCTCCACTTCTAGGAGAGAGCAGGGAGAGGCCGGAATAACAATTACTCGGCAGCAATGAAAATGACTAACTGAGCAAAAATAAATAAAAAAAGCGATTGCGAATAGAAGAATAAGAATATAATGTCTGAATTGGAATATAATCGGGATTGAAATAAAATAATAATTGGAATAGGTTGGTGAGTTGATGAGTGAAAGTCAGTGGATTAAGACTTCGAACTGAACAGAACTGGAATAGATTGGCGGGTTAAAAAAGTAAATCTAGTTGATTCCTCGCAACTATCTTAAATGGTCTGCATCTCCATGATAGGTGTAATAATAGGTATAACGTTAAGAGACCGGAAGCGGGTGGAGTGGGTGAGGGAACAAACGCAGGTTAATGACATCCGAGTCAAAATAAAGAGGAAGAAATGGGCTTGGGCAGGGCATATTATGCGAGGCCAAAATAACCGGTGGTCCTTAAGGGTACCGGAGTGGATTTCAAGAGAAGGCAAACTTAGCAGGGGACGGCAGAAAGTTAGATGGGCGGAGGAGATTGAGAAGTTTGCGGCGACACGGTGGCCACAGCTGGGAAAAGACAGGGTTAATTGGAGAGATATGGGAGAAGCCTTTGCCCTGCAGTGGGTGTTGTCAGGCTGATGATGATGCTGGCCGAAACAGGAACGTGACAGCTCGCGAGGGCGCGAGAACAGGTAGCGAGAGCAGAAGAAGAAGAGGAATCCAGCGAGCTGGTCCGACGATTTTCGTCTCCTGCTTCCCTGAGAAGAACTGACCCACAGCTGGTGAAGAAAGACTCCTTCTTGGCCGCGATCACCCTCGGGACGAGCTTTCAGCCATTCGCGCCTAGAAGCGGCATTGACGTGAGCATTTCCGTTTTCAGTCAACCTGACCTGACTGCGCTCTATCCTGTCCCTTCTTCGTTTCGCCTTCGGGCTTCTTTCGCGCTGTTTTCACTCTTATCAGTCAACCTCTACGTGCGAGCACAGAGTTTGGTTCCGCGTTCAGTTCTGAGGCCCGTTTCTATCTCAGATATATGTGCCTATTTGAATAACTGTTCACAAATGTGGCATAAATTCGGAGGGCATAATCAAGGAGAAATAGGTGTTAAGAGTGTCCCCTTTGAAACTGGTGGTAGCGAGTGCCGCCATGCTAGGTTTAAAGAAGCGCTTGCTGAACGCCGCGCTCTGTTGAGCTTTTCTGACACTAGTCGCTGTCGGCCGGGCTTGATAAAGCTTTTCAGACGTGAAGAAAATAACGATCCATGCTATGTAGCGAGCACGATATGGTGTTTTGAGCCCAAGGCCACTCGAAAATCCCGACAATGTGCTTGCCGAGCATGCTGCTCGTGCGTTCTAGACATGTGGACGTCTGCGCCTGTGGATGGTGGTCACATGATCGGGCACACGCGGTCTGTAAATCACACAAAGAGCCATTGATAGTTAACACTATAGTTTGCCTCTGCAGGTAATAATCAAGCGGTGGCCCAGTGGTCGTCATCTCTCCATTGATCTAGTACCCTGCTTTACTGGGGTGAAGTGTTTTGAAAAATCAGTGTCTGGCTCGACCTCGTGCGGGCCAATACATTTAATTGTGCTTTGTGGCCATACTGACCTTGCGCCATTAATCTCAGACATTTAACGTGATCGTCGTACTTACTGTCCAGAAGGTCGAATGCAATAATTTTCAGTTGAGATATGTACCGAGACGACTCGGTTGATACTGGGATGAGACCGATATAAACCTAATTCTTTGAAATCTGTATTCATACCAGTCACTGGTCGGCGCCTGACGAAAGAAAAATGGAGTATTTGGTAATCCGCAGTTAGTGCTATCGTGTTACAGAGCCCAGCGCTTGCAAGCAAGCCGCTACGGACGGCATGGCGAGCCCAGATAAGCCAGCCGGGACCAAGCATCCTCACAAAGACAAGCCGTCGCCGCAAAAAGGTGAGGAGAGTCTCGCGTTGCCAATCAATTTTGCTCACTAGAACCATCATGGTATTACATTTTGGCCAAACGAGCCCCAAATTGGTGGATTGGAAGTAAAGGTTTTCTCTGAGCGGCTTCATCACTATGTGCAAGAAACACATCTTCGGAAGGCAGGCGCCCAGGAAGGCATTCACTTCCAAGAGCTGTCATGCAACAACTACCTCCTTCGCAGTGCACTTGCATTTTGCATTGATACTGCTGTCTTGTCGCTGCTTGTCTGTCAGTTCTCGCTCTATTATCAACGTGCGTTCAAGCATTGATTTCGTGAAGGCAAGTCCCAGCGTTTTTCTGAAACGCTAAGTCACACTGTGGAGTCTACAGACTGCCAAGGAAGGCTACGACGAACGAACATTGCGATCTTCATTGCTTCAACGTACATGGCATATTTATAAGGAATCAAAATTCAGTGCTTGCAGCTTACCCCTACCCTCTTACTGAAATGAACCTTTAGTTTCAATTAACAGCGCATTCATTTCCGGAAAAAACTCTATAACCGTTAAGCTCGCAACTACTTTTTACCCGAAGAAGTCATTTTGATAACTTTTTGGTAATGCTTTCATACGAGGATGTATTGAGTTGGGTCTATTGAATTTCCATGGAACCGTGGTTGACAGTTTGGTATGTAAGCTCAGTACAAATAGCCACTTACCAATCAATTGGTTCTCATTAGGCTGTATTGTGCAAAGTCATCTCTGCTTTTTCTCCTTTCGTCACTACACGCAGTTATTCCTGTAGCGTGGTTTAGTAAAGGCGGAACGATGGAGTTTCTTCGCTATTTTCAGAAACTTTGAAAACCGGTAACGGACTCTACTGGAGCCATTTCGGGAATTTGCTGCCTTCGGTTAGCAATTAATTAGCAATTAACGCGACCTTAGAGTTCTGGCGCACTTAGGATTTGTAACTACATCGCTGCATAGCCGTTGACGATGTCGCTTGCTCAAAATTTCACAGGTACTGCAAAAAAGGCTGAACCAAGCAGCCACAAGACCGCGAAGCCTGACCGAGGTTCTGAAGCAGTCCACAGCGAAGACCACAGCGGGAGCAACAGCGCTTTCCACACACCGCCGCTAACATCCAACAAGCCCCACTCTCAAGTACGCTTGCGGAACATGTGTTCCCCTTACGTAATTCGCTTTTCTTTTTCAGCTAAAGGCATCTGGAACCAGTGATGCTTTTCAAACAGACGGGCATAAATACGGTACCGAAGGTGTGATGCCAAAATAGGCCCTCTATGTCCCAACACATTGTGCAGTCAGTTAACCTGAAAATTTTGTATTACAATGGCTGGCCTGAAAGCCTTACGTTAAAAGTGGGACTAAAGTTGACTCTTCAACCACTGTGTCAACCGATGGGGCAAATATACATTGGATATTAGCGAAAACCATTGCGTCCATAGCCATAGCCAAGCCATAACATTCACTAGACCGAAACGTCCGTTATAAACTAACCATTTTAAAGGGGACTGAGCTGCCTAATTAACGTGGAACGAGCTTTGCTCATGGCGATAATAAATCCGAAGGAAAAGTGGACAACGGTTAGGGGATTTTACTGCTCTACCGCGAGCCACCCTCATAGAAAGCAGTGCTTAGGCCTGGCTTAACCGATTATGGTTCTGCGATGAAAACAACGTGTCATTTGCTGCTTATTCGGCTCACAACGCCTGACCAAGTATCGGTGGGAGCTTAAAGGAAGGTTTGCCTTAAAAATAAAAGCCATACAGTGCCACCTTATCGCTGGATCACTGGACCACTAGATCTCTGCAACATTGCTCACAATGCAGCTACGCTGCCATGATCTGCAGGTGGCCGCCAACAGATGGCGTCCAGTACCGTCACTGCTACTTATCATCATCATCATAGTAATCATCATCATCCTTACTATGTTCACTGTAGGGCAAATGCCGCTCCTATATCTTTCTAGTAAACCTTGTCCTCTGCTAGCTGCGGCCCCCTATACCCACAACCTTCCTAATCTCATCCGTCCATCTACCTTTCAGCCCCCCCCCCCCCCCCCCCCCCCCCCCCCCCCCCCCCCCCCCCCCTGTTAAACAGTTGCCTTCTTTTTTATTCCAACCGTTTCCATTAACGACCAACGTTTATCTTGCCCTCGCATTGCATGCCCTGCCCATGCCCATTTCTCCTTGATTTCGTCTAGAATGTCATTAACCCGCGTTTGTCTCTGACCCACTGTGCTCGTCATAGCGTCATAGCTCGGTGCGTTGCCCTCGATTTAAGTTCAACCATTTTCATTAGCCTGCACGTTTCTGCCCCATAGGTGAGTACCGGTAAGATACAGCCGTTATGTACTTTTCTCTTGAGGGATAGTGGTAAATTGCCATCCATGATCTGAGAGTATCTGAGAAATGTACACATTTCTCAGTACATGTACATGTATTGTAAATGTGCATGTACTGACTGGTACACATTTGGTGAAACATCGGGGGTCACATGTGTTGCCTTGGAGCCGTTTTGTAGAGCAATGTTTCCTTAGACACAAACTGGACATGCTTTGCCTTTAGGGCACAAAGCATAACATAAATCTGTTACACTCGCACAAAGATCCGAAAGCAACTCTCCTTCCTTCTTTCTGTTCGCTCCCTTCAACCCCCTCTCCGCGCGTAGGGTCGCCATCCGAAGGCACCCCTACAGACCATAATGTCTCGAATGGCGAGGGCGACCCTCATCCTGCAGATATTTAGAGCTTCACTAGTTGAATATTCAAGTGGCCGACTACATGACTGAATAGCAAACCATGCAGTTTTGACCAAAGGTGCAAGTATAGGCTTGGGCACCAACTTTTACGCGTGTCCTTCAGTAAGGTATGTTGCCAGACTAGTTTCTGCTGCTTGCCTAATCACCGAAAGGAACAGCATGGACAACACGTAGAAAAGACGCTTGTGTTCGTTGTCTTGTACTAATTAAGCTTTGAGGTGTGGTGTGCACAACCTCCATTGCTGTCACTTCACCCAGGGAGGATGGTGATAATCGCTTTCTACTGTTGTAATGCTGCTGTCTACTGACAACAGCTTCTCACAGACCTAAATGCCGCTACATTGAATGGCTGTAGCTGACTAATTTTCGAAATTGTATTGAATACAACACAGCCATTTCACCTCTGAACTCTATGCGACGCTGCTTAGCACTTGAATATTTGAAGGGCGGTGGAGCCATAGGTGCTTCTACGTTCGGGTGCTGAGTACGAGGACGCCGAATGGAAACTCGGGCGCTGCGCCCGCATTTTTATTGAGGCCAAATGCAAAAGCGCCTATGGGCTGTGCAATGTAAACGCTCGTTAAAGAACCCCAAGTGGTCTAAATTAATCCCCAGCCCTTTACCATGGCGTCTTCCGACCCTGATGTGCACCTTTGGGACCTTAAACCCTACATACCATGCCATACCATACCATGCCACACTAAACTACACTTACAACAACAGCCGCCACGGTGGCTCAGTGGTTATAGGGCTTGGCTGCTGACCCGAGAGGCGCCAGTTTGATCCCGGACGTGGCGGTCACATTTCGATGGAAGCGAAATGCTAGAGGTCCGTGTACTGTGCGATGTCATGGCACGTTAAAGATTTCCAGGTTGATGGTTTGGTTTGGTTTGGTTTATTAAGGTTTAACGTCCCGAAGCAACTCAGGCTATGAGGGACGCCGTAGTGAAGGGCTCCGGAAATTTCGACCACCTGGGGATCTTTAACGTGCACTGACATCGCACAGTACACAGGCCTCTAGAATTTCGCCTTCATCGAAATTCAGCCGCCGCGGCCGGGATCGAACCCGCGTCTTTCGGGTCAGCAACCGAGCGCCTTAACCACTGAGCCACCGCGGCGGGGCAAATTCCAGGTTGAAGTAATTATCCGGAGCCCTCCAGCATGGCGTCCCCCATATCCTCTGAGTCACTTTGGGACGTTAAGCCACGTAGACACCGCATAGGCGCCGCACCGCGCCAGGCCGTAGTGTACCGTACTGTACAGTACTGTATCGTACCGTACCGTACTTTATCGTACCATACCTCTGCATACAATGAATCTGTTATACCGACTGAAGACTCGAATGCCACATTTAAAATCTGGCAGCCGTACTGCACCTACTGATGCCCTCTTGAGACAAGTTTTAGAACACTGTTATATTGTCAAGTAGTTGTGACGGCAGTTCGGCGAGGAGGACAACAGCGAAAAGGGCTTGGAAAGAAAACTTTTTATTGCTTTGGCTCATGCCCAAAAAGAAATGGCTGACTCAGCGGCGGAGTAGGGACGTGCTCGGCGTTCATCGAATAGAATGAATGCCCGCCGCTCTCGGCCGCGCTCAATTTAAAGCTGACAACGAACTTTCGAGATGTGGCGAGCAAAGTAATCACTAGAGTCTTGAACAACGTAGCATCTGGTCCGCATGGGTGCGATCAATCGAGATAAATCTGGCCGCGTCTTGCATCCCAAACAGAGCGATAAATCAGTGTGCCGGCAGCTTTGAAGAATGCGCAACCATTGCAAAACTATGCGTCAATATTAAGCGTCAAACATGTGAGGGTCTCAAATCATAAGGCAGGTGTCTTGTTTGTTTTTGACGGAAGCGTCACAAAGTTGACGACTCAAAGAGGTCAGCCACTTTTCTGCACGTGGCTTTTCATTTTTGGCAGGCATATTTTCCTGTGCGCATGCCAGGACCTTGTGCCAGAAGGCGTCAGCGAAAACTGATGAAAAAGATGTGTCCCTTTGCAGTGTGTCAGAACCATGCCTTTCAATGGATTTCATTTTTTACCACAGCGCCGTTACTTGTACATGGTGTATCACCACCGGGATCTGCTGCAAAATAGACTGCCGTTTTTCTATCAACAACAGGCTGGAAGCAAGCTCTAAGTTTTCAGAAACTGCCTTTGGAACACAAGTTATTGATTGCAAAAGCTAACTTCGTGTCTAATCCGAGTTTTTTAATTATGCGAGCACCTCGCGTAAACAATCTTTACATGCTTCCACGCATTGCAACGCAGGATAAACACGGTCACGCTGCGGGTGGTGGTAGCAGCACTAGCCCCCGAGAACCAAAGGCGCGGCGTCCGGGTTCAAAGCCTGGCGCCAAGGGTCCAACTGCTGGAATCCAGAGCCCGGTGTCTGGCATTGCTAGTCCATTGTCCGCAGCCGCGAGTCCAGAGAGCGGCGCGGCTAAGTCAAAGACACACGCTTCAAAACCGGAAGGCTCCATCCATAGTCATGGGGCCGGAATTGCGAGCCCCAGAGCCGGCGCCGCGAGGTCTACTGCAAACCAACCAAAAACGAAATCCGGCGTCCTGAGTCCGAAACCTGAAGACTCGAGTCATGGGGCCGGAATCGCAAGTCCAGGAGACGGCGCCGCGAGGTCTACTGCAAACCAACCAAAATCGAAATCAGGCGTCCTGAGTCCGAAACCTGAAGACTCGAGTCATGGGGCCGGAATCGCAAGTCCAGGAGACGGCGCCGCGAGGTCTACTGCAAACCAACCAAAAACGAAATCCGGCGTCCTGAGTCCGAAACCTGAAGACTCGAGTCATGGGGCCGGAATCGCAAGTCCAGGAGACGGCGCCGCGAGGTCTACTGCAAACCAACCAAAATCGAAATCAGGCGTCCTGAGTCCGAAACCTGAAGACTCGAGTCATGGGGCCGGAATCGCAAGTCCAGGAGACGGCGCCGCGAGGTCTACTGCAAACCAACCAAAAACGAAATCCGGCGTTCTGAGTCCGAAACCTGAAGACTCGAGTCATGGGGCCGGAATCGTAAGTCCAGGAGACGGCGCCGCGAGGTCTACTGCAAACCAACCAAAATCGAAATCAGGCGTCCTGAGTCCGAAACCTGAAGACTCGAGTCATGGGGCCGGAATCGTGAGTCCGAAACCCGGCACCGCAAAATCTAAAACAAACCTGCCGAAGAAGACATTAGGTGCCATGAGTCCAAAACCTCACGACTCCACTGCTGAGCTCGGGATCGCGAGTCCAAAGGCCGGTGTCAAGAGTCCGGGACATGGTGTCGCAAGTCCGCACGCTGGGATTGCTAGTCCAGGCGCCGGCGCCCTAAGCCCGAAGGCCGGCGTCACCTTCCCCAAGACTGGAGCCTTGAGTCCAAAGGCTGACGCCAAGAGTCCCAGGTTTGACACAGCGAGTAGGAAGAGCGTTGACCTCGGCGTTGCGAGCCCCACTTCACCCGCTGGCGCAGTCTCTTTCAAATCCGAGGAGGGTGCCAACAGCCAACCAATCGAGACTCCACCCCTGCCACCGGCTGCTTCCGGCGCCGAGGCAAAAGGCGACCAGAATGAGGAATGTTCGGGGCCTCCCAAGGCCTTCAGGCAGCGTCGCCGTGCCTTCGGCGGCAGGCGGAAGTCGGTCAGCGCTGCGGCCATGCTCAACATAGTCCGCAAGTCACTCAAGCCTCAATGTGAGTCGACGCGCGCAAAATATCCAGGCTGCGTGTGCGTTAGGAACGCTGGTAACGCTGATTCCCTTACTTCAGCCAGGCGAACCTCTCGTTAGCGGTGAGGAGGACCTCAGCGAGCTGCACCGCAGCGTCTCCGCAGATAATAAATCTTTACGTGCGAGTGCCAGTGAACGTTTGTTAACGATAGCTCGCGTTAGCAGAGGCAGCACTCTAACACGCAAAGCTTGCATTATTTGCAGAAACAGCGTAGCCTATTCATTATGGACATTTGCGGGAGCAATTTTTGGCAATGTTTGGGTCCACGTTGAAAGGGATTTATTATTACCATTAGACAAAGGAGTGCATTCGCCGCATCCATCCACGCACTTGACTTTTAGTGAAAGAACAAGGATGGTGAATTGATACCTGGTATACAGTATCCGATAGGTCTGCAATATGCGATTAAGCATTTGTTCGAACAAGCAGCACTATCGCGCTAAATATAACAAACACATTGCACAAAACTTGCCTTTTCGTTCTTTAACATGCGATACCATTTGACACTATTTTGTAACTGGTCTTATGTACTTGTTCTACGTACAAAAGTTAGCGCAACACACGAGACAATCACAAGAAAGGTGGACAGGACAGCGCGCTACTGACAGCTTTAACTTTTGTACGTAGAACTATGCATCTACTAGTCCAGCAACAAGTGTTACTTGAGTACCTTATGTGCTTGGTTTTACTTTCATGGTTTATGATGTCATGCTGTCTTCATATGTATGTACTAAGGTTCTTACTCGCCATAAGTTAAATAATTCAATTTATACCACTTTTATTAGGATTTCCTTCCAACAGTTTTACGTTGGGACCTATTCCCATGCTAGCATACACCGGAATACGTTTCTGTGAGAGCAATCAATAAAACTGAAGCTGAAACAAAACTGCGGAACGTGGTACTTTGTGCGTGTAAGAGTTTTGAAGAATGCGCTGACTCATTCCGTAAAAGCTATCCGTGCCTAGACTGCGTCTTCCGCTACGCTTTAATAGACAGTAATGTTCCTTTGGTCCATTTCATGATAAGTCTCATCGGCTACTCGGTAGTAACAGGGGAGTAAAACTCTTGATCTTTGTGATCATACCTACATGATTAGGAACTCCAAGAACTATACGAGAAGAAAGATTTGTAAACGCGCAAGCAGAATACTCAAAACTAAAGAAAAGGCAAACTAAGAGAAGAGAAGAGATGAGGAAGTCCATAGTCATATGGATTCCAGGACACTGCGGATATTTGAAACAAAGGCGCTCACCCCGCTGCCGGCACGCTATTACTCCGGGTCCCCCAACATTCGCTGGAACATAATTATTCGGAATCATTATTAAGATATACGGAATTACTGAAACGTCTGAGATTAGCGAGGAAATTATAAGCTGAACCGCACAAATATCTAAACACGGAGCAAGGGGTCATCTTAGGGAAATTGCAATCAAATAGTTATATAAATCCAGTAAATTCAGCTATATGTTTCAAATTCGTACGATCCGCATTGCGCCTTCTACGGTGAAGTGGCTAACTTATACCACATGGTGTGGGCATGCCAAAACAATCCAGGCATTCCGAGAGTCAATAAACCAACAACTGAGGACTGAGAGGCGACGCTGTTCAGCTCACATTCGGAAGACCCGCTTTCATCAGTGAACAGGGAAAGAGCGGCGGCAAAAGCCAATGGGCTCCTGGAATGAGGGCCCGCCCAAATAACTGCGATTTCCTCCTTGCATTGAAGTTTTCTCACTCATTCATCCGCGTACGGGAGCGCATGGCGTTGGCGTCTAATCGGCATACAAAAAATGCAGGGGGTACTTTGACGATCTAAAGTGTGCGGGAGGCGAAAGCCTTGCCACCAACGAGAAGACGGCCGTAGGCACACAGGAGGCGGCTATGGGGCGGCTTGGATTAGCTAGTCATGACTAATTAGTCATTAGTGATGACCCACGACTAACTACTCTGATTGGTTAGACTAACTAGTTCTGATTGGTTAATGGCTAACTAGTCATGATTGGCTAATGACTGACTAGTAATCACTAAATAGTTCATGGCTAGTTAATGGCTAGTTAGTAATGACTAATTAGTTGACGACTAACTAGTCATGATTGCTTAATGACTAACCAGTCATGACTATTCATGACCAACCACTCATGACTAGTTAGTTGATAACTGACTAGTCTTGATTGGTTAATGACTAACTAGTGATGACTGGTAATGACTAACCAGTCATGACTAACTAGTCATTTACCAGTTATGACTAACCAGCCATGACTAACTAATCATGACTGGTTAATGACTAGTTGGTCATTACTTAGAATAGTAATGACTAGTTACAACTTTCACTTCAGATGTAACGGACGGACGGACAGTCACGGCCGCGAGTATGAGCGCTTAAAGGCTTTCGCCTTAAAATGCACTTGACGTCATTGAAGTTAGGCCGTGAAAGCGTCCGGTGCGGCGAGGGCTCTTCTAGATACCCTCGGCATGCATAGCTCGAGGTCAAAACCGCTTGACAATGATCTTCAACCAGGGAGAGGGGCGGAGGTGTGGCTGTGACGTCAGATCACGTGCCTCGCTCGCTCCTCACCGCTGCCTCCCTCGCCTTGAGTGACACCTGTGCCACCGCTCGCCGAATTTGCAATCGAAGGCGAGCAGAGTCGGATCATCCAGCTGATACAGATCGGAGACAAGCTGCCTTTCAGCGAAAAACGAGGCGTAGCCGAGCTCTTCGCTTTTCTTACTAGGTTCAGCCTGGTTGAACCACAGCTAGTTTTCTCATTTTTTACTCTCTACGAATGTACAAAAACTCCGTTTTGAGTGAAAGCAGCCTTTGTTTATTGAAACGCGGTAAAATATCGGCATAGGCCAACTTCTAGCTCCTTTAAAAGAACTCGATATTTAAGAGCCACCTGGATGTTTCACTTGTGTCTGCACGGCCTTAATAGCACTGAATCCTGGCACTGAACTTCAAGCAGTTTCGCGCTGCAACGATTGTGCCACGCTTGGTTTCCTCTTGTGTTGGTCATCCAGACAGGAGATGATTACATCATGTGAAGGCAACACCACTGAAAAGTTACGACTGTGGGGCAAAGCTTGCGTCACTGTTTAGGGAGGACTGTTCCAGAATGAAACCACCCAGTCTCCGTACCGTCCGCTGCTTGTTAACGGCGTTACTGCGAGAGTTGGCTCTAAGCATGCTTCATGCATGCTAAGCGTCTTAAGTATTCCCAATAGCCTTGAATCACATAATTTATACATGCAAAAGACCCTTCAGCACCACAGTGACGGACCCACAAAGGTAACACACACTTTGTTGTTGCGTTGTTGTTGTTGCGACTGAGAGAAGAATGAAAAGGAAATTGCACGGGCCTGGCAACTGGCTCCACCCGAGCCACCCCAACGTTGAGCCACCCCCTCTGCCACGTGCAGATAGAGGAGAGTTCAAAGATAAGAGGAAAGAGAAGAAATGAAAGAAAAGACGCGCGTCGCAGCATCAACCGTGTCCGCCGAAGCGGAGGCTGGCTGAAAAAACAGATAAGCGGCCGCAGCCGCGCTTCGTCACCGCCTCCACTCCCACACTTTGCAATGCGCGAGAGTAAGGGCGGATGAACGAATTTTCTATAAGTGCGAACATGAATATGGCGGGGCTTAAATCACAACAGCCCGTTGTGAAATTCATAGGCTGTACCTAACGTGAAAGGTTCAGGTAGCGTAGAGACCACCTAGTCATGAAGGTCGTAAGGTCCTCAGAACAGAAGCGTACTCATAGACCCTTCTTAGAGAAAGTTTAGCATTTTAACGCGATAGCTCTGCAAGCCCCATGGCGCCAAAATGCGTGGTCAGTTAAAAAATCCGCCCATTTGCTTGAGGGAAGCGACGTCATGTCCGTTAAAGGCGTTAACAGCGGCTAATACTATCATGTTGCCAACAAAAGATGGCATTTGGTGTCGCTGTGAATTTTTTGGGCACGGGAGAGGGAGTGGGGTCCTTCTGCAAGCGTCACTTCTTGAGCGCTGCTTTGAGAGAAAAGAGGGGTCAACGTGCTTTCTCCTGTCGAAAAATTCTTGCCGAGCTTTTGAAGAGGCCGGGCCGCCTCCACCGGGTGTGGGCGAACTACCGGCACTCCCTGGCCGTCTCCTCCACCATGTGAGCCGTCTCCGGGGTCGAGATGGGGGGTCATCATCATCAGCCTGACTACGCCCACTGCAGGGCAAAGGTCACTCCCAAGTCTCTCCAATTAACCCTGTCCTTCGCCAGTTGCGGCCAGCGTATCCCCGCAAACTTCTTAATCTCATCCGCCCACCTAACTTTCGGCCGCTTCTGCTACATTTGAGATCTCTTGGAATCCACTCTGTTACAATTAAGGACCAGTGGTTATCTTGCCCTCGCATTACGTGCCCTTCGACTAGGATGTCATTAAGCCGCGTTTGTTCGCTCACCCACTCTGCCTGCTTCCGATCTCTTAACGTTACACCTATCATTTTTCTTTCCATAGATCGCTGCGTTGTCTTTCACTTAAGCTGAACCCTCTTTGTTAGTCTCCACGTTTCTGCCCCATAGGTGAGTGCCGGTAAGGTACAGCTGTTGTATACTTTTCTCTTGAGGGATATTAGTAAACTGCCATTCATGATCCGGTCTCCTTTCGCAAGTGTTCTATTCTTATGGGGTCACGGGCCAACGACACAGACCTGGAAGCTGTACCCTCATTCTCGTAGCTCCAACGCAAGTAGTAGTGGCACGGACTAGACAGTGCCTCTGAGTCGCTTACATGTTGCGTTTTTCCTTCTGCATCGAAGCTGCCGGAGATGGCAGCAGCGGGGAGAGCTCGATGAGCAGCAAGGACCAGATGTCCCTGGTCATGGTGGCCACGGTGGCTGGGTTCCTGTTCGCGTTCGTGATCACAATCACATTCTTCTACCTTATCAGCAGAGTCAGCATCCCGGAAGGCGTCGCCTGCGTCAGCGAAGGTGACTCTGAGTTTTTGCTTTTTCCCAGAGCTTGCCACATTGTCAGCGTCATTAAAGAGAGTAATGTTTCGTTCTATATCTTGGTACGAAAAAACAGTAGGCATTGACCGACGGCGATTCGAGGAAGCTTTTACAGCGATACCTATCTGTTGTCGCCGTACCCGTCATATTTCTCGCTGAAAACTCTAAAAGATCGTGTCCAAGGCCATCGCGGCCTTGTGTTCTTGGTAGCAAGGGCACTTCAGAATGTGCCCTCACGAATGTGCACGAGGTCCAGGAGGGCTTTGAGGGCGCTCTTGTGGACGGTGTGCTAATGATACCGCATTGGCTGACGGGTTTGAGTACGAACTGCGCGAACAGGACGGCATGTAAGGCACACAAAAGGACAGAGAAAGCGCAGACTTCCAACTGATTTTATTTGTGAGAACACGTGGTTTATAAGGCCCGCGAACAAAAGAAAAACGCAATCGCCAAAGGGCTCGATGACAGAAAACAACAGTAGAATTAGCAGGAGAATCAGAGCGAGTGTGAAACACGAACATGCCCTTATAAAAACTCTATCTCTTGTGTCGATAGCGACAACGAGGGCGAGTTAACGCAGTCGTCGCGCCTTTTGGCAATCAGGAAAGCTTCGATAACCTCCCTTTCAGCTTTTCTGCGTGCCTTAGAGAGAAAGGCGCTTTTGTACAGGTAAGGAATGCAGTTGCGGCTGTCACAGCCTTTGCAGTGCAGTGGTATATTGCAGCCTGTGCCGGTTTATGCTCCACGGCTTGCACAGTGAAGCACCGGCCGGTTTGGTCGATGTAAACCCGCCCGCAAGATAGAGGCATCTGGTATATAACCCCGGAAACACACCTGGTGAACTTGGTCCGATGATTTATCTTGCATGACCTGCGTTCTGTTCTTGTTTCTTTCTTTTCTTCTGAGAGCAGGGGGCACACTTTGCCGAGCCCTTTGGCGATAGTGTTTTTCTTGTTTTGTTCGCGGGCCTTATAAGACACGTGTTCTCACAAATGAAATCAGTTGGAAGTCTGCGCTTTTTCTGTCCTTTTGTGTGCCTTACGTCCCGTCTTGTTTGCGCAGTTTGCACTCGTTCTCTTCATTATGAATGAACTAGCCCGCCAGAACGTCCTTATTTTGCTGTTTACTAATCATCGGACAGATGTGCTGAAGAAAGGCGCGAAAGCAAGCAGAGAGGACGTACTACCTTAGTGGAGGGCTCCAGATTAATTTCGACCGCCTGAGGATATTTAGTGTGCACTGACATCGCTCTACATATGTAGATTTTTTGCGCTTCGCCTTGATTAAAATATGGCCACCATGGCTGAAAGTCGATCCCGGAACCCCATGCCCAGTGCCAAACTCTCTGACTCTAATGAGCTTCCCAGGCGGGTTCTCCTCATGTCACGCCAGCAGAAAATTTTCGGGTAGCATTTGAGTGCAGTGTTTTCGCCTGCGGTACGCTGCGATATGCCGATACTGAGTCATTTTCCTCCACGGCCCTTCATGAAGTTGTGTCTGGAAAATATTCCTGCCGCTAGCGGCGAATAGTGCCTGACGTCTTGGTAGGTCGTCATTAACAAACTGTAGCCCAGCAATATGACGACGTTGAAGCTGAAGAAGACAACGCAAGAGCTTTTCTTGTCTCTTTTTTCGCAGAGCCTGTCATCAGCTCTTTGTGCAATAGTTCAAAACTTTTCGAAGTTTCATCTCTCACTGGTAAACACGACAATTGTCGCTTCCTGTAATGCGGAGAAGTGAAAGCTGAACGGCTCCACAAAATGCTTCGTGATTCGTCGGAAGCCTGTCATCCGGAAATTGCTGATTTGTTGTAGTGCAGACCTCGGAGACCATCAGGAATTGGCATAACTACCGTAGAAAAAAAATTCCTTTTCAACCCCCCCCCCCCCCCCCCCCCCCAGAGATGAAGCAAAGGTGATAACTGCACAGTACCGTACTCACCACTACCGAGTGTGCACCTTCTATGAGAGACACCTGCACCATGTGACAGCAGGCTGCACGTCCCAGTTAGCAAGCGTTTTCAGGCTCCTATGTGTTCTACGTGGGATAGGGGCAACCCTTTGTGGCTCCTTGTGTTGTGAGATTGGTGAATGCCGAACTCGGCCTACCCTTGTTGAACCTCGCATCAGTGCCATATCGGTAATTCAAGGGTCAACCCGATATGGGCTGCCTCTGCCGGTGCAAGATAGAAGTATTGGGGGAGATTGTAGGGCTGTCACATTGGGCCGATGCTGGCCGGAGTCGCAGAACCAACACCGTGCCCACATGGGCTACCTGCACCAGATCGACAGGAGACCTCACCTTATCGCTCTCTTTCTGGTACCTGAAATTCTCGGAGCACCGATTCCCAGTTCCAAATGTCCCTTTGCTGCCAAGGCCCATCCCTGCCAGAGTTTTCCACCAGGTCAGCGCGGCAGTTTCTAGTTTTACCACGACGCAGACACCACCAACCTCAGGCACTAACCTCAGGCAAAAAAGTCTGTGATGCAACTGTGCCTGTGATAAAAGGAAATATGTTGACAAACACTCGAAATGTTATGGGCAACTGGTACGGAACCGCATTTCCTGACTGCTGTCTATAGAAAGGCGTTTTTATTGGGAAGGGTGTTTCACGTCCACAGAAACATCCCGAGGCTACGTTCGTCGTCTAATACTTCTTCCAGCAAATAATCTTCCTCTTCTTTAAGGGTCACTTGAACAACTTTGGCACCCTACCCCTTTCCCTATGCTGGCACGTCCAGTTCAAGCTTGCAAAACCGACAGGTGACTTTGTTGCCTAATTTGCCTAGGGTGTTTGCTGTTGCATGGCTGAATTTTGGAGGAAGGGCGTAAAATCTGTTGCCGTGAAGTGCTGACGCCTTACGAGGTGGGCAAACATCTGGCTTGCAGAGTGCCTCAAGGCCCAGGAGTACCTAGACGGGCTCCTGGACGAGTCCAAGGACCCGTGCGTCGACTTCTACGGTTACGTGTGCGGCTCGTGGCAGAAAAAGGGGATGAGTTTCCACGCCGAATCGGTGCTCAATCAGCTGTTCCGGCTGAACATCACACTGTTCCACAAGCGGCTAGACTTCCGCCAGGACGAGCTACGTCAAGGCATGCACATCCTGGGGCCCGTATACAGGCAAGTCCCGCCCGTTTAATCAGGCCCCGTGAGACGTTGAGTGCTCACCCAGGGCTTGCGAGTCAAGGGAGGACTGGGAAAGCGTGTACTGTACTATAATCATCATTTCAGATGGACAAGGGTGGCTTATTTAATCACGAGCCACCGCCGTGGCCATGGGCATCCGGAAGGGGGGACAAGAAAAAGCCGTTGCCAACCCCCCCCCCCCCTTCCCCCCGCCCTCTGGAATTAAGGATATCCTTTATGCTCTAGTAGAAAACAACTACACAGCTTGATTAGCACGCTTAGGTGATACTAACTTATCGGATTTTGGTTGTTGAGTTCAATTCTTTGTTCATTAATAAATTCTAATGTGTGTTCTCCAAGCCTAGCACTAATTTGCTGCTTCTAATCTTTGTTTCATGTGCGCAGTTTAGACCACAAATAGTTCCTTTTGGTGCTAACCTACCACCTCCCCCATACCCGGCCATCGGGTGCACCCCCCCCCCCCCCCCCCTACACACACACGCACACACTTGAAAACGTTCTGCGGACGCCCTTGGCCGTGATTCAGTGGTCACGGCGCTCAGCTGCTGACCCGAAAGACGCGGGTTCGATCCCGGCGGCTTCGGTCGCAATTCTATGGAGGCGAAATGCTAGAGGCCCATGTATTGTGTGATGTCAGTGTACATTAAAGAACCTCAGGTGGTCTAAATTATCCAGAGCCATCCACAACGGCATCCCTTATAGTACAACTCGCTTTATGACGTTGAACGCCATAAACCAAACCACACCATCATTTTAGTCGTAGCATTTATAATAACGTTTTAACAGTAACGTATTAATACGGAATTTATAACGTTTCCGTCGGTTGCGTAAATCGCGAATTTCAGTGGAGCGAACGTGAGCTTGTCGTTTTATTCTTCTGTTTATCCTGTTGCCGAGAAGCAGCGTGCGACGAGGAAATGAACTTCTGCTATGTGGGGAGAGCGTGCTCGTGTAATCGTGTGAAAGTGCCGATGCTTTGGTACAAGTCGTTCACTAACGTTATCAGAGAAAAAGTTGTTTATGAAAGCCACCCAGCCGGTCTTCACGCTGCACATGGCGAGTGACATGACACTCAGAACTGTATTTATATCATCTGCACAGTGTTACGGTTATCTGTCCTTGCGGGAAGGACCCCTAGTCCGGAGCTACTGTAGTCTTGGCTGCGAGCTTCACGGAGATTCGACTAGTGCAGCTTTATGTGCATTCGTCTTGAACAGGTCAGCGTTTTTTTAAATGCTCCTGATTTGGCTCCAAGTTGTTGCTTATAGCCGGGAAGGCCAGCTGTTCTAGACAAACCGGGAGTGGGTCGCCGTGAATTAAAGCTTTATGGGGGTTTAACGTCCCAAAGGGAATCAGGCTATGAGGGACACCGTATTGAAGGGCCCCAGAAATTTCGACAACCTGGGGTTCTTTAACGCTCACTGACAACGCACAATACACAGGCCGCTAGAATTAACGGTTCAATTCATTAGCTGCCGCCTCCTTGAGCTTCCCGCCAGTGCCCTTTCCGCCTGTGCTCTATCCCCCTCCCCACCCCCGCCTATCCCACTCCCAACATATCCTCTGGAGGCGACTCCAAACCTGAACTCTGCCTACCCCTCAGCTTCTATCCTACTTCCGCTCCGTTTCCCCAGAGTGCACTCTCTGCGGAGAATCGCACGGCACCCTGGACCACATCCTCTTCGGCTGCCCTGCTGATCCTCCCCCGCAGGAACATCGGAACATCCACCCGCCATCGGAACATGGGAGGAATGGGAGGCCCTCCTTGCGTCGCAGGACCCGGACACGCAACTTCGCTGTGTGAACCGGGGTGCCAGCGCCATGGCCCTACGTGGCCTGGACACATGCGCGTGATGTGAGGGCTGTGCGGTGGCCCTGAGACCTTGCACGGTCCGAACTCACTTGCTTAATAAAGTTTTCCATCTATCCTGTGCGTGCAGGTCGTGTTACCGGTACATGAGCACTCCCGGGGCGCTCAAAGAAGCCCTGCACGAGGCGCAGACGGTGCTGCTCATTCAACAACTGATGCATGCTACCACCTTCTATGACGTGGTGCGCTACCTGGTGCGGCAGTCCCTGCAGGTACGCGCATACGTAACTACGTCGCCCCTGAGATGGGCAAATGGCCTTGGAGTTTTATGGTAACGGTGCGTGAGGAACTTTTCTTGGGTAAACGGCGGTCGGCGTTGAAAATGCAGTTTTACAGCGACAGATATTATGGGTAACTTTTCCTGCCAGGCCGATCGGTCATCATGCCGTGACGCCACGCTTGACGTCACTTCAGCACGCTATGATAGCACGCCACGCTGAGTGATAGATAGATAGTACTTTTAGATAGATAGACATATAGTACTTTTATTCATGTCAATTATCATACAACATAAATAAGGCCTACCAAAGCCTCAAAGGGCTTGAGTGGCAGCGCCTGGTAGACAGCGAACATTGGCAAAACAAAAGAAAATAGAGACGTTGCAATGAACTTTGCAAAAAAGAAAAAAAGAGCTCAACAACGCACAGAAACAAATATATAACTATTACAACATCAAGAGGGATGACAGTACTTTGAAATTAAGACAGTAACATAGATGAAACAATTACGGGGCACGAAGCAACGCGGGACATACCGCTAATTTTTTTTTCAGGGTGTATTTATATTTCATGCGGGGTACACCAGGTGGCAAGCTATTGAAGCAGGCAGGTACATAGTAATGACGAGTGCGCTTTGAGGAGTTCAGGAGGGTTGATGAGCGAGGAATGCAGTAGCGGTATTTTGGTCTTAAATCCCGAGCAGGAACATATGGAATGGGGAACTGACTGTACCAAGAATGTTTTAGCTCAATAGTTTCTGTTAAGAAAGCGTTAAAACTTGGAAGCTTTAGTCTTCTAAAAATATCAATGTCATTACTAGGGCCCGGAAAGTTATTTGCCTAAACATGCCTATAAATGCCTAAACGGGGGATTTTTGTACTTGCCTGCCTTTTTATCATTTTTTGGGAAATACTACCTATTTAACCGCACTTTTTGCCTATAAATGCCTAAATCCGGCACTTCGGCCCTCGGTACCGTTTTTCAATTTTGAGACATCTGTCTATGTGTGGTGAAAGGTGCGCGCGGATGCACGCACAAAAGGCGCGGGTCTCGGCGGATGTTTTTCTCGAATTGTAACTTGAACGCAATGTAACGAAGTCTCGAAGTGTAGCAAGAGGCGAGTATGGAAATAGATGTGACATACATAGTGCAAACTTCTCAATATTGATGGAAAGGATGACAAAGTTAGAAAAGGCTGGACTCTCAACAGGTGAATCGTTGAAGGTAGTGGCAGAAGTACCAGCAGCACTTCGGGGACTAGAAGGAAAGGGCGCTACTGCTTCTACGAAGATGCAACAATTGATAGAAAAAAAAAATAGATGCCTGGAAACAATTTCCGAAATCAGAGATTTTCTACGCGGAGACAGCCAGGCCACACCACCTGAAGGCTAAGCGTTTATCAACTCTCATGTTTTAGGTTCGCGCCACTAAGTTCATATGATGTCAAAAGAAACCTTTTAAATTACAAAGCTATGCTTAACGAATACCGAATGAGCTTCAAGTTCGAAAACCTGAGAATGAGCTTTATTGATTCAGTTGAGGACTGAGTACGCTCCGTGCTTGACTTACAAATCTTGTACTTATGAATAGAGAGTAGTATTCAAAGCGCCTATTTTTGCTTTATAGCGCCTATTTCAGTATTTTTTAGAGCCTAGATGCTTGCCTATTTCGCCGTTCTTTAGTGCCTAAATTTCCGGGCCCTAGTCATTACCAATGGACGGGTCGTAAGAAATATTCTTTAGATGTAAACGCAGAAACGAATTCACCTTGTGTTGCTAGCGAACTTTGCAGTGACCGTAAACAGTACTTCCGTATCTAAGCACACTATAGGCTAGAGCATGTGCAACACATTTATGGACAGAAAAAGGCATAAAATATCTAATATCTAAGGACACACGATACAGCACGAAGTCTTTGGCAAACAAAAGAAAGGTGTGTGTTCCAAGAGAGATCCCTGTCGAAGATCAGACCAAGATATTTGACCGAATGTGCATATTTTACTGGTACACAGTTACAATTAAAAGAGGAGGAAGTTTGCTAATAAACAGGGCGACTCAACTCAACTTGTTTTAATGGGTTATGAAAACATATAAGTTGCAATTTTAAGTGATGAGAACACCGTGACGTCACGAGTGATAGCCCAGTAACTTAACGCGGGCTGGTGCATAGAAGACATAGCAAGGAATAAGCGATATTGTGTTCATCACTGCAAACGGGTCCAGATGAATCTCGTGTTACAGAGCGGTAACCATCCTCGGGGGGGGGGGGGGGGGGGGGGGGGGGGGATGCAGGCAGCGATTGCCTCACTCTTGGTGTACGCCTGCTCCCATACATTCTGGAAATGTTCACTTCATGCTGCTCGGTCTGGGTGAAGCCCTTGAGTGCATAGACGATGGCTGCGTTACAAAAGTGTACCCTTTCTTTTCTTCTAATTCATATGGGCTCAGTCTGCACTAGCGGTTGCATCAATAACTGCAGTGAAAAAGTCAGTGTTACTTAAATTGTGTGCTTATAATTCTTGCGATTTAACTTAAGCCGTTTGAAAGCACGAACAGGCGACTAGTTTTAAGGGTCTGCAAGCTTTACTGAACTAACGCGACTGCGACGACGGTGCGGAGACAGCGTTTTCCTTTTTTTTAAAAGAAGAGAACGCGCCCAGTTCAAATCGCGCCCGTTTAGACTTGTCTAGTTTGTTGACAGTCAATTTATCGACTTTTTTTTTATTGAGTTCAGTAATGTTATGTAAGTTCTTTTAAGTCTTGTACTTCGGCGTTCCTCACAGTGCTTCTCTGGCACAAAAGGCTTCCCGAATCACTATTCCGTTGTTTCTCTTGGACTTCACTTCAAAACGTGATGGTGGGTTGTCACTCTGGCAAAGAAAGTAGCGACGATAAAATTTTCTCTCTCTGTTCTTTCTTCGGAATGCTGTGCAGGACGTTATTAAATATTGATCCCTAGTGCCCGACAAATCATTTATACCGGATGTTTCACCTAAGATCTTCTGCAATATTCAAGAATCGGCTTTTTGAGTTATAAGAGCACCTTTTTTTCGAAATAGCATTCTCAGTGGTGTAGAATACAGCTATCAGGTGCTAGCTAGCAGGCTGGTTAAATTTAAAACGTATAGTTAACTCTTTATTAACGTTAGTCTCCTTGTATATACTAAGAGGCGTGTAGCCCACCGTAAGTAATATCCACATCAGTTTTTAAAATTTCGGAAGCGCAATTACACTCGACGCTGTGGCCCAACAAATTTTGGCAGCATTGCGTCATAATACAGGCGCTTTCAGGAAGCTTGCAGGCAAAGCAACCTCTCCAGTGCACGTGATTCGTCGAAATAGCCGGAATTTGTTGGGCCACAGCGCCGAGGGTAACCGCGTTTTCGAAATTCTAAAAACTGGTGTGGATATTACTTACGGGGTTCTCCACGCCTTTCAATACATAAATAGACTAACGGTAACAGTTAAAAAAGTTAACTATTCAGTATTAGTTATCGAGGCTACTAGTTAGCATGTCTTAGCTGTAATTTGATGTGCTACACAACTAATAATGCTGGGCCAAAAAAAAAGCGCTCTTCTAACTCAGAAAGCGCATTTTTAAAATAATGCACAATATTTTAGGTGAAATTCCCATTTATTCCTTCAGCTTTACGGTATGCCTCACGTGTCCCCAAACCCACTTGTGACGTGAAGCCTACCGTTCGGCTCCTGAAACTCAATCCAAATAAGGTAAACTTTATATATACATTTCGGATAGATTGCGACTACCTGGGGTTCTTCGACGTGTACCGACATCTCGCAGTTCACGGGAATCTCGCATTTAGCCTCCAATGAGACAGGTATCCGGTGAACGTTTGCTGTCCGCAGATTAACCGTAATGCCACCACCGGCCGACCTCTCCACCTTTCCCTCATTAAAATTCCTTTCTCTCTCTCTCTCAACCGTAATGCCGTGAGTTAGGCGCAGCTGGCACGAAGTTTTCGACAAACACAGCACGACCTACCTACGGATAGAAACTGAAATGGTGTCGCGAACACGTTAACTGAAACGTGAACTTCAGGGAGACAAAGTATTAGGGGCTGCAGAGCAAATACAGGCTGGCTACTTTACCACTTCCATGCACTTTGCGCGGCCTTTGCGCAATCAAATTGGAAATTAAGTGTACTAGTTACTTCTGCTAAAATATTCTCGTCTTGTTGTTTCCGTTTTCATTGTCTTGTTCGCGTTTAATCTGACGCTGACTGTACATACTTTGTTAATAGCCAGTGGGTTTTATTCTAGATCATGCTGTGCAACCTCTCGGAAGCCAGAGGAGCTTCGTTCTAACCACTCCGAAACTAAGAGTTCGATGGATGCTGCAAAGAGCCCTACTATACTGCTTAGAAGCGATTCCTTTCGGCCCTAAACTTATCACTACTGTTGCACTTGGCAGCAAACGCCTTCCTTCCCCAATCATCATAGTGCTGCTTTCTTCAGTGCACCTCCTTTTTCTCGTCCCATACATCGCAGCTCGGCGTCTACACGCTGTTCCACGTCAGGTTCATCCACGAAGCCGGTCGACCCATGCTGTTCATGCACGAAGGCTACACGCTGGAGGGGAAGCTTGGCCAATCCTTCGACAGCGAAGACGCCCGCCGTAACTTCGAGAACGTCCTGAAGGTATGCCCTGCTTCAAGGCGATGGTCAAGCAGAACATCTTATCGGCCCAATACTGGAAATGTATTGGCAAAGCTTGGCCATATAGAGGACCCGAGTAGAACCACCCATTTTCAATGTTGGACCCATTACCTCGACTGCTTGGGATGCATGGGTGCGGACGCCGATGCATAGCTCGTACGAGCTATGCCGTATACTGGCGCTGTCAATTTGACGTCAGCAGCCGTGATATAGAGACGGTGGCATGGTTTGCGCCGTTCATGTCATATCCGCTGGAAAATGGGTCTGGACGTGGGCTGGAGAGTATGCACGCTCACTCATGTGCACTTTGGCTCCCGCGGTGGCTTAGTAGTTATGGCACTCGGCTGCTGATACGAAAGACGCGGGTTCGACCCCGGTCGCGGTGGTCGAATTTCGATGGAGACGAAATTCTAGAAGCCCGTGTACTGTGCGATGTCAGTGCACGTTAAAGAACCTCAGGTGGTCGAAATTTCCGGAGCCCTTGCCTGAGTCGCTTTGGGATGTTAAACCCCCATAAACCATAAACCATATACCAAGTGCCCTTTGGGCGATCTTAAGAAGTTAGCCGCTTTTAATTTGCTGCCTTGTCGGAGAAAGGATTGTACAAAATTCACTGGCGATCAGTGCGACTAATGCGTAGGCAATGCGTTATCACGTGAGGTCAGATTTCATGAGTAGTTTGGGTTGAAGAACTGAATTCGCTCACACCAATAAGATTTCATGTTCCTTGTTCCCGGCTGCGGTGGTTCAAATCTCGCGCCGTTTCGCGTGACTGCCACCATGCTTGTCATATGGGAATGGTGGTTCAGATCTCCCGCTATGCCGTGTGACTTGATGTATGCTGCGTTTGGGAGCGGATTAATGTTGATCAGGACTACGATACCTAAAGCACAGAGCGATAGACTATGCTAATTGATCTGGTTCCTCGGAGGTTAGTCACATACAGATTGCCACCGCCGGCTTTTCGTTAGTATTAGCGTTATATTGCTAACGTGTTAATAGGAGGCTACCTACTCCTTAACATCGACCCAAGCGCGGCCATACGCACACAGAAGAAAACTATACAGCTTTCACAGAAACTTCGTAGTTAAAAGAAATTCTTCCTCGTTGGGGGTTCGAAACCGGGACCAACGCCTGTCCGGGGAAGTCGCCGTGCCAAAAGAGCTAACCAGGACCTCTAGCAGGTGGTAGGGGGAGAGCTAATTAATAATAAGGATTGGGGGCGGACTTTGTCGTATGTTTTAGGGCAATCCCCCGAACGTGGGGTAGATTTCAAATAAGTAATTGCTGATTACTCTTATTAGTATTATTATTTATTTAGTTATTTATTTACTGTTATAAGAAGTCTACTGCACCTTCGGAGACTTCCTTAAACACAGAAAGCATAGTCTTACAAATGGTAGCACATCCAAAGCTGACGGAAAATGCACGTCCAGGCATGGCGATAGCGTACCGAAATCAATATGTTCTTGCTGCTGTGCTGAAGCACAAAGCGCAAAAAAGACCCTAAACTAACTCCGAGCGCTGTGGCTGCAATCCGCTGCTGCTTAGCGGCAAAGGCTTTCGGCTGCTCAGCCCAAGGACGCGGTTAAGAGTCAGCGCAAGTTTAAGAACCCCAGGTTGTTGTAATTAATCCGAAGTCCAGCGTCCACGGTGGCTCTCATAGTAACTGTGCAGCTTTGGGATCTTAATACCATACCATACCATACCATACCATACCATACCATACCATACCATACCATACCATACCATACCATACCATACCATACCATACCATACCATACCATACCATACCATACCATACCATACCATACCATACCATAGTTTGAGGGACGGATGGTTCCAGCAACGCGCACCCTTGTAGCACTTTCAGTCCTCTCTGGGTAGATTAATGGTATACCGGCTTCGAAATTTGGTGTTTGAAGTTGACGATCGTCGCACACACCCGCGGAAAGGTGACGATGAATCCTGAGTGTCGTGTTGTTTTTTTTTTTTGTTTCATTTTTCGCCGCACAGCTTTGGTTGGAGCGGGACAACGTGTCAGAAGCCCTGCAACTGCTTGTGGACATGGACGCCGCCGTTAAGAAGTTCTTCAATGGAAAGGAACCGGTTGAAAAACAGCAAAGTTTGAAGGCAACGGTGCACGACATGGTGGTGAACGTCACGGCCAACGACTGGGTGGCCGCCGTGAGCGACTCGCACCGCCAGACGCTCACTCTTGCGCCCGCCGACGAGATCTTAGTCAAGGGTGACAACATCTTCAAGCCGGCATTGAAGGTGACTTATCCGATATAGGGGATCATCAGGCCTGCAATGTCGGGGACTTAGTTCAGCTGGGCGAAAATTGCTCACACTGTTTTAAAACTGTCATCAAAAATCATGGAGGGCACTGAAGACTATACTTAAGTCCTTTAAATGCGAAAGCATTGTTTTTTATTTTACATCCTTTGATTAATTTATTTTGTCTTCTCTTTCTAACGACACAATTACCAACTAGCTTAAAGTCGTAAGGCCCGTCGCGGTGGCTCAGTGGTTACGGCGCTCGGCTGCTGACCCGAAAGACGCGGGCTCGATCCCGGCCGCGGCAGCCGAATTTCGATGGAAGCGAAATTCTAGAGGCCCGTGTGCTGTGTAATTTCAGCACACGTTAAAGAACCCCAGGTGGTCGAAATTTCCGGAGACCTTCACTACGGCGTCTCTCATAGCCTAAGTTGCTTTGGGACGTTAAACCCCAATAAAGCCAAACCAATAGTTATACAGGACAAATCGTAACTACAAGACATACATCGCCACGAGCAACAAAAAAAGTAAAAAAGTAGCAAGGATGCATCGCATGTGCCCAATACACATCTAAAGAAAAAGCAATAGCCATAATAGAAGTGCGGATTGTTGAAACTGCACAAGAAACCAAAACGTAATACATTAGCAATGAGGAGAAAAAACCTATCTGATAGAACAACCTATAATAAGACACAATGTCATTAAAGAAAATATTTGTGCAGCTGGTCTTGGAATGATTGGTAGTTGCAGATCGATGCGATACTGTCGGGAAGATCATTGCAAACAATGGCACGTGGAAGTGCAGATGAATTGAAGGCTTGGATTCTTCCGTATATGCGTTTAATGCTATACTCATGATCATGATATGATCTCATGATACTCATGATATGATCATGTAGGCGGCGTGAAATGCGCGAAGGCTCTTCGAGGGGCAAGGGAGATGGCCTGGTGCTGGGACGATATTTATGAAATAAGCATAAAAGAGCGGTGGAGCAACGAATATCTAATGGTTTGAGGGAGATATGAAGTTTGATTTCAGTGATGCTGAAATGCTGAAAGTTTGATCAGTGTGCTTAAAATTCCGGAACCCCCCTTTCAAGGGTTAGAATCACAGGAGCGATGGGAGGCTGCTCCGCGCAGCTCACAGGCGGAGCCACAGCTTCGCATCATTGGCTGGCCCTTGAAGGTCGCCGTGGGCCGACAGAGCCCGCTCATCTTGAGCGGCCAGAGGACCCTTCGCTGTCCTCCCCCCCCCCCCCCCCCCCCCTTTCCTCACCTTCAACTGCTCCGCTGAAGTGGCTGAGATAAAGTTGTTACCAACTAACCAACCGTTTGACGCTATTGTGCAGGACGCATGCATACCCAACAACCCTACGCCAGTGTAGCTGCTCCCCACCTCCACATTCACATCCCATGACACCTCTACCCAGACCTGCTAAACACTCCTACTGGCACTTCGCCGTGCCACAGCCGCGCTTTCACGCCGTGCCTTCTTACATGCCCACAGCTTGTGATGAAGCGTGGCCTGCGGGTCGCTACCTTCTACCTGGCCACCCTGTTCGAGGCGGACGTGGTGTACATACTGTCCAGCCGCGAGAGGATCACTCAGAGCGAGGTCCACAAGGGGATGTACTGCCTCAGCTTTGTCCACAAGTCTCTGGCTCTCACCTGGGCTTACCTGGCAGCGAGACACCTCTCCCCGGCCGGCAGCACGGGCGTCATCTACAACATGCTCTCGTTCATGAAGGACGTGGCTGCGGAGGAAGGGAGCGAGGTCCTCGGCTGGATGATGGTACGGCCAGGTGGCGCAAAGTGGGAACGCTGGATTTCAGGCGCATCCATTTGCACACGCCACAGTAGCTCAGTAGTTACAGCGTTACAGTAATTAGCAATGGCTCAGTAGGTAGCAATGGCTTAGTAGTTACAGGACACGGGATCGAATCATGACCGCGGCGTCCGCGTTTGAATTAAGGCAAAGTGCAGGAGGCCTTCGTGTGCTGTGCGATATCAGTGCACGCTGAAAAAAAATGGTTTTGAGGTGGTGGACACCTCAACTACACCATACGGAAAAGCAGATAGAGGAGGGAGTAAAAAAAAAAAAGAGATGCCGTAGTGGAGGGCTCCAGAATAATTTTGACCATCCGGGTTTCTTTAACGTGCACTGTGCGACGTCAGTGCACGTTGAGATTCCCAGGTGATCGGAATTATCCAAGAACACTGCTTTACGCCACCTATTTCTGTCTTCTTTCGTTATCTCCCTCCGTAGTCGGCTTCCTCGCGCATTTTCAGTGCATGTCAGTGATCTCCAGGTGGTTGAAATTTTTACAGAGCCATCAACAATTGCATATTTTTCTCCCTTTCTTCTGTCAATCACACCTTCGTTCCTTGGTGTCCGCCGAAAAGTGAGACAGTTCCTCTGCCCCTCTTTTTCTCCGAACCCACTTTCATTTCACTGGTTTGTGATGAAGCGAGCAGGCTGCAGCGCGAGGACCAACGTATCCTATGCAACAGCGGCAGTTGTAGCGTAGAGGTCTTCTGAGGTCTACGGTACCGTAGTACAATACTGGGCTACAGCTTTCAGTGGCTATGCAGTAGAAGCTACCAGCGCACGCCGCCAGCTTAAACGCCTCTCTTTCTCCATCGTGAGCGCGTGATAAGAGGAGCGTGCTTCTGAAGGCCTTGCGCATCGCCCTCGTAGCTTTCACTGCATAGCCACAGAACGCTGTCCTCGCGTATAGTAGGGGTTTTATATGAATAAAATATGAAACAAAAATAGAAGGAAAAGGTGAATGCCAGGGTCCGAAACAACTATCGTCTTCAGCTCCAGATCTGGAACCGATGGAAAAAATGGCGGATGAATAGCGCGGTTAGGCCAGATGCGAATTAGGTGCTTCGGTTTTCACTTCGGTTTCATTTCGTGGGTTTGTTTTCAATGTCAAGTAAGCTTCAGACAATGATTGGTGGATTCGAACTTAATTTGCGCCTTAAGGGCATGGCGCAAAGCAGTTAATAGGTGGTTAATGCAGTGTGGTTGATGTCTATATTTGCGGAATTGGTCACTGGTGCTTCCCGTAGCGATGGCAGATGCCGGGGCTAGCAAAAATCTTTTCCTTCCTTTTATTATTATTTTTAAATAAAACCACCACTACTACTACTAGATGAAACGAAGTTTGTCTATGTCCACGTCCGCTCGCTTCATGCTTTCTCGTATGAGGTGAAGGAGACTGATCAACTTTTTGCGTTATGCGAAATTTCTCTTGAAAGATGATGTGGTCGCCTGTTTCGGCTCGTATAGGATACCACGCGGTCGTCCGCGACCGAAACGATCTCCAAGACGTCACTGGACGTAATAGCGGGCGAGGGTTTCAACGTGTCCCGGGTCGACTACACGGGTCCGGAACCACCGCTGGACGAGTCGGCCTCCTTCCTGAATGTGCTTGCCACGGCGCTGCGACACCACCACAACGTTATGGCCGCGAACCCGCCCACTCGCATGGAGCTGCAAATCTCGGATCTCGAGTTCGGAAACACCTTTTCTTATATCCCCGCCAGGCAGAGCATACTTGTGCCCACAGTATATCAGGTTTGTATGTCGGCGTCTGTGTGTCCTCCCCTTGAGAGTGAAGCGATTGTAATATCTGCGAAAGCCGGGTTATCCTCTATTTAGCCCGAAAGACCCCTATGAAATGAGGAGTCTGTAGTCCTTCAAAGCAAACAGTGCAAGTGGTACAGTATTTACCAAAAATAGCCAGGCTGCTGCGACCGCGGTGTGAGAGGGCTGGAGAGGATGCGGTGGGGCTGCGGTCGCCAACCGCAGCGCCACCGCATCCTCTTCATGTTACAAGAATAGCCTCTTGTAACGTGAACCTGTGCCTTAGCTGTCGTCCTCTGAATGATAACGAGTCTGTGGATAGCATACAGGCGTTACTGACAGCCTGGGTACTTAGAAATTGACAGTAGCGAAGGTAAAAAAAGAAGCTTTCCCAATATCACTGAAATTCTGATTGGTCATGGACTGCAAAACGCCGTCGTCGAACGGCCCGTGCTATGAGCGAACCAAAGATAGTGTTGCCTTGGTGTCTTACTTACTTCCGTCATTGATACCGGCGTGGCCCCGCGCTAGCAAACTTTGCGAACTATCAGTTTTGCTTCGCTGGACGCCTTATCTCCTCTAATGGCAGTGCATGTTCCGAGCTTGCCCATGAATGTGCAATATCCTCACGAGAAGACTAAATAGATACTGCGTGAAAAATTTATAGGTTTTAATGCTTTCGGAATGCGTAGAGTATCTTCTCGTGTTGCGTTCCCCGTTGCATTAGAGCAAACGTTCGTAGTTCCCTCGCACAAACTCTTGTCCACTATCGCAGGTGGTTGGAGTGACCGCGTTTCTTCCACGGAGTGTGATAATTTTTGTTTGGTGGTGAGCTCGTCGCGTGCGTAAAATGTTTATAAACATGGTTTTTCCCACGCTAGCGTCCTAATTCCTCGCATCCGGCAGACCGAGTTCACCTAGAACGCGTGATCCTTTGGAAATAAATGAAATAAAAAATAAATTCTTGCGCCGAGATGCCGATAACAGGCGATGACTTGAGCATACATGCCTTACACATTATGTCATCACTGAATGATTACAAGTGACGTAAGGAAACAAGTTTATAAAGCTTTCTTCAGCGACAGCCTTCCTTTTGGTTCTCCTTGTAACCGCGTGAAATGAACACATTGCAGAGCATGGATGCCTTTCTGTAGCTGGGGTAATCTATGCGTAGCACGGATTAGAGCGGTATTTTTTGACGCAGGAATACATTTACCAGCTGTATTGCCATTTCACTTTTAACTCTTTATTTTGTTTTGTTTTTTCGTGTATACTTTTTCCTCATCCTCGATCAAATGAAGAGTGCCTTTGCAATGCTGCATCTCGCTTTCGTCCGCTTCAAACATAGTCCACCACTGGGCGGTGCGGGAGTAGGGCGGGGAGTGCCAGCTGAAGGCAACAGGGCATGTATATATAAATATTATGAATAAGTATGTATGTATGTATAGTATGTATAAATAAATAAACTCCTGTGCACCAGGTTGCGGAAAGTGAATACCGCTTATTGCCCAAAGTGGGGTTGAGGCTATGCTATCGTATTCTCATATTGCTAGCATGTGCACTCGATCAAAAAAGAGAAACCGTAACTAAAGATTTACCCCAAGAAGCGTGAATAAACGAATTGCGGCTGTTTTCCAACCATAAAAGATTCCAATTAGAAATTATCTGGCTGCACTTAGTTCTCTTCCAAAGCTTTGCGTGTTCACCCACGTCATGTTCTGTAACACGACGTTGGCTAACAAGCGTATACGTTAGCGAACATTGCATTGTGGGCGGTTCAAACGTACACTATGCAATTCGTGTGCTCGAAGCAAGAACCAACTACCTGAATCCAGGCTGCGTGGCAAAACAAAGATGGCGCGCTAAGGTGGAGATGAATCAATAATTACCGTTTGTATTCTGCTCTAAGCTTCTGGCCGCCGGTATGCAATCAAAGTTAAACGAAACGCGAACATAAAATCACCAGAGTTTCAGATGCTAGAGAGGTCGTGCAGGAGAGGTCAATTAACATTTGGAAGAGCGATCCTCATGCCTTCGAAGTGAACTTCAAGTGCGCTCGTACTGTCTCGCTCAGCTAAGATCTTTTTTTGCTGTTCAGGCTTCATTTGAGCGTGATTGTGCATAAACAAACTGTGCAGAACGAGCCGTACCTGTACCCTTTCCGGGTGCCGGATTACTTCAACTACGGCACCCTGGGAGCACTAGTCGCGGTCAAGCTGGCCGAGATCGTGGGAGTCGGTGTGAAGAACCCGAGTCAGTCCAGCTGGGACAAAGACACGCTGGCCAACCACGCCAAGCTGCTTAGTTGTCTCGCAGAGCGACGCACGAGCATGGGCTTCGGGGACTTGGACCCCGCCACGGCTGGCGCGCAGCAGACCCTTGTGGTGACCCTCTCGCTGGGCGTCCGCCTGGCCTACCTTGCCTTCACAGATTCCTTCCGAAAGAAGGTGCGTCTCAGGCCTCGCAGGGCGCTTTGCAGGCTGCAAAGCCGTGGCATCTGGCTGCACGAGTTTTTGGCGCCTCTAGTAGTCTACGCCGCAGTTCTCCCAGGAAGAGGAATGCTTTTAGCAGTGAACTGCAGCCGTCAAGACGCGATAACCACAGACGACGGTTGGTCGGAGGTACAGGGATGGAAACAGTGAGAGGGTAAGATTCGTCCGCGGTCCGCCTTTCGGGCATAAACATGCGGAAAGCATGCAATCAGGGTTGAAACAGTATGGCATGATGATGCAGGGTAAAATAGAGCAAGACCACTCAAAACAATTTAGAGCAGTCATGAGCTTAAAAGAGTTGGCCGAGGCATAACAAGGCAAGCAGGCCTGGATTTGACGAATGATCGATAAATCACGGTTCTGGTTAATAAGGAAAATTAAAGGCCTTGACGGCGAATAACAAACCATGTGGTAGATCGAACAGTGCACCAGAAGTTTATTTATTTAATGTAATTCCAGGTACATCTCCAATACACAAAGCTGAGCGGATCCGTAACCAGAGGCTAGTAACGGATCCATACGCATAGTATGTAGAAGTGAGGCGGAAGAGTGCACGTACGAACACAAGACCATACACTAAACATAAAAAATGAATGATTACACGTCTCATCCAACTATATCATAAAAGTAAACCAACCACTTGTTCGCAGCAACATTGCATAATTAACAGTGTTATGCAGGCAAACAGATGCAAGATTATAAGGTAAATAAATATGCACTTCACACACCACAAAATGCACTGTATAATCCACATTGCACGCATGTTAACCATTATGGTTAAAACACATAACCTATGAATAAATGCCCTTTACTTGTTGTTTGCAGATAATGACATGACTAAAAATCCACCTCCAAAAAACGCTGTTTCACTGTTATTGTGTTAGAACTACAGAAAGCAGGAAGAATGCCTAGGGGAAGATCATTGCAAGCTTTCACGCCTGTGTACCTCAGGCAGACAGTTCTTCGGCCACCGTGATGTTTAAGTATACAGTCTAGCCCGGTTATAACGAAGTCGGCGGGAATCGGAAATCAGTTCGCTATATCCGCTATTTCGTTATATGTGGACTACGAAAAAAAAAATGAAAACATCGGCATAACGATTTATTGCCGCTGAAAGAAGTCGTCCAGCGTCCCCTGAACACGTTTCGCGAGTGCGGACTTCAGGATTGCTGCTTCCATACCATCCAACTGCGAACCAAAGATCTGGTCGAACTCCGCGATAACGATAAAAATGAGCCACGCTTCCAACATGAACAATGCTGCCGCGCTTTCTCCCTGCCTTGCGCACCGCGGCACCGACATAAAACAAAGCGCGCGCTGCCACACCTCCTGCAGACCGCAGTCCAGCCGTGGCGCCGACTGCCTGGAAGAAATAGAGAACCGAGATTGGCCAAGACGGCCGCTCTCTGCGACGACATCGAAAAAAAAAATCGTCTCTGTTCTCTTTTGCATTTTTCCCCTGCGGTGCGTGCTCTACCGCTCTACGCCGTGACGCCGTTCAAGGACGGCGCAACACGAGACCGGCGTACCAGCGATGCAGTGAAGCAACCTTTCGCTCCGCAGGAGAGCAGACGACGCCACGAAAGGACGCCGTCAGCCGAATTTTGCTCTTATTTTCGCGGTAAAAATCGCCTCAAGGACGCAAAAATGTGTTGATTGGCAGATTATTTTTCGGTTGGTATTAAATCTCTTCGTTATATCCGCTGACGCGCTCTTATTTACTTCGTTAAAACCGGACCCAAAATGTATTGAAAATGCAAAAATGGGAATGGGAAATTGAAATCCCTTCGTTATAACCGCTATTTCGCTATAAGTGGCTTCGCTATAAACGGGCTAGACTGTATTCGTATAAAATATGACTGACGAAAAGGCTGTTTCTAATATTTATTGCTCCGTTGCCTGTTTTGGTCAATAAGGTTCGTGCGCTTGTGTGCAGGCTGGCACGAGCAAGGTTTTGAACGACTACCTGCCCGAGGCGCAGCGTGTGTTCTTCTCGCGTTTCTGCCTGCTCTGGTGCAACGCCGCTGAAACCGCCGGCACCCTCACTGCGCGCGAAAAGTGCATGCTGCCACTGTACAACATGGGGGAGTTTGCCGAGCGCTACAGCTGCAAAGGCCACGCCAACTTTACCACCGCGGCGGTCTGCCAGGCTTGACCTTCCGGACAGCCTGATCACTGCGAGCACAAGGCGCCGCGCGATGATATGTTAACTACGCGATACTGTTCATCTACCGGACTACCCTAGACGCCACTAACTGACTATTGCAATTCAGCATTATAGCCACTGCATATTAGTAGCAATATTCACTACGTGCTAGGCTTAACTGTAGTATGTAGTGTGTATTGTTGTCCACACTGCACTTGACACTTTGACTACATTAAGCTGCACTGGAAAACAGCACTCTATAATACTTGATTTCTACACTGAACTTTGCCCTTGCACAACGCTAGGCTACTTCATATTGTTTAGATCTACATGGCACTAAACTGTGCGCTATTAACTGCCTACATATGATGATAAGCGATATCAAGTTAAACCTTGCGACATCTTTCTGCACCAGAGTACAATAGACTTCGCTCCTTTAGAACTTGTAGTCACTAGTGGTTTTAGTCATGAGTAACAACTAACAAGGACCAGTAGACGCCAAAATGTTGCGCAATAGAGCATAGTATCTATATCACGTGATGTCTACGCAGCACATGACACCGACACGAGATGATGAGAGACGATATTGCTGGTGTTTGTATTGCTCTCAACTAAGCATGATGTAAAAAATAGCGCACAGGGAACATAAGGGACGGAAAGTAAACGAAGCAGACAAGCGCTTGTCTGCGTCGTTTACTTTCCGTCCCTTGTGTTCCCTGTGCGCTATTTTTTACATCATGAACGTTATCCAACTTGCCCAACTTTCCGCTTTGCTCAACTAAGCCCAATGTATCTCACTGTAGTTTTAGGCGGTTCGAAACAATTTCGAACCTGTATTTAGATTTTTATTGTTTACAGTATAAGCATGACGCCTTATAGCTAATCTTTTGAAGTGTGGTGTACCGTGTCCGTTACGGCTTATTCCGATTCTCATGCAAAACATTTATGTGTTGCCGTCACAGTTCATGTAATTGGTTGCTATCAGTGTTGTGTTTCGGATGAAAACGTGAACATATGCTAATGTTGAGTGTGACCCCATTTGTACTCGGTGAAGTTCATGCGATGACATTATATTCTTTCCATCCACCGGAGACATAAGAGGATGCCTTCAGTTTGATCCGTATTATTGTGATTCAAACCAGAACACAGCGGTTTGCCGTGCAAGATCTCATGAACACAATTTCTAATAACTTCAGCCAGGAGGGCAGCACAAGAGCCAGGTATAGATTTGAAGAGACACGAACGCGATATGGATCAACCAAGTTTGTGTGTCTTCATAATCTGAAAGGCGTCCTTGCTCTGCACGGCCAAAAATCAACAAGAAAAAAAACCAAATGGATGTGCTGCTGCGTGGTGTCAGGTATAGAACCTCCCTGTCAAGAAGGAATACAGACGGCTTGCTGAAACACAACCTTTTTTTTCTACATGTGAAATGGAGGTGGCAAGTCTTGACACGGGATTAAGGAACTTCCACTTTGGGATTTGTTATGGCTAGATAACAAAACATGTATTCGTCCATCAGTTGAGGTTGAGGGCGAATCTTATGACGAAAAAAGAAGGCATCGCTCTAAGTTTTTCTTTTTTTATAGTTAGCGTAACGCCTAGTTTTTGAGGGTTTTAGTGACAGAGCTAATACCTAACTTATCTCCATAGAATATTTTTGTGTTCTTATTATGAACGCTATCTTCGTGAATACTGCTTCCGTGCTGCGTATTCTTTTTGCTTGGGTCGTGTGTGAAGTGCACTGTGTGAACTGTGAGTTGCAGCACGCTTGAAATGCATTAGAGTTTGCATGAGCGTGTGCAGAGCATTTTTTTTGTCCCTTGGACTTTGCGTCGTTTGTACGTGAACGTTCTTTTGTTTTTAAATGCAGTTTTTGGAGCAAGGCTGGGTGCTTATAGGCACTTGTGAAATGGTCACAAATGCTGTCATGTTTGTGTCTTGCGGTTCCGCACTACGAAACACGTTTTTAGTATTTTGTGTCCTCAATTTGAGCTATCACAATAAACCAATCTCTTGCAGTGGTTTTCTTCGAGATTGTTATACAGGCGCCTCAGGTATTTTCTTGTGAAAGTGCTATGAAGTTCGTCGCCCTCCTTAGCAACCAAGTGAAAATACGTGATCGACAACTGTACTTTCACTGCAGCGGTTCTTAGGCGCAAAACCAAATGGCCGAATTGGTTTTAACATCTTTTTAAGGGCAAACAGTGCGAAAGACGTTGACGGAAGTAGAGGAAAAACAGGACAAGCGCTGCTTTTCCGCCTTTTCCTCTTTTCTCAGGTGCAGCTGGACGCAGAACTTCGGCCCCATCTTGTAGAAGGCGCTCGTGCCTTTTTAGGATTTTCATTTGGCCTAGGATGGTCGCTTTCCCTGGACGTGGCGATGTGCTCTTTCTTGATGGCAGTTATGGTCGCCCCTTAAGAACATGTACTCGGCAGTAGTTCTTGGAAAATCCGGAAGATGTGCGGATGCCGGGGGAGGTCCCCCCTGGGCTCGCAAGCAACCCGAAGGCGGTCTTTGAGAAATCGACTTTGGTGCCACCGTTCCGATGACAGCATTTTGCACATCCTGCGGGAGTGGTCCTTTGATACCTGCAGGAACCCACATATCTGAAGACCTGCAGGACGCAAGCGTCGCCTTGCATACCACTACAGCAGTCAGCGAAGACAGTGCGGCTGGGTCATCGAGATGCGGAAGAGCACAAGTAACAGAGCCCGGAGGAGTAGAAATGAAGTTCAACCCTACGGCCAAGCGAGAAACACGGGCAGCGCTAATCCTGTGTCTCCTCTGTTTCTGTCTACGTCTTTTGCGCTGTTTGCCCTTGAAAAAAGTATTTATAGCCTTCTTCCTATCTGTCCTGTAGGGGCACCTTGCTCCTTTATTTGTAGTTCCCTTTTCCGCAAGCAGATAAATATTCATAAGCTCTTTCAGCCTTGCCAGTGTCAACGGACACAAATGAAAATTCACACTAGAACTCGTAAAATGAGGAAAAGTTCTTTTCCGTTAGTGATTCAGTTCCGCATGGTCGCCTTCATCTTTTTAGCATTGTCTCTAAACTGTACGCCACAAAGATAAACATGGTAACAGCATGGCTAGCTTCATGTTCAATAAGACCTCACTTCTGACAATTTGCATCACTGAGCAGATTATTCGCCACGGTGGCTCCGAATAATTTCGACCACCTGGGGTTCAAGTTTCCCAGCATTGTATTTCCGTCACAGACATAAAATAGGCGTGCACCCTGTCGGAGAATATATTAAATGAGTTAATTGGAGTGAATTGTTGGCACTTGTAAGATTTCATTTCATAAATCGACGGAGACGAAATGCCCAAACCTCTCTATGCCCTGCGTGTCAGCACAGCTTAAACCCCTAGTTGGTCGAAATTTCCCTATGGCGTCCACAATAGCACATTTGGACTGCGTTGAAACAAACCTCATCTTCTCACCTCTTCCCCTCTCCTCTCGCAGAGAGGTAAGTTCTTTTAAATCATTGAGAGGTAGTTAGGAAGCCAGCACATCACGGATACTGGGCCAGCATATCCGTCTCAGGGCGCTATGACTTTTCGTTTTTTTTTCGCGGCGTAGCAGAGGCCATAGCTGTGAATGATACTGGCCGCTCGAAAGTGCTGACGTGATTATAGGGGAGCACAGGCATTCCTCTGGCTGTGTACAGTGACTTCCAAAAGGATAAAACTGACGCTGTACATTGTGTACTCGTACAGTGAGAACAAAATATGATAACCGCGGACAAGAATAGCATGGAATTACTTTGTCAGGGCTATTTTATTCATTCGAGAAACCCGTCTGTTCTGTATGCCCCGCGTTGGCAGAATCATTACAAACACGTCAGTGCACAGCTTTCTGTGTTAGTCATCGAGGCTTGACAAGGACTGTTTCCGAAATATTTATGAGTTGAAAGTTTGGCGCAAGGTGCCACTCCGTGCGCAAGTTATGCAAAAGCAGTCTGTCCGTGAAAAGCACAACATAGCCCAGTCGCCGAACGATACAGCAGTGAAACGCATGCCACCGCGGGAGTCAATGTCCTACGAGCGCCAGGACAACTTAAAGGCTCATCTACAGTGAGCATCGCCATATCTATCTGTTGCTGACATAGTGTCGCTAATACCCAGTAGAATATTCATCGTCGATTTTGATCATGAACCAGAGCGTTAAAAAAAGAAAAAAATGTGGCCGAACAGTTTCGCGGCAGTGCCCATTTACCGCAGGGTATTTGCTACATGTCTGGAAAAAAAAAAACACAGTTTTTTCATTGATCGTAATATTACACTTCAGGTCAGTAAAAAACAGAAAAGCTTTCCAGGAATAAACAAAATAATCATGACCAGAGTGATAGTAGGATAGTTAAGACCGGTAAGAAATTCAACACGTTGACGTACTGAAAGTCTATGGTGTTCACCAAGCTAAGTAAAAAACGAGCATTTCTTCACCGGGTTCATTTTGCTGCCTTTGGGACAACCGTACACCTCAGCGAAGGCGTCGGAGTTGCGCACGACTTTGTTGCAGTCGGCCGCAATGGCATTCTGGGCACCAGGGCTGGCGCACGTCATGTAGCACAGCGTCATGAAAAACACCTTCTTCTCTGGAAGATCTGGCGCGATGGCCACCCACCCGTCGGCATCTCGAAGATGCGACGCCGTCAGTGCAGCATAGGCGATTTCCACGGCGGGCACCTCTGGAAAGACGCTACTGTTGCCCTCGCCGTGGTGGCATTCTTCTCTGGCGTGGAATTCTCGTAGCGAAAAACTGGACAGGATTGTGCTTTCTTCCGCACTTCTGTTGGCTGACCACGCGATACCTTCGATGTCCATTGACCTGGCCAGCTGCATAGCCATGATGAAGAGGAGGCCGCCGTAGAGCATGGCCTTGGTCCCGTTGCGGTAGAAGGCCGGAGGACTCGCGACGGCCATTGCTAGCTCTACGACATTATAGACGTAGTCGTAGTCGGCGTAAACGGTGAAGTGGTTGCCCAACAGCATTAATGCCTCGTCATATCCCTGCGTCATGTTCACCGCGTTCGCAGCCGTACGTCCCTTGAACCAATAGTGGGCGTACGATGGCTCTTTCTCCGGAAAGTCGGCGTAGATTTTTTCCAGCGTGTCGTTGTTGAGAAGCGACGTCGGTGGCCAAATCGCCGCTTTCACCGTGGCGAGTTTCTCTCTCACCCTTGTCTTGCTCTCGTTATCTATCCACGAAGAGTGGTTGACCCTCTCCACAGCAGCTGAGACGAGACTGTCGAAGCCGGCGTCGATGGTCTGTCTGTCTCGGGCCGTGAATCGGCTGTAAAATCCGAGAGCAGAGACGAGGACCTGGAATATCACTTCTACGTGGTGTGCGCAGTATATCGGTAACAATTTATCAGCTGTCTCCAGGCTGCCGTAGTAACGCACAAGGACAGAGTAGTCGCCGGGAATAGTAAGGTACTGAATTATCAGCCACGTTATATGCATGTTCAACTGTTCGGGGGTGTACGTGTCCATCAGCTTGGCGACAGTCGCGAGAAACGCGACATCGGTAACAATAATTTGGTCATCAGCGGTCAAGTTCGGCTGGAGCAGCAGACCAGCCTGGAAGTCCTGGACCCACTGGGTGGAAGATGCGTTCCGCAGGTGGGCGCCAATGTCTTTGAAGGAGAACAAAGCTGGCTTCTTTCGGGACGACTTGGCCTCTTGGTAGAGCCTGGTAAGGATATCTTCTTCCATTATACGAATTCGGTTTACGTATTTTTCGTCCATTGGAGGTCGGTCGACAATGTCCGGGTAAAAGAGGAGCAGGAACTGCTGCCAGTACCTGGCGTAGGACCGTGCCACTGACCGATGGTGATTGAGCAGAATACGAAGGTACAAGCCTGGACTCACGAGAACGTGACGTCTGCCAGATGGCGTACGATGTCTTACGTTCACTGTGATCCAGAACGACATAAGCCACTTGTAACTAATTGCGACGAACATCGTAAGTGGCGGCTGCATTTTCGCGGGCGGCTCCGGCCAGCTTATACCGTGCGAATGGAGAGTGTCTCGAATCAACGCCATTTGGGACGCATTGTGGGGGAAGTTCCTGAGGCACATATCGTACATTGCCAGTGGCTTTCTTCCTGCGGAGATCTTCAGCGACCCGCTGGCCAGGGTATCCCCGAAGTGCTTGTACCAAGTAAAGCGCAGATCGTCGATGGCTGATCTGGCCAGCTCGATGTGCTTCTTGGCGGGCTCCCACGCCGAGCACACGAAAGCCGCGTAGTCTTCGCAAGGATCGAGTGTCCGATCGAGGTATTTGGTGAGGAGCACCGCGTGCCGATCGCAGTCTTCGGTGAGGCAGAGTGCGTAGTTGGCTGTCCGCTGCCTTAAGAAGCCACTCAAGAAGACCACGAAGAAGAACAAGATGCAGGCACCAAAGAACGCAACAGCGATCCAGATTTGGGTCTTGGTTTGGGAGAATTTTGGTCTCTTGAAGAGCTCTGGACTTTTGGTGGTCTGTGACTCTGGCGTTCTCCCCTGCAGACAAACATTAGCCACCGACGTTTAACTTGAGCAAGTAATGCATGATTAGCAGCTAAACGGGAATTTCCTCAGAACAGTCACCACAAGAATGCAGCATCCTGAGTGAATACTAACAATTTTTTATAAGGAGGAAAATGCGGTGAATAAATACTAAAGTTTTTCGTAGGCACTGCAGGAATGTAGTTAGATCATCGCGTTTGTAACTTGAGAAGTGAACGATATTCGCATTCCGGGTTCCTAGAATAATCCTTTACCATCTCCAACGCAGTTATCCTCTTTGCATTTTATGCAAAGGCCTATAAAATTTCATGCGCCACTGCGGTTTTCCTATTGTCTAAAATGAGCAACTGAACAATCGGACCTTTCATCAGCATGTATACGCTACTTGCGTACCTTGCTCTATCTTTAATTTAAGCGCTGAGTGTAGGGACGCAAGAAAAAGGTGACTCGAATGTTTGAGCGTTCGCTGTGGTGTGACAACAAATATTTTTTCACAGACATGCTGTGTATTGAGTGAGATGCGCTTATTGTGGTCATTCCCCACATTTAGCCGTTGGGTGTTTGTCCCAAGCTAGCTGCACCTGCCCACCGGATGGTAGGAAACCTGCCAGGTGTATATATATACATACTACCCACTGTGGCAGGTAGAAGTCCAATCAATGATTGGTCACGAGAGGTAACTCGGTAAGAGCAACCGGGGTCTCGTAAGCCCAACCGATGGCAGCATCTGCCATCCCACGGTAGAGGTGCATCCCCAGGGGTCTACGGACGTAAAGTAGGGAATGACCAATTCCGTACATATGAGCATTAATCCACTATCGCTATCCGAACAACTTCTGTCCATGAACTGTGCCCCCGGACAATGGGACCGAAGTGGTAGCGCACCTAATTCGCATTTGATCTAATTGCGCAAATCGACCGCCAATTCTTTTTCCTCGCAAAGTCCGAAGTGAATCCGGACTTGGCCAGGACTTCAGTGATACTCTGCAGTGGGTTTCGATGGGTTTCGAACATGCATTCTCTCGAAGCCGAGGCGAGAGCCCAATCCAAAGGCAACCCGATTCCTTCCACCCCTCTTCCCTCTCCCTCTTTTCCGCTAAAAGTGTGGAATAAAAATCCGCCCTTTCCACTTTGCCATGTGAGCATTGATAGGAGGAAAATGAAACGTGGCGGTGCGGACACCGACGTTTTCGACAACGGCGTGAATGTGAGGAATGCGCTAATGAGTGCCTACGCTCTAAAGCAGGCATTTTAATGAAGCGTTAATGTGGCGTTTTCAGGTACCTGTATTCCACACACCCGAGGAAACAGGCTGAGAAAGAAAACAAAGGCAAAGAGTACACCTATTTTCACTTGGGGTCCAAACTGTACTTCCGCTTAATTAAAAACGGTCCAGGAAGGACCCGCCTGGGCAAAACGATTTTCGGAAAAGAAGTATACCACTTTCCGACTCGTATTTATAGAGTAACCACTGAGTGCATGATGATAAAGTGCCTAATTTCCTTTTTTGCGCTGGACATTAACAGGGCAGGATTACAGGCACGGAAAACAGCAAAGACGCGTCACATTTGTTGACTTGTCATATAGCAGCAACTCGCTCAGGCACATTCTTATAATCTTTCTACGCGTGAAATTTAGATATTTAGATGCCGTCATCGACAAACTGAACTTGACAGCGCGAAGCTATTTTCCCATACCATTATACAGGAACAGGTGCTAAAGGCACGCTTCGCAGTTCTGTGCCGTTGCCGTAACACGAACTGTGACTTCCCACCTACACTCCACCCTCACGCCCTGCATCGTTAAAACTTTTAGAGCCGGACAGCAGTCTCATATGGATGAATGAGTGACAGTAAGTGATTGTCGGTGGCGCAAGCCTGCTCTACCCCCCTACCCGCAAACTTTACACCCGCACGCAAGTTAGCAAACACTCGGTCTGGCATCAGCGTTTCTCATCCCACACGCAGTCGCTGGAATTCACATTACCGGAGCGGTTGAAGACATGTGAATTGCTTTTCATATTAACAGCTGCTAGTGTCTGCTAATGCTATTGTCAGTCGTGTGGTCGCATTGTGCAGTGACAGCACCTCCCTACTCTGCGCCATTGGAGACCCAGCCCCAGGATCAAAGACCCGGATCATATGACCAAAGATAAGATGTCATTGGCGAGTGAGGAAATAGCGGAATGTTCCATCCCCTGTACGACAACGGCGCGCACACTAGAAACTTCCCAAATAAAGCCACCACTATTGCTTCAAACACTACAGAGAATGTTTGCTACATTCAAGTCAGAGCGAAAGCAGAGGATTTTTGCTACGTAGACGACGACGGTGAGCGGACCGTGCCGCTGAAAGGAGCGCTCGCACTACTGGGCCAGCTGCGGACACGCAAGAGACGATTTTACTCGGGTCTGAACCACCGGATTAGTGCCGCGTAGAAGAAGACGAATAGCGGGCAGTGCCGCGAACTCACAACGCGACAGACAAAGGGCGATTCTGCTCGGGGTTGGTGCCTATCGGATTAGTGCTTACGGACTAAGTCTTAACGCGGCATGAGTACGAGCGAAGGGGAACCACCGCAAACAAAACGCGGGGTTTTTGGCGCGCCCCAGCAGCTCCAGATGACCCGGCTGTTTACCTACCACAGTCGTGCGCCAAGTACTACATTAAGAACAACGACAGCTGATTTACGTAGTTAATGGCGAAGTAGGTGAGCTAGCACTGCTTGATGGAGCGCAAGCGAGACACGTCCAGAGTAGTGATGCAAAACTACCGGAAAACTGACTATCGATAGTATCGATCGTTTTTTTAAAACTATCGATAGTGTAAAAAACTATCGAAAGTGCCACTATCGATAGACTATCGATGGTATTATCGATTACTCGCGATAGTACCGCTATCGATAGTTTTGCTATCGATAGCGGTACTATCGCTAGTAACGCTCTCTATAGTAACAATATTGATATTATGCATTTGTTGGCCAGCGATATAACCAAAACATTTGCGATACCTGATTAGTTTCACGGTCTCATGAGAATTAATGTTCCTAAGAGACTCAAGCTATGAGGCATGCCGTAGTGGAGGTCTCCGGGTAAATTGCGACCAGCTGGGGTTCTTAAACATGCGCAGGGAAAGTTCGGAAAAATGCCTGGAACTGTATCCGATGAAAGAAAAAACAGCACAAGTTGTGCTGGCTTACGCGACACCATCGTGCACAGCAGACGTCGTCTTGCTGACGTAACCCAAGCTTTTCGCACACATGCTTCGCAACTAGGACATTCGCACGCTAACATTTTGTCCAGCAACTTTACGTAGGGAACGTCTGCAGAGCTCGGTGACGCGTAGGCCGCGAAAACCGGCGAGTCCTGTCAGATACTCATGCCATCACCTCCATACCACACACTCGGGAAACCAAGTTTAGGATGCAGTGGGTACGCGTGGTTGACTTTATAGAATCGATAGAACCATACATAACAAGTAGTATCGATACGGCTATCGATTGTACTATCAATAAAACTATCGAAAGTACTATCGATAGTATTATCGATACTACTATCGAAAGTACTAACTATCGATAGTACTATCGATATCGCACTATCGATAGTACTATCGATAGTCTTTTTTACCATCGATAGTTCGATAATGAATCAACTATCGATAGTATCGATAGTACTATCGATAGTTTTGCATCACTAGCCCAAACGAGGATCCCATAGCAAATTCGGAACGCGACCGCAGCTCTGAAACAGCCACTTCTCAGTAGCTCCAGCTATGCGACCGTGGGCTAAGCCGCGTGACGGGAGCTTCGCCACCTGATATCTCTCGCGCTAAAGTAATGGCGCTACTCCGGACATACACCGGTTAAATCCGTGATTGCGGGCAGCGCTGCTGAGCACCATAAATCACAGGAAGGTAATGAATGTGTGGCTCCAATATTTTAGCGTTAGCTTTGCCGTGACAGCAAAGGATGTTTCGTAGATAAGTTCCATTTTTTTCTTGTCCTAAAGTAAGGAGGCCGGAGACGAATCGGGACTTATCCAGGACTTCCGTGTGACTTTGAAGTGAGCTTGTTTTTAAAGATTGCTTGTAGTAGTGGAATATAACCTGTACGTCTCTTTAGACGCGCTAGCTTGAGCGTGCGAACACGGTAACACGACCGACGACCTTTGCCGGTTGAGGTGCTCGAAACAGGGTTTGTCCCCGGAAGGGCGCAGCGATGTTTTCGGAGGCTCTTCCAAGCGCATAAACATAAGAAAGCCTGCAGCTGGGCTTTGGGACGCTTGTACCCATCCGTGTCCGGCGGCTGGTTTCGAACCAACGACTTCCCGCAGGCGAGGCGGACGGCCAAGCCACTAGGCCACCCGTTACTTCTTACCTTTTCTCCCTCTTCCCTCACCCAATTCCACTCCCCTTCGCCCCCCATAAAGTGGAGAGGGAGATTTACCAACCTGCCAACCGAGGTAGGTGACAGGCGGCGCTGCGAATAGCAACGCCACCGACATCGGCATGAACCTTAGGAACGAGGTAATAACCGACGCTAGCTCTTATTAACCAAGGACTTTTCTCCGTCTCCAGAACGACCTAGTGAGAAAAAAAAAACTACATTTCAAACCCTTCTTTCCCCTCTTTGTGTGTTTCAATCTTGTCGAGATGTCCCTTATAGCGCAGGCCTACCTGGGGAGTATAGTCTTTGGGCGACAGGTGAAGGCAGGTAGCTTTCAGTCATGACACACTACGATGCGAACCGGGACGCTGTCATCATCCGAGAGAGTTGCTCATATAGGCGCCGTTACAAGGACAGAACGTCTCCGCCTAGTATGTTGTATATTCCACTCACCTTTTCGAGGTTGCTCTCTAGGTTGGCGATCGAAGCCAGAAGGGCCGCCGTTGCTTTCTTCCTGTCCTCGGCGGCATTCACAGGGCTTGTCCTGCCGGCGCGTCTGAGGGGACTCTGCCCGGCCTGCGTGTTTGGTTCCGAACAGGTAAGCTTCCACTTGTTCTGCAATAAACCACCGCGGTGGCTTAGTGGCTATGGCATTTAGTCTGCTCCCGGCCGTGCCAGCTGCATTTGACGGAGACGATCTCAGTACATTTAAAGAGCACCAAATTGTAGAAACCTTACCCGGTGCATTTACAGCGGTGACGTCATAACCAACTACAATCCCATATACCTTACTGTACTTATGGGATGTTCAGCTTTGGCATCTTTAAGGCACCAAACAGCGTTAACTGAAGAGATATGGAGAAGCCTTTGTCCTGCAGTGGGAAAAGTTCGGTTGATGACGATGATAATGACGGCACTAAGACGGTAACCTTAATGCATTTGGTAGCTTTACGACATTTATACAGACAAATGCGGCGGCGCAGGACGGCAGTACCTAAAACGAAATGTTAGAAACTGTGCAATTAAAGTCTTGGTTTGGGCTAGCTCGGACAATCTTGTCTATATGTGTGCCTTTCGGCCGTCCTCGTTCTGTTGCACTACGTCAGGAACTGATTGACAGGAATGCCGAGTCGAGAGTTGCAGCACTGACTCAGCGCCGTCATGTTCAGATGCCATTGAATGTCCCCTGCTTCCATCTCAGCATATGGCCTGTGACAAAAGCATTCTTTAACATTTCACTTAGATAAATGAAAAAAAAAAAATGAGCAACACTGAACTCACCTCCATCCGTGGACGTGACGGAGCGGCCGCGGCCACCTGGTAATCCACCTGCCCCGTTGGACTGTCTCCGGTTGTTGCCCCAGTCGGGAGAGGTTCGCTGGGCCCTTTCTGTTCCCCAGTCGCTGTGGTACCTGAAGAAGGTAGTGCTGCTTCCAATGCGGACTCGTTCCCGTGTTTGCTAGCAACGCCTTCCTGGAGAACTTCTTGCCGAACGCTGGCGGTGGGAAGTGCGCCGGTGGCAGCGACCGTGGCAGTGATAGTGGCAGGGCTAGCGGCGCCGCTAGTAGCAAAGCTTGTGGCACCGCTAGTTGCGGCACTGGTGGACGGAAGACCCTCGTGGGCTTGAGGACTTACGACGGACTTCGGAGACGTGGTGACCTGCGGAGACTTCGCAGCGAGGTCTTTCGCGGTCCCTCGTCGGTGCTGGCTGCGACGCCTGTCGCTTTGACCGCGCTTGCCGGTTGTCTTCGGCATTGGGACCTGCGGACAAGACTCGTGAGGTTTGAATAGAACCCTCCGGGTACTTTTAATTCGGCGAAATGAATCAGCCGTAAATGAAGTCGGTTTGCTAAAATAACTATTTATGAACGCATCGCTCTCCAGTTTTGTGTACTCTGTCGATCTATAATCATAGAAACCCATACTAATTTAACTGAATATAGTTTAATAAAACGTAGTAAAGCTTACTGCTGAAGTATCGTGTATTAATAGAAGACCGCCCCTATCAACGTCCTGGTAGCTACTTGTGGTGATTGACTGGGCCTTCATATTTATATAGCAAAACGATTGCTTGAAAACATGAAGATGAAGTCGGGTTTTCAGCAGGCAACACGGCAAAAAGAATTTACTCTTTTGTTTAGAAACATATGGGTGGCAGAGGTGCGGTGTGCAAGAATGGCACACGTACGATAAAACACACCCTGAATTTGGGCGTTGCAAAACCGACGCTGTGCATGAAGTCCCTTTTACGTGCGGAAATGCTTACATCATCCAAACCGACCGATGCCTACTACGTGCCATAAAGAGCCCTACGACTCATTTGAAAACTGCGCTTCTTCGCATCTGGCAGATCATGATCGTGAGCACCATTTGCAGTTCACTGTTTGAACAAACAACATAATTTTTTTTAATTGAGGAAGGACCAAGCATGAGGGAGTAAGCCATCAGTGGCTCTCATTGGCAAGTAGATAGCTCACCTAGGGAAGGGGTGACCTGTGTCAGTGTTGTCATCGTTGGACGTATTCTTTCGTGACTAATTGCTTTGCGTTTTGCGATAAAATTAGGTTGTGAGTTCAGCGCTGTTTTGTGCCCTCTAAGATTGCCTTTTCGCGGTGTCTCCACTATAGAGTACCAGCAATTCGCCTAACTTGCCTTTCTAGCTAATTATTCTGAAAACAGTTTTAGCTTTTCGAGGTAATAAAAGTCACCAGGCGCAGCTGAGCTTATACTGTGTGCAGCTGATATTGGGTTGAAGAACTGACAGCCAGACGCATTTCTTCTTCCAAAAACAACAAAAAAGAAAAAGACTACAGGCGAAGACTTCCGAGAGGAAGCGTGAGTCAAATGAGCCACGCTTGGAAGCTGTATTTTTCACAGTTGCCTAAGCGGGTCAATTCCCTTGGGAGCAGTTAAAAACAAGAAGTGCCAGAAATTCTGCACCGTACCTTACACGTCAAAGGGCAACTATATAACCAAGGGCACACTGTCTCGCCAAAGCTTACCATTGTTAGTCAAGACGCGTTTACTGCCAGGACAGATGCGTCTGTCACTGTTCTCCAATTAGCTTTCTTCTACGCCTGTCGTGGCCAACTTATTCCAGAGAATATCATCTCTATGTTCTGAGTTTTCGTGTTTCTTGGGTACAATACTCAATATTCTCGGTTACCTTAACGGGATAATCGTTATCTATTCTGAGCATTACAGATACAGACTCCGTCTATTTTCTCGCTAGATTTTCTTCAGGATATTATCACTTTTAATCTGTTCCCTGATGCTCGCTCGCTATTTGCATAGCTTGTTGCGCGGTGCTCCTAGTTTGGGTTTACAAAGACTGAAAGTTCCACCTTAAAAGGGCAGCAATTGCGGAGTGCACCTTTAATATACCTTTCTGGCTCTGGATATTGCTGAGCTGGCGCTCATTAGTACTGACTGCTTGCCAAATCACTTTGGCAGATTTTTATACTTCGGGTAACTTCTTGCTAATATTTCGGATCTGTGGTACCTACTTGGAGTCTGAACATTCACTCCCTTGCTCCTCTCAGCGGCCCACTACGAAATAGAAACTACTCTGAAGCCAGGCTCTCGAGACTCAACCTCATCTCTGTACCTATATACTCACCATCATCTCCCAACGTCGTCATGGTCGTAATCGCCACTCCTGTGGGTTGAAATAAAAGCCTGCTCCGGGCGGTTCTGAATCTCCCGGTATGTAAGGGGAAACGCATGCACAGGGGGCAACCTAACACAGAGGCCTCTGGCCTGATATTTTCTTGACATCAGCTGTTTACTGAGTGTTTGAAGTCCGCGATCTGACATGTGTGAAATTTGCTGCTACTGCATTGCGGTAGAGTCAGTGCTGAACAACGTATGTCTCCCTCTCCCTTTCATTGTATATATACTGTAAGTCCCGCGCAGGAGCAGGCCAACACCGTCTATAACTGTATTTTGCCTGTGCACATTAAAATATTAAAGTCATTAAAATCAGTGGCAGCAGTACCTCTGGCCGAATGGCGGCCGTTGCTGCCGCCGGTGACTCGTCTTGCTTCACAGCTGTGGCTGGTGTCGGCACCAGCTGGACCACTTCTTCCGGGTCCCTAGGTCGCTCCTGTTCTGGTACAGCCACTGCTGCGGGTGCGTCTGTGGGATCGGCCTGGGGTTGGCCGGTGACCGCGGTGGCGCCCTGTTCTTGATAGATCTCGAGAGGGGTAGCGTCGATGCCCACAGGCTTACCAGGGGTACCATCGCTGGCCAGGGTGGTCCTCGAAGACGCGGGGCCTAGCTGCTGCTCTCCTGGTACGGCTTCCTCAGTGGGAGCTACTCTGGGCTCGGCCTGGGACTTAGCGGTGAAGGCCGCTGCGCAAGGCTCTGCCGCGATGGCGTTGGCAGGATTAACAGCGGCGTTGTCACTGGACACGGTGGTCCTCGAAGACGCGCGGATTGGGCCACGATCGCCTGGTATGGCCTCAGTCTCTGGTACTCCTGCGGGCTCGGCCTGAAGCTTCGGGGTGAAGGGCGCTTGGCAAGGTTCTGACCCAACCTTGAGAATGATGGGGCCGGTGTCGGCAGGCTTAGAAACGGCAGCGTCGCTGGACACGGTGGTCTTAGAAGACGCGCGGGCTGGTCCTCGCTCTCCTGGTACGGAAACTGCAACGGGTGCCTCTGCGCGTTCGGCATGGGGCTTCTCGGTGACGTCCACTGCCGAGGGCTCTCGACGGATGCCGAGCGTGCTGATGCCGGCATCCGCAGGCGCAGCAGAGGCGCCCTCGCTGCCCACAGTGGTCCTGGAAGCCGTGCGGACTGCTGGGGAGGTCCGTGGATCCGGAGAGGTCCCGCGGCGGCGCTTGTGTTTCTCGCCGTCGGCTTTTTTCCCCTCCTGCTTCGACATGGCGGCCTGCACACGCATTTTGTGGTGAATAATGTTAGCTTCTCGACAGGTGGTATTGAATAACTATGATTGTCGAATGAATGTTGCTAATTTAAGGTTGGCTGAACACGAGCATCGTCCTGAGTGCACGCTTGATCGGTAGCGCCGAGAAAAATCTATATCGACATAGCTATATTCAGAGAGCAATCCTTTTGACCGTGCCCAAAAAACAAAAGAACGACTACATTGCTCATAAAATACGGTATGTGAGAGATGCCAGAACAAATAAAACTGTATTGTCATTTTTAAAGAACCCCATGTGGTCGAAATTTCCGGAACCCTTCACTACGGCGTCCCTTATAGCCTGAGTCGCTTTGGGACGTTATAACCCCAATAAACCCATAAGCCCATTTTTAGAGCAGACAGACTTGTACAATCGCAAAAATCTAGAAAACCTTTCATGTGAATGACAAGGACGCAGAAGCTGTATCAAAAGGCAAATTCAGAATTAGAAACAGAGGACCCATGGCTAGAACAACGGCTCATGAGTAATAACGTGTTGCACATCTTCTATTATACAGCCTGCTAATAACGTGAAGAGTAATGTGAATATATGTGCCGGCTTGTGCCGCCCGTTGTCCCTTGGCAGAGACACTTGCGCAGCTCTGTCAGCACCTTCTGCTCTAGGCAAAGCCTATGCTCGAAATATATCATAGCAGCCGGATTACGCAAGTCGATTCATCAGCGCAGCTCCAGCTGCAGCGGTAGCGACATCACTGCATTTGCTTCATCTCCGCTTGCCTCGTTTACTTTTTGTCCGGCAGCTAACGACGCATTAATCACCTGAAAAATTGTATTTAAAACCTCGCCACTTAGATTCAAACTCTGTTCATACCGAAAAGGACAACCTCTGGGATCCACGGTTAAAAATCTGTGTCGACGGATGTATTCAACTTGCGAATAGCTCCGGTGATGGTTACACTTGTATTTGTTTTGTTTTTTTCTTCCTTGTGAAAGCTCCGTTCTCGGTCAGAGTAACCTCTTTGTGATTAAAATGCGCTACGCTCCCTATAGAAGCACTCTAATTGCTCCTTAGTGTCCCTTTAAGGTATGTTCATGGTTTACAATGTTTCCACACCAGGTGTTTCACCTAAGATATTCTGTAATTTTTTCAAATAGGCTTTTTGAATTACAAGCGCGCTTTTTTGCGCATAGCAATGTCAGCGGTGCAGCGCATGAGAATACAGCTAAGATGTGCTAAATAGTAGGCTGGTAAACTAATACTGAGTAGTTAATTTTTAAACTTTTACTGTTAGTCTCCTTATTGAGATACGTGTAGCCTACCGTAAGTAATATCTATATCAGTTTTTAGAATTTAGAAAACGCCGTTACCCTGCAGCGGCGCTGTGGCCCGACATATTTTGGCTATTTCGACGAGTTACGTGTACTTGAGAGGTTGCTTTACTTGCAGGCTTCTCGAAAGCGCATGCATTTTGGCGTGATGGAGCCAAAATTTGTTCCACAGAGCCGACGGTAACAGCGTTTTTGAAATTCTAAAAGCAGATATGGATATCACTTACGGTTGGCTGCGCGCCTCCTATTAGAAGGCTAACAATATTAGCTAATAATTTAACTACTCAGTATTACTTAATCAAATAACTATTTACCATGTCTTAAATGTGTCGTTATGCGCTACATCGCTCTTTGTTCTTTTAATATTGCAGAACATCTTGGGTGAAACGCACGGGTAAATAGCTGGGCTGCAAGCACGCATATCGCGTTTCCGTCAGTGTTTTAGTTTACGTACCGTTCAGATGTACTATTAGCTTCGCGCGTAGGTGGAATCGGTTCAGTTTTGGTTTGGCTTGGTTTATGGGATTTAACGTCCCAAAGCGACTCAGGCTATGAGAGACGCCGCAGTGGAGGGCTCCGGAGATTTCGACCACCTGGGGTTCTTTAACGTGCACTGACATCGCACAGCACACGGGCCTCTAGAATTTTGCCTCCATCGAAATGCAGCCGCAGCGGCCGGGATCGAACCCACGTCTTTCGGGTCAGCAGCCGAGCACCGTAACCACTGAGCCACCGCGGTGGTTCAGTTTTAAAACACCCGTTCAGTTTTAAAACACCCGCAGTGTTCATGCGCTTAGTGCGGAAAAGGCCGCATGCTTGGTATCAGATAGTGCCCTTCTCAACACAACATACCGTTCCTGCATGTGTGTCTGCCGTGACGCTGTGTATCTGCACGTCTCAGAAAGAGTTCAGAAGCATGACTGCACTAAGATTTTGCCAGTCGATTCACACGACGAGCTGTGAACCTGCCAAGTATATGCCACGCCCTAACACCCGATCTCCCAGTACCTCCGGGACAAAGCACCACTCCTGGGAACAGCACAGTCATGAATGCTATGAGCGTGAACACGGCAGCGTGTGCCCGACAGCCTCGAAACCTACTCGTGGCGATGCGCAGCGGCCACTTTCATAAACAAAGCGGAAAGGGAGGTGTGTCTTTTGGCTTGCCGCAAGCTGGGAAAGCGGCGTAACCCTTTCCACCACGTTGTGGGAAGCTGCCGCCGCACATCGCCACAAGTAGGGCTCGAGGATATTTGCCACGCAATCCCTTGCTCACGGTCATACATTTCACGACTGTACATCACGCCCCTACATAACCAGGCACCGCTTCAAACTGCAATGAAACCTGATGTACGCTGCTTATCGAAGTGCCTGCATCAATTATACAGAAACAATAACGGCCCTGTAAAAATGTTCCTTTCAGAGCAGCAGCCTGAAGCTCTGTCAATAGCGACACATTCGACCTTCTCTCCAGCAGCGAAACGCTAGTTGAAACTGCAAGAGACCCATACTAATTCGTTTTATGCGAAGCATACTACTTTAGCTACCACTTCAGCCCTTCACCGTGGTTATGCGCCTCCAAATCACGTGATACATGACGTCACACCACGTGACACGATGGCGTCACGACAGTAGAGAAACGGGGGCCCACCTCGCGCCGTCGCTGTGGTTGTGCGCCTCCAAATCACGTGATACATGACGTCACACCACGTGACACGATGACGTCACGACAGTGGAGAAACGGGGGCCCACCTCGCGCTGTCGCTGTGGTTGTGCGCCTCCAAATTACGCGACACGATGATGCTTCGCATTCTCCAGGCTTAACCAAGTTAAGCCTCGCGCCATTTTTTTTAGTCCTCTCTTCAGCGTCGATAAAGACGTTTAGAACAACACTGGCGCACCCCTGCCTGCATCTCACTTAAAATGCGTAATAGAGTAAGAGGATAACAAGAATGTTGGCGTCCTTACTTATGAGGGGAAGAAGGCGGCAGTGGTGCAGAGATCCCTGGGATGACGTCGGCTCGCTTCAGCTGCGTTGGTTTCCTGCGGGCTCGTGTTGCACGTGCGCGTGCCGCAGCTATGCGTTCACTTCTTCTTCTTGGCTGTCGCGCGGCCTGCGACGTCACAGGCAGCGGACGGCGATGCCACTAAAGTTATGTACATTGCTGCTTGTTTCAAATTAAACTATTAGAAAACAGAGCACTTTTAGTTATTTGTGGTAATTTTCCGCTTCTCGCACCAGCTCTGAATAATAATAAGAGTGGCATTAAGGAGTTCTCAATCACTTGGTGACCTGACTATTTTGTTGAGGGTGCAACTTTTTGAGAAGAATAGAAAGTCTTTTTGTCTGGTAATTTTTAAGCGATTTTATTGGAAAATCGCACAATGTAGATATGCGACATGGTTTATGTCTCAATTTCTTGCAGGAACAGGTTCACTTCCTCTTAGCTTTTTTGGGCAAACACCTGTTCGAAAAATTATATGGTCACTTTAAACAAAAATAAGAGCTAAAATATGTACCACCAGTGTATTTTGGTTGGAATTTGAAACTACATGACTTCGTGGAAAGAACGATGTCGAGAATGCCTTACGCCACTGTCAGAGCAAAAGGAAACGAGCTCGGGTGATGCCCGATATGAATGCGTGTGTAGAAAAAGTCCCCTAGAGCACTGGCGATATACTGGCATGGCTGGAGACTGTCATAGTCTGCCAGATAGAATTTGCTGTAGAAATGTTTAACGGATGATTAGGAAATTAAGATAACCATACGAGCTCCTGTGAAAGGTCACCTAAGGGAAGGTCAAGAAAAAGAAAAAAATACTCCATTGCACGAAAAAAAATATGACATTGCATTCCATGCAGGACGGAATTCCAAGTCTAACATTTATTAACCTTAAGCTTCTTGTCTTCTATGCTTCAAACAGCACTTCCCAATGAAAGTACCATCAGAAATAAAGTCAGACAACACATGGTACTTGTGGACATCTTAGCGTTAACATCTGTACAATGAAAAATTCAGGGGGCACTTCGGCTGTCTAAAGTGCGTAGAGGCGAAAGCTTTTTCCGCACCACTTTGACTGCTTCTGTGGCACTGGTGGCGTCACATGTAATTGAGTACTAATTACTAAGTGATGGCAAATCATTAATTAATGGTTATTTACTGATTATTGCCTGAATACTAATTAACTGGCAATTAATGACGCTTGAGTTTCGCCTTTAGGAGTGGAACGCGACAGCGTGTTGTAGCGCTGCCAGGGAGTCCACGGAACGCCACCACCCGTTCGGCGCGATGCCTTGCCCTTTGAACGCAACGGTTTTTGAGGAAAGGAAATGGCGCAGTAATTCTCTGTCATCTCGGTGGACACCTGAACCGCATCGTAGAGGAAGCGAGGAAGTGGGAGTGAAAGAAGAAAGACAAAGAAGGCCCGTAATGAAGAAAATTAAAATTGTATTTGAGGAAAGGAAATTACGCAGTACCTGTCTCACATATCTCGGTGGACACCCGTTAAAATTCAGGGGGGGGGGGGGGGTGCACTTTTTTGACCTAAAGTGCGGTTACTGATGCGTGGTTAAGATCTTAAGCTTCGCCTCTAAGAGTGGAACGCGACAGCGCTTGCAACGCTGCCAGGGAGTCCATAGAACGCCATCGCCCATTCGGTTCTACTCCTCGCTCGTCGGTAAATTGGTTTTTGAGGAAAGGAAATGTATCTGTCTCTCATATCTCGGTGGACACCTGAACCTCGCCGGAAGGGAAGGGAGGAAGATGGCAATGAGCGAAGCCACCGTATTCACTAGACGCACCTTTGTTCATTCCAAACCATCGAGCTGGCATGGCAGAGTGTCCCCCTCTGCCATGCCAGCTCGATGGTTTGGAATGAACAAAGGTGCGTTCATTTGTTTTTGCGTCAAGTGGTGTCGCGCTTTATTTTCCTTCGTGATCAAAATGACATATTTTTGAGAACTGTTATGCAAATGCGGTTGCAAAGGCTGCTCCCCGGAATCATAGTGTCATCGTGTGAAAACATGTGTGGTGCTGCAAACGGATATTTGCGTGAGGTTGTCCTTTCCTTCAGGTTGTTGGAAGTGCGTTTTTCACTAGAATACCTGTATAACGTTCCCAAAAAGAAGCTGTATAAGATCTGGTTGATATTATGCTGCCGCCACCTTTGTATCGTGCGCCTTACCGTGGAGGCCCAGGGCAGGATATTTTAAAACGGGTGAAAATGATGCCGGTCCGGCCGACAGTGAAAACATTCTTTTTCAAATTGCACTCTAATACACTACCCGTTAAAACCTGGCTCCATGAAAAAGGAATATTTGTCCCATGGACAACAAATTGCCTGTTATGTAAGCAGCCGGAGACAATTGAACATGTTTTCCTAGACTGCTGGGACGCCATACTTTTCTGGGATGTCCTGCAGAGAACCATCAAGAAAGAACTACCACTGCACCCTTATGGGATCAGATTTCTACCAGTTGATCGCAAAGAGGTACCCTATGACTTATTAATGCTTCTTGGCCTCCACAGCTTGTGGAAAACGCGAATGCAAGTAAGGCATGCTGATATAAACACTCGTAGTACACGTGAGAACTTTGTTGAAAGTGCTGTGTATCTGCGGGAATGTTACCAGGCGCAGCGTGACCCACCCCAGTGGGTAACACTACTAGATGATCTAGTGAAACTTAAGAAATTTTAACCTCACCGATATCAGCTCAAGTGTAGCTGAAGTGGTGTTATTGTTTTCATGTCAATCTCGAAAATAAATAAAAAAAAAGCTGGCATGGCAGAGTGGATAGCATGCTCGCCTCGCACTCCGAAGACCGGGGTTCGATTCCCGAGCTCGACCAATTTTCTACTCGGTTTTATTTATTTATATGGCCTGACTAGAAAAGTTAATTAGGCTAATTGGGTAATTAACCAATTAACTAAGCTCAGTCCCACTTACTTGGAGCATCACCATATGATGCCTTCAATTGGTAGCATGGTTACTAGCCAAAGTACAATTGGCCCCGTTTGAAATTGGCGCACTGTGACGTCACAACCGTTTCGACCAACTGAAAAGCGTGACATTCTCTGTCGACAACTGCTGCTTACAACGATGAGACATTAAAGGCTTTCGCCTTAAAATGACTCATCATGTTCTTCGCTGAAGCGAGGGGAGGGAAAATGCGAGTAGTCAAGACACTTAAAGTGCAGTACATGCGTATCCGAGAAGGTCGCCTAACGTGTGGCGGTTAGACGGGACACTCCTTAGAGAGCATGGAAGAGAAAGTAACACGGTAGTCCACAGGTCTTTCCCAAGCAGCACCGGTAATCGACCCCATATTGCAAATGGATGGTTTGCACTCTGGCTCTCTGTAGGACCGTCCGTTTCCAATTCGTTTCCAAAATTGGGACGATTACCTGTCCAGCTTGGGATACCTGCAAGCTATCAGGGGATGCGCATGGTAACTAGCGGTCGGGAAGCAAAATTGCCTTGAATGGAAGGAAAATTGTCTTGAAGGACTTCGGACTCTAGACGCTTCGATCAGCAAAAGAACGAGGGTTTTGTGTTGTTTGTGGATTTTCAGATAAAGCAGTCTGCACCACTGCCCCAGCAGCACAGCCCATCGGTCCGAAAAAATGGCAGCGGCTTAGCTCAGCTAGGCCAGGATATACTTAGCGAAAGCAATTTCGTCTAATGACATTTCGGTAGCAACGTCGCATTTCGGCTGGCGAAACGAGCGGAGGCGAGCGCAACGACGAGGCAAGCGCTGTGACGTCATACCAAATGGCGGCGGCTCCGCGGCGAGGCGCGCGGTTTGACGTCATGCCAGATGGCGCGGCAAGCGCGCGGCGTCCGCCAGCTGCGGCGGTTGCTAGGCAACGGCTCAAGGCCGGTCTCTGTGCCTCCTCGGAGCGCCGCCACAGTGAAATCGCAAGTTCGTGGCCAATGTAGCTTTCGCTACAATATTGGAAATGTATTGGCAAATACGTGTCCTACAAAGGACTAGAGTGAAACGAGCCATTTCCAATATTGGGCCGATTAGCTGCTTCGGTGTGCTTCGCTCTCTGCTCAGGATCTGAAAAGCAAAAACAAAGGGCACGCAAGAATTTGTCATGGTTGCCTCGCTTGTTTAGGATTTCGGTGTGCCTTAAGCCTCTGTGTGACACACCAGTAAATTGAGACCGCGCTAGAGATAAGGATGCACTTGCAGGTAGCAGGTATGCATCCTGGCGCACACGCTTCCCTGTAGTGAAGAGGTGCACTCCAGCATTTCTGCCTAGTGGAGTGCTTGGGTGAGAGAAATACATTACAGGGCTCTTTCTTGTTCTAGTCGCTGTCTGCTCGGTTTCTGTCTCTCGCACATGGAGATGAGTTTGTGATCTCTAACACCACGAGCTCAGTCTAACCACAATCGAAATACTACGAGAAGAAAACAGGACAGCGAAATAGCGGGTGCAGGAAAGTCACAAGCGAAAACTATAAGCTGCACGGAATAAAGAGAATTATTAGCAACAAAATATAACATTTACAGACCTCGGAACATGCCTACCAAGAACATGATCTCTTTCATACCCAGCAATTCGGGAAAAAAGCATTCTTGAACGGGAAAGAGTTTACGAATGCAATTTTTAAATATATTTTAAGATTTCACTATTACAATTAATATAACCGAAGGTCTCTCGGCGGCAGGCTTGCATTTTTTTTTGCTAGTGATGTTTTTTCTATCATCAAAAGCATTCCCCATTGCTTTTCTATGGCAGTCTTAACTGCTCAACGCGAGTGACGGAAAAGATTTAAATGAAAAATTTTGCTACACATTTGAAGTATGGACCATTGCCTTTAATATTTTCAAAAGAATATCGTACAATTTTTTAATATTCAAAATTCTTGTCCAAGAACATTGGACATATGCCATCCAGCAATGCAGAGGACCCATCGCTATTTGCCTTAATTCCAGCTGAGTAAGTGAAGACTCTCTCTAGGCTCTTTCGATACAATGTGGCCGTGCTGTGACTGTGACAAGGGAACTCTGATTTCCAAACAACGTTCGTAGTCAACGTTTTTAGATCCCTTCCAAGTACTTTCCGCTTTGTAAAACCAGGTGAAGTACGAAAAGAACCTGTTAACCATGCACGCTTTCTAGAGTATTGATAGTGCTTTCTTCAACAAACGTATTTTTGCAGTCTATGGCAATGTCGCACACTACACAGGACCAGCATGGCGAAGTCTGAACGGAAGAGCGACTTCGACACACTTCAGAAAGTCTACTTCGAAGCTATTATATTTCTACGACATTCTGCTATAAGCACAAGAAACATCAGGAGGAGTACCATTGCAAAATTCTGCTGTAATTCTAAAAGAAACACCAGGGGGGGGGGGGGGGGGTAGAATACAGCAAGAGCAATGCGACATATTCATTTCACATGCTGGCAGTCCAGATTATGCTCTGCGCTCAATAACCAAAACAGCGAATCACCACCATCAATTATGAAATACTTACTGGTGTATTTGAAATGAAAGTTCCAAGTACATGCGGAATCTGCATAAGTAATGCTCTCTGTAATAAGGCAGCATTAAAAGTGCTATAAATTGTTCTTGTCATCATTAAAGCGCTTTCTGGAAAGTCCGTAGTACGTGGGCCGGATGGGATCGCTTGCTCTGGTTCTCCCGGGGGACACTGGTCTGCTCATCGGTAGCATGGAGAAACATTTCAATATGGCGCATGTTTGCACGGGCACATGACATTTGCTTTACACACTCAGGGAAAAGTTTGCTCTATTATTGGTTTTAGGGCTTAACGTCCCAAAGCGACTCAGGCAATGAGGGACGCCGTAGTGAAGGGCTCCGGAAATTTCGCGCACCTGGGGTTCTTTAACGTGCACTGACATCGCACAGTACACGGGCCTCTAGAATTTCGCCTCCATAGAAATTCGACCGCCGCGGCCAGGATCGAACCCGCGTCTTTCGGGTCAGCAGCCGAGCGCCGTCATTGACAAATGAAACATGTCTCGTGACGCACAGCACAATATTTCCATACTAACTGATTCACAAAACCAGGGACATTTCAGCAGTCAAATGGCCCTTTGGAAAACCACAACTGAAATCCTCTGTTTGAAATAATGTCATCCCGCCCTGCTACATTCTAAAAAGCAGTAGGAATTATGAACAACAAAGGATTGAACATCAGCTACCGTACATTCTGATAAAAAAAACATACCTCATTCCCTTAGTCAAAAAGTGGAAACTGCAATGCCCAGCATAAATGTCTGCTCATTTTAATTTTAATGACAAATATCGACCCTGAATTTCTTATGTATTTTCTTACCTTTTGTACTTTCTTTTTGTGATGTTAGATTTTCTTGGTTCTCGTCCTTCTGCAAGTCACTTCATATAGAAAAAAGTGCGTGTTAGAACACAAGTGTTTCAAAAGTAGATCTCTATATAGTCTCCATAGCTACATTGTCAGATTCCTTGTTCACTATGCACGTCTGGGATTTGTTTAATTTTAACAATTTTCTTGAATTGTTGAACTCACGGTTAGTGCCACAAACTGCGACGTTGCTGCCGCCGCCGCTGATGTTTGCAACGGGAGCGCGGTTCCAGTCAAATTGACGATTTTGTTGGCTTTTTTGCCGCGCTCATAGCACCACGAAGTGATGCTGAATAAATAAATTGAAAAAATTGAATTGAATCAAGTTCACACTGCCACAATGAGCACCAAAAGATGAAAGATCAGAGAAAGAAACACTTCAGTCCATTCGGTATCATTGCAAAAAAATAGGAAAGAAGATAGTTGGTGAGAAATGTACGGATAAATCAACAAATTCCAGATTAAGGAATAGCCAAAGTGATGAAAAAGAAAACTGTAGCCAACATAGAATAAAGTCGTCACGAAATAGCAAAAGTCAAAGCCAGATCTGATCACAGATATGACTATATCACAGCGCAACTTGCGCACACACACGAAAGCGGTGTATGTCACTCCTGATAAAACATGTGGCAACTGTGCTTGGCCCTCATGACACTATCTTGCGGACAGTCAAAGGCCAGGGCGAATGGGGAGCTCCAGCGAAGAACCGTGCTGCATGGTGAGTTGCGCCCGTCGCCCGTGCAGAGCAGGTAGCAGAGGGAGACGTAGAACAGCTGCCAGGGAGACATCGACTCGAGGCCGGTGAGCAGCGGCGGCAGTGGGGACTCAACGCTCGCGGACTCATCCGGGCCTCCACCCCTGTGGGCCGCGTAAATGATCGAGGCGGCCTCGACGGCGCTCGCGGTGATCACGTGGTCGCGAGACGGTGGGGAGGCGTCCAGAGACGCGCACGACGCGAACTTGACGAAGGCCACCGGCTCGCTGCCCTGGATGCCGTACTTCAGGTAGGGCAGCGCCGTGGCCCGTGCCAGGGACGTAACGAACGTGCCGTGCCTGCGGGGACGACGGCGGTCGTTACTGGAAATCGCTGAAGAGCGCTGCTTTTATGCGAAGCATACTACTTTAGCTACCACTTCAGCCCTTCACCGTGGTTATGCGCCTCCAAATCACGTGATACATGACGTCACACCACGTGACACGATGATGCCATGCCACACCACGTGCCACGATGACGTCACGGGAGTGGAGAAACGGAGGCCCACCTCGCGCCGTCGCTGTGGTTGTGCGCCTCCAAATCACGTGATACATGACGTCACACCACGTGACACGATGACGTCACGGGAGTGGAGAAACGGGGGCCCACCTCGCGCCGTCGCTGTGGTTGTGCGCCTACAAATCACGTGATACATGACGTCACACCACGTGATACGATGACGTCACGACAGTGGAAAAACGGGGGCCCACCTCGCGCCGTCGCTGTGGTTGTGCGCCTCCAAATTACGCGACACGGTGATGCTTCGCATTCTCCAGGCTTAACCAAGTTAAACCTCAGCCATTTTTGTTCTTTAAGTTTTTTTGACTATGTCGTTCAGATACCAGTCAGCTAACACCCGTGTACTAAGCAAAGATAGCAATAGCATAATAATAGCAGTCAGGGTTTGTAGTGGTATAGTACCAACAGCATTATGCGATAGCGTATAGAGCTCGTTCGGTCGAAATGCCGTCGCCGTGACCTGGGTTTGGCAGGAAGAACTCCGAAACGTGACCAAAATATTCCCAGAAGTTTTAAATAAAAAAAAAAATTCGCCGGCATTGGGGTTTCAGCCGGAGTACCCGGGTTCGAACTCCACCGCGGCGACCGTGTTTAATGGAGGTGAAACGCAAAAAGTCGCCCGTGTGCTGTGCGATGCCAGTGCACGTTGAAGACACCCAGGTGGTTGAAATTATTCTGGGCCCCTCCGCTATGGCACCTTTTTCGTCCTTTCTTCGTGACCGTCCTCAGCAACCGTGTTTGCCCGTCCTCAGCAACCGTCCTAACCGTTTAGTTACCATGGGAAGGGGGGAGGGAGTGTACTGTCATTCTGGGCCAGGAGCTAACTTTAAGAACACCAAAATAAGTAATTAGGAAGTACATTTTCGCACCTTTGAGGCATCAAACCATTCATTACTGTTGCCTGGAATGGAATCCTATTTGCTTATCAGAATTCAAACGTGACGCTGGCGTCGACGCATCCTAGCAGACACGCAGGAATGGAAAATGAAAATTGCTTTTGAGGAAAGGAAATCACGCAATAATTGTCTGATATCTCGGTGGACATCCCTACTGCGAGGGAAGCGATAAAGGAGGGAGTGAAAGAAGAAAGGAAGAAAGAGGCGCCGTAGTGCTGAGTACCGGAATAATTTCTACCACTGGAAACATCGCACAGCACACGGGCGCCTATTACGTTTCGCCCCCATTGAAATGCCGCCGCCGCGGCCAGGCTCGAACCCGGGGGTCAGTAGCCGGGCGCTCTAAACACTGAGCCACCGCGACGGGTACTGAGTGCAGCCCAATATAGCTTCTCAGCATTAAAACTTATCACCGCTCCGGAAAACGTGGTCCTGTTCCGAAGTAGTACATCTAGTCCATGGCGGCGCGAGGTGGTTATGATAGAAGGGAAGGAATAACATGTCTCACTAAGGGCGCCACTTGAACTGAACCCTGAGCCAGGGGTGAAGAGAGCGAATGAAGGAGAGTAAAAGAGTCGCTAGTTGCAAGTTGCTGCAGTTGTGGAAACTTCGAGTGCGAGACGATAGAATTTCGATGGTGGCGAAATTCTTAAGGCCCGTTTACTGTGCGATGTCAATGCGCGTCAAAGAACCACAGGTGGTCGAATTTTCCGGAGCCCTTCACTACGGTGGCCCTCATAGCCTGAGTCGCTTCGGGACGTTAAACGCCCTAAATATTAAACCATTCCATTTTTTAGATGAACGGCGTGTAGACAGAGAGGAAAGGTAAGCAATGCCGCTAGCATTTCGCCTTCATCGAATGCGACCGCAGCAGAAGAGGTCGCGATTGCTCTCTCGGCATCATATTCCGATTCAAAATACATAATCACCGACTCGCGAGGGGCCTGTCGGAACGTCGAACAAGGCTGCACTCCCTTCCTAGCCTATCGAGTATACCAAAATTGCATACGGGATACGGACCCCGCACACCGTTACCTTATATAGGCCCCTGCTCATCAGGGTTTGGCAGGAAACGAGGCAGCAGACGCAGCCGCCCGCGCGCTCTCTCACCGGGCTGTTTTCTCCTCCCCACCTGATCAGGAACCCGATTTTAATCCGGTCTATACGTTCAAAGGTATCACAACCTACTATCAAGATAGCCATCACCTTTACCCTAGCCCATGTAAAGGCCTCAAGAAGGCGGATGAGCGGCTCCTTCTCCGCCTCTTCGCCAATACATCGCTGTGCCCGGCAGCACTAAAACATTACAACCCCTCCTTTAGCGGCAACTGCCCGCACTGTAGTGCGGTGTCTTCGGACACTTATCACATGGTGTGGGCCTGCCCCTCCAACCCAGCCATTCCCCCCAACCTCAACCCAACCCGGGAGGACTGGGAGGCGACCCTGCTCGGCTGCCACGACTTACAGGCCCAACAAGCCTTAGTTGGGCGCACCCGGGCGGCGGCCACCGCCACTGGGGTCCCGAACTAGGGACCTCCACCTAGTGTTTGTAAGGATCGGACCCTTACGGGCTGATTCAAACATACCTCCTGTCCCTTCTGAATAAATGTTTTCACCACCACCACCACCACCCGGGGCCAGGATCGAACCCGCGTCTTTCGGTTCAGCAGCCGATGGGTTTCTGTGCTTGATCGGCTCTCAAAAGCGTGACAAGGGACATGTTAAAGGTGTCGCTTTGCGCTCGCTGTTTGCGCTCTACCGTAGGAATATTTAAGACAGAGACTTCGTGCTGTGCGCTGTCAGTGCACGTTGAAGAACCCCATGGGGTCAAAATTGATTCCGAACCCTTCACTACGGCGCCTCCTAGTTTATCTGTTCCCTATTTCACTGCCTGCTTCATACCTTCTATCGCGGCCGAGTTGGTTAGCCCACTTCGAGTGCGGCAATTACTAAAATTCGTCTTTTTTAACAAGACGCACTTGCATGGCGTTCACACGGTGTCGGCTTCGTGAACGATTCATCGCTTCGCCTTAAGGGACAGCGAAACTAATGGAAGGAGGTTTTGCTGCTTCTATTACAAGTGGCTTGTCAATATACGCGCATGTCCTGGTTTAAAAGTGTAGAGAGAAGGTCACCTGATGTAGTCGGGGACGTCTGGCTCGTAGTACGGGAACATGATGGCTGATGGCAGCATGCCTACGTCCTTTCCGTTGTCCACCTGCTCGAAGGGCCTCTCTTGGGAGGACGCAAGCTCCTCAGTCAGGAAAAGGTTCCACTCGGCGATACCACGCGAGTTGACAGCCATGGTACGCACGTTCGCCACAATGTTGTCGCCTATATCACCCGTAGTGGCCAGCATCTGCGTCGTGGGACAACTCGGTCAATAGACGGAAGGTGTGAACCCACGTAATAAGACAGAGTTCGAACTGTCAGGGGACGACACGCATACGTTGCTTGGGCTTGTGCGTGCAAGTTTGCGATAACTGCGTTGTTTTTCGGGAAATAACAAATGATAGTGACAAGCACATGATTCAGTCTGACCTCAACGCTATCTCAGCAGGGTGTAAAACTTGGAATATGACGTTGAATGCTGAACTGAAAGGTGCAAACTTATGCACCTTTCTCGTGCTAATAGTGATCTACCCCTATATACTCTTAATGGTGTGTTACTTGAACCAGTTACAACATATAAGTACCGCGAAATTCATATTACGTCTAATCTTATCTGGCGCACGCACACTGAGCACATCACTTACAAATTAATTGCATACTGGCATATCTGAGACGTAACTTTCACGCAGCCCCAACTCACATCAAACTTCTACTCTATATCACACTTCCAATCTCGTACGCTCACAACTAGAATAGCCTCATCAATTTGGCACCCTGGTGTTAAGAGTTTGATTGACTTACTGTAAATGGCAGAACACAAATCAGAAGAAATTGCAGGGATCACTTCAACCTCGTTTCAATAAGGTTCCACTGTACCTACCGAGTGATCATTGGTTTAATGGGTATTAGAGGCCTCTTTTTATACTACGGCTACTTGCTAATATTTCATGCGGCTGCGATATCTTATCCCTTGCTTATTTAACACTTATTCGTCCCAAATTAGAATATGCATGCGCGGTATTGGACCCTCATCAAAATAACCTTTCCAGTACTCTCGAATCTGTACAAAATCGCTCAGCTCGTTTCATTTTCTCAGCCTATTCTTATCATGTAAATGCAACTGAACTAAAACGCAATGCTCATCTCACCACCTTAGCGAACCGCCGAAAAATTTCCAGACTGTGATGTTGCATAAGTTCTATTATCATCCATTGCTTAACTCCATTATCAGCCCCGCACATCGCATCTCCAATCGCACAAACCACGGGGAGGCCGTCTATCCTCCCCCTGCCCGCACTTCTGCGCATCTGTCATCATTTTTCGTTCATACAGACAGGGACTGGAATGACCTGCCAAACGCCATCGTGGATCAGACCGACTCATCATCATTCAAGTCGTTCATCGAAGAATTGTACTGCTGAGTATTCCACCCCCTCATGTAATACCCCTTCAATGGGGCCTTTGAGGTACAAATAAATAAATTGTAAGAAAGAGAGTTGGAGTTCGATGCCCCAGCAGCTAGCGCCGACGAAGGCGAGGAAGAAGATAGGCGAAGCCGACGAAGTAAATAAATAAATAAATAAATAAATAAATAAATAAATAAATAAATAAATAAATAAATATCAGAAGCGTTAAGCAACAACAATAAAGCCGGGGCAGAACTCGAACTGCTCATTGGTGTTCCACAAGGGCAAAGTGACTCATCGGTGGCGATAGCACCGAGTTGATGTGAATTCTGTAGGAATAAAAATGAATATCGGTTTCAGCCGCTCTCTGCTAAAAATGACTGAAAACTATCCAAATAAAACGACTGATCCATCCCGAACGATACACTTCCTCGCAGAAGCTGTCCAGCATGATCTTCACCGGTCTGTAGTGTTGTAGTTGTTTCGCGTGTCAACAGATATGGATAAAGCCGCGTTGTCAGTCACGGCGAATAACAAAGAACGTGCAAAACAAACACAGCAAATCACTGCGGCGATATTTTTACAGTGATCTCTCGAGACTAGAACTATGATAGGAAACCTACACGCATATATTTGTTTTCGTTTCTTTTTTTGCTGGTGGCTGTGGATGCCCGAATATTTGTACTCATTCACTGGCTGTAAATAGTTTATGCCTCCCGCCACTATTGTTTTTGTAATTTGTTCTTTTATTGCGAAAGAAATATTACGCCAGGTAGTATTGCTCGTCGCGTAGCTATAGTGCCTAGGCACTATAGCGTAGCTCACGGTCGGTGGTAGCCACGTTTGACCTTGAACAGCGTTGCTTCAGCCGCGCTCCGCCAGATGGCAGCGCCGTCGGCGCGCCGCGCGGCAGCGGCGCAGAGCAGTTTGCTCTGTTAAAAAAAACTTTGTCGAGGCTGGGAATCGAACAAGGGCTTTCGGCATTTGAAGCGGAGATGCTATCACTCCGCCACGAAGGCTCAAGGTTTGAGCATGAATGAAGACTAATCTAGTGAATGCATGGGTACCATAAATATAATAAAATAAAAATAAAAATAAGAAAAAGTAAAAAAAGAAAAACAAAACGAACAAAGATACAATGACAACAAAGTAAAATATGAAAAATAAAAAAAGCGCATTAGGAAACACTTTCGCCTTGCATCAATGGAATTGGAACGATATCGGTTAAGCAATTAGCCTATCACCGCATAAATAAAAAAATAACACCGAGTAGGAAATTGGCCGAGTTGGGGAATCGAACCAGGGTCTCCGGAGTGCGAGACGAGCACGCTAACCAGTCCTCCATGCCAGCTCTTTTTTTTTTGTCTTTATTGCCTGTTTTGACAGATTACAACAGATCATAAACAGATGTTCTGCGCTGCACTCTCAAACATCAAGAGCGGACATGTGTTTCACTCGCGTGAGAAAATCAAAACTCTTTCAGGGAACGCAACTCTCCCATCAACTCGATAACTTCATCTCCAAAACATAGCTCCTTGTACACTTCACGTAGCTTAAATATGTTTTCTTTGAAGTAATCGCGGACAGAACGCGCATCTTCATCGCAGTGTCGTACAGCCATCCTGCATCGCCAAATACTGTGCAGGCCAAGGAGGAAAATAACATCATATATATAAAGATCCGGCTCAACGTCCAGGAATCGTATCCCATACGGCGTCAAGGGTGTCTTTATTGTACGCGGGAGCACGTCCCAAAAGAGCAGCGCATCCCAGCAATCAATAAAGACGTGTTCTATTGACTCTGGTTTGTGACACAACAAGCAGTCAGCACCCCATGGTAAAAACAATCCCTTCTCCTCCATCCATGTTTTAACCGGCAACGTCCCAGTGTGCAACTTCAAGAAAAACGTCTTCACACCCGCTGGCACCACCATTTTTCGTACTGTTTTTAAAACATTTCCTGCTTGGCCTCCACTATACAGAGATCGATAGATTGGCTCCGGAAAGACAGATTCAAGCAAATCTTTTAGCAATTTCTTACGCGTGACATTAGAAAGATATTCCGAACTGAAGCGTGCATTAAGAAACCGGAAAGCAAAGACCACTTCTTTCAAAAACCTACTTACACTGTATCTCATCCCGTCCACACCGGAAATAACATAGTTTGGCAAAGCCGAAGAAAGCTTCACTTGAATAAACGTCCGCAGAAAAGGGTCGCGTTGATCGCGAAGAAACAGAAATCTTGACACCACCTGCCTCAAGTACAAGTGTGGCAAGGAAAGAGCCCCTTTTCTCAAACGCAGAAATAAATTATCACGTTTAGTCCTCTCCCATGAGGACTGCCAAACAAAAACTGCAAAGTGACGATGAAACTTTTGAATGCTAAGTCTTGAGCATGAAAGGACCTGCAACAAATAGCACACTTTTGAAACCAGATATACATTGCATATGTTTGCGCGCGTGAATACACAGTTCCTTTCCCGACCATTTCTGTGCACGCGTGGAGAGTTCTTGAATTTTCTCCTTCCAAAAGCCATCGTTATCTCGATGCTTGTCAAGAGGTACATCTAGGTATTTGGAAGGAACATGTGACCATTTTACACTTGCATGAAACAAAGGCGCTGATGCCCAATTCCCATGCCAAAGTCCCGCACACTTGTCCAGGTTAACAACGCTATTGGTTACATCACAAAACCTACTAGCCTGGAATGAACAAAAACGCGTCTAGTGAATACAGTGTCTTCGTTCACTCCCATCGAACTCCCTTCCTGTGACGACGAGGGTCCACCGAGATATGCGACACATATACATTTCCTTTCCTCAAACACCAATTTGCCGACGAGCAAGGCGTACAGCCGAACGGGCGATGGCGTTTTGTGGACTCTCCGGCAGCGTGGCGGAATGGTCACGTGACCAAATATGGTGGCGACCATGCTCCCGAGCTGTAAAGGGTCTATAAATGCGCGCTTGACTTGGCGTGAATGCTATGCAGTCCTCTAAGGAAAAGTGACAGCGACAGGAAGAAGCGAGAAAACGACAATGTGCACAAGAGACGCCAGAACAGCGTGAAGAACGTCTTGCGAAGCGCCGTGCTAAGGATGCAGCTCGGCGACAACGTTCTACTTTGCAGAGTGGTTCCACGTCATCGGTCATCGATGAATCTCAACACCTGACTGCTCAGGAACGCCGCAATGCTACCAGGCGAAGGCAACGCGCCGAAGAATCGCCAGAAGAACGCGCACACCCTTGCCTACGCAATTAACCAGAGTTAAACCACTGCCATTTTTTTTCTTTTGCCAAAGTCCCATCTCTCTCTTCTTGGTGCCATTCAGCATTAAGGGGCACGAAAGGAGGAGAAGCAATTTCTGCATCAGGCTCCTGAATATTCCTGCCCTACTAATATTTTTAAACTCGTATCAGCGCCATCAAATGAGATTTAACCAAGTGCGCAAGATGAAGGAATTTTCGTGAAAGAAAAACCCCGCCGCGCGCGCGTGATCGAGGCGGCCGTGGAAAAACTAACTCAGCCTTCCAAATGGCTGCTGGGCACTTCCCTGCGTTGTTCTCTTCGAGTTCTTTGCGCGATACACTGGATCGGAAGCCCCGCGTCGCTCAAATCAAAGATGTAAAGCGCGTTCTTGCACAGTGCTGTATTATTTCGACCGTCGAAATAGCTTGAGGGTCGCCACTGTTTTCGCTTGGCCCGGAATAAACCGGCGTTACGGTTACTGCTTGTGCTACTATATACCGGTCAGGTTAGGCCTTAGCTGGTGCAATATCAGTGCTTGAAGGCGTACCCTTCACAGTAAACAGTATCTTGATCGTATTCGGAATGTCCTGACTCATTAACTAAAATATCTGGCTATCTTCTACCCCTTCTTATGGATGCATGGATGCAAGTTTTGAAATTACATCTACGTGGGCAAGGAACGCAATGCGAAGAGCAGGTTCACAGTGGTCCCCGAGAATAACGGACTGGATTCCAAGAAAAGACAGAGGTATCAGGGGCAGCAGAAAAAAGCAGGCAAAGAGATCCACTCGGTTTGTTAAAGGCCAGTGGTAGAGGCCTTTTGTACTACGCTACTCCAGCCCCTTTGCGAGGTCGGCGTGGCTGCGCGCTGAGCCGTGGCACCACCCCTCCGCCAGCTGGGAATGCGTGGAAAGTTGGAATGCGTCTGCGTTTGCCGTACGTAAGCATGCATGCGCCTATGATATGTAGACAGCGTAAATTTATGCTCTTTTCTCACTCTATCTGTGTGTGCTGCCAGCAGCGACGTGGTGTGTAAAAGCGAGAAACAGAAGCGGCGCGGCGGTTCCGCCCCGCCCGGGCGTCAACACATGCGAACAGGTCCTAGTTCACATCTCAGGCGAGCGAAGCGGATTCGCTCGCCGGATTTTTGGGCAAGTGTGAACGCGCCCTTACGCTAGCATTATGAGCCTTGAGCGTGGCGGCGCCGTGGCTGGTCACGTGGTGCGGAGCAGCTGCAGGCGGCACGCCGTGCCGGCGAAACCGAATGGGGGAGGAGTGGAGAGGGGGACACGAGAGGAGAGGGTGAATCCACGTCCAGGAATGGAGATAAAGAAGGAACCCCCAGCGAAACGGAGCGGCGAAAGACTGACTTTGCTATTCGACTGAGCGAGTTCCACTCGGCCTGCTGTAGCTATCGCGTCACTCGAGGTTTAACGACAGCCAAATCACGGCCAATTTTTTCCTGCCCGGTTGGGTTGATGATGACGTTGATTAGGGTATAAAGTTATCACGAGAAGTCTGACCCCACTCTCTCTTTAGTGCATGTTTGCCTTATTTACTTTATAGTGTTTGTGCACCTGAGACTTCTAATGTCTTCGAGGCCGAGAGCTCTTACCGGCGGCAGTTCACCGGACACGGAGTTTTGAAGGAACTGAAGCATTCGGCCCAGATCGTTCCAGTCGTAGGTGGTCTCGCTGAGTGTGCCGAAGTAGGTGCGCCGCACGTTCCGCGCCATGGCCTCCACATCCCAGCGCACGGCCTTCGTGAATCGACGTTCTACCACGTATGTGATGGAGGCCACACCAAAGTGCTTTTTCAGCAGGTCGAAGCAATACTCCTGCGAACGAAGCCTCCCGAATGTTAAGTGCTTTGTGGCTGCAGTTACATAAACGTAGTGTAGAAGCACCCAATAGGAAAAACAATAACTGGCTAAAGTATGCTATGGCTTAGTTATGACATTCTGGGACAGCCATGATGTCTCTATATTTTCTCCTCCTTGATTATCTCTTCTTGTCTCTTTGTATTGGCTTCTATCTTATTTCTTTACTTCTCATTTTTTCTTTATCTTCTCTTCTCATTCTTTTCTTCATGTGCTTTTGTTTTGAAATGGATTACCTTCTACCTTAATCCCTTCATTTTTATGTTCTCTTTTTTTTTAGTCGGCTTGGCTCCAGACCTGGGCTGCCGCAGTGGCCCAGTGGTTATGGCGGTCAGCTGCTGACCCGAAAGACGCGGGTTCGATCCGCGGTCAGATTTCGATGGAGGCGTACCAAAGATTAAACTTGCTCGCACCTTGACATTGACACCCCGCCTTCTGGAGACTAAATCTCAATTGACGTGACGCTCTATGGACAAGATACCATTGTAAAATTAAAAATAAAAACTACAGAGAACGTTTACTACATTTGAATCGGAGCGCATGCACGGATTTGTGCTACGTAGAAGACGACGGTGAGCAGACAGTGCCGCGGGACGGAGCAGGTGGAATTTGATGAAGACAACGCTCTCCAATGCAAGCTGGAGAGTGTGGTATAGTTTAACACGAGGCATGTTTGCAGCTGCGATAGCCTAGTGGTCTCGCTGAGCGGCCCTTAAAGGAGGTCTGTTCGCGGAGCCGCGGGTTCGACTCCCAGTCATGGATACTGATTAAATTTCTTTTCCTCCTTTTCATGGTTTGACCTCTAACCCAGCTGAAGGTCAAATTCACATGGTCCGCGATCGAAGCCCGAGGTCCCGTAGTGAAGCTTTCGCTTCAAAATCACCAGCATCGTCACCTTGTGCTCCATGGCGAGGTCCCTGCGGCCTGGTACGAGGCCGTGAAAGGCGAGGGCCAGGTCGCGACTGACGAGCGGCGCCACGTGCTGCACGACGTGCCATCCCAGCATCAGCTCGACGTCGTGCGGCCGGTCGATGATCTGCCTGAAGAGCCACCGGATCAGCGCCGGGTAGTTGGTGGCCAGCGTCAGATTGTGGTCGGGCCGGAAGCGGCCCGGCATCGCCTGGATCACCTCTTTCTCCACCAACACCTTCGCATCGGAAACGTACGACTGGTCGTCTTGAAAGATGACCTGCAAAACGCCGGACACGAGTTTAATACAGTGAAACTCCACGTGGGCGAAAACCACTTGAAAACTATTCTAACCTAAATAGCATATAATACCCAAAAGGATTTTTGAGCGGCAAACCGTTTATGAACGCAATTCTTTCATATAATGTAAGATTTCATTATAACAACCAGTATATGCGCAGTGCACCCGACGGCAGTCTTGAATATTTTTTTTTTCTATCAAAATTTTAGCTACAGTCAAAAGCATCCTTCATTGGTTTTCTATGGCAGTCTTAACTGCACGATGCGATCGATGGGAACACTTCGAAAGAAAGATTTTGCTACATATCAGAAGAATGGTCCATTACCTTCAATAATTCATTGACGTTATCTTACAATTTTACAATGTTCAAAATTTTTGCGCGAGAATGTTGGACACGTCAGGCCTCAAGCATACCACTTCTTCGGGTTGGCAAGGCAAAACAAAATTTTGAGTGGGGGTGCGAACAGAACTTCTTCGAAACCGAATCGAATACAAAAAGGCTAGTTCTGCGTTTTGAAACCGAATCGAACAGGAATCGAATAGTCAAAGAACCAAACTGAATTGAATGTGAATCCAATATTTGTGACATATTCGTTATTAGCGCGAATATTCGTACAAAATCACTCATGCGATACAGTGAAGTGCGATGGGAGGCGCTTTAAGTAATAGAACTAAAGCTGTCGCTATCGAAAGACAAAAGCACTGGTCAGCACTAGGGGCACACTCTGTACGAAGTCGATGTATATATTATCTGCTTGAACGCCGTGTCATCAGGCGTAAGGAAAAAAATTGTTTTCGTACTGATGACAGCGGGGAACAAACTAGCGCCAAACCTAAACTGATGAGTCTGACGAGATCCTCTGCCATGGCCGCCTATATCGGGAAGGAAGTCAGGGTTTTGCTAAACTTGACCGAACACTGTGGCGTCGCTCAGTCTCGAAGGCGATATGTTTGAGCATTATCAACGCCGCCACAAGAAAAAACTACGTCACGGCATGAACCCACCTTCCCGCAGACAAGTCCTGGAAGGTTTTGTGAGGCGTGGCTATGGTCCTCGTAAAAACAAAAAAACAAAAAACAAAAACAGAGTGCTTTATTCTGAATTCAGGCCAATTGTTCGAAACTATTCGAGAACTTCAGAACAAATTCGATTTTCGTGAATCGAATAGAGGGGTATTAAACTCGCGTAGAAAAGTCCGGATACCAAGTTTTACGGAGTTGCCAGCCGTGAGACTGGAAAACACGAATTTGTCAAATAAACAGTCCAAGGATGGCTAAACACTGTGCAGATGATTCTTGAAATCAAAAACAAACTGTTGTAACCGGTGGCAAGATCTCTGTATATACTACAACAACACTATTTTGTGAAAGAAAATATACTGCTTCAGCCAGTTGGGGTGAAAAACACCCTTTTTGTGATTAGCCATTAACAAGAAACGCTTGATGCAGCGCATTTTCAGATATCGATGCGAATTAGCTGTTTACACAATGTTTTCACATCGCACTCAAGGCTTATACGAAGTTCTTCGGTATCTCTATCCAAAACCATATTGTACTCGATACAAATGTGTTTCAATCGAACAAATTCGATGTCACTCGCTCTATGTGATCAGCCAGCACTTTCCAGCGCTTTAAAGTTCTTGTAGGCCAGAGTAGCATTATTTCGGCACACATGATACAATTCTTTCCCACAAAATTTTCAAGCTCGCGAACCTTTGCAGCGTCACACCTTCACTTCTAACCTGCGCGACATCATTTCTTCTTTATTATTGTTTCTATGCTTTAGTAACTACTGAACTTTGGAAGCATTTTTTCTCTGTTCCAAACCCACAGGCGAGATATCTCCTAAGGAGCCCGAAACCCATTCTGCCTTAAAAGAGAGATATAGTATATCTTTACTCTTTTAGGGTTAACTTTACCGTCAACCGTAAAAGAGTAACGATATGTTAACCGGCGAAGCGACTGTGCACACGACACTAAACTTCGGGAGGGCTTTGGAGGACCAAGTGACATTGTAACACATAACGCACCACGGTACAGTACACTCACTACACGAGCAGATAGAAGCCTTGAATATTTAAATTCGAAGCAATACATAACGTGAAAGTGAGCGCCGATTGCACTTAGTGTACTAACGCACCGCACCATGCTACGATACAGGGAGACACGAAAAATGAGGCTGACTCGGTGCCGCTCACTGCCACTCGAGGTTGACAGAAAGCGAGAGATTGAGCTATGGCAGCGCGGCGCAGAAAGCCAGCTTATTGCGTTGTTATGATGAATAAGAAATAAAAAGAAAAGCTTCAAAAAACCAAAGCCTTTATAAATAAATATAAATTCTTTATTTCACTCATGAAGTGAGGGAGTGCGGGAAAAAAAGCTGAAAATTCAGCTTGACTAGTTCCCAGCTCCCCAGAGTACAAAAAATTCAGGAAACAAAAAAAGAGAGGCGAAGAAAAAAAATAAAATAAAATAATGGCAGAGCGGCATAAGAACAGCACAAATCAAAATACAGAAATGTTTTGTTTACAAATTCAGATCGGCTTGTACAAGGAAAATAAACAAAACAATTCTAATTGAACTGTATGAGACAACGGTGATAAGCGAAAGTACATGCCGGAAAAGCCCGAAAAAGCAAGAACGTTACATAAGTAAAGGAAAGAGACGAAGAAAAACAATGCGCATGAACAGAAAAGCGTCGCTCAAGGAAGGGTACAGCGTACATATGCAGAATGCGAGAAATACACCATCATATGAACGGATTGTTGTCTGTGAACAGTAATTTCAGTTCTCTTTTTGAAGTTAGCTCGGGAGTGATACCGTTTCTGTAACAGATATTTAACAAGTGTGGTAGCATTCTGTTTATCATTTGTCGTCCATAATCTGTCCTGCACGTTTTTACTAACCAAGGCTGTGTGCTTCTATATTCATAAGCTAGTGTCCTTTTACAAAGAGATGCCAACCGTAATAGACAGTGAGTGTTGTTTTTTATTTCAATCCTATAACGTGAACACAAGCCGTGCGAGTATAGGCTGTCTATTTTCATTATACAATATTTCGAGAACAAAAGGTGGGAAGGGTAACTTCTGGGGACGTTTTCAATGTTTCTTAACATTTTTTTCTGCAATGTCAGGATTTTTTGCAAATTTCCTTTGGTTGTATTCCCCCAGACTAATTGGCAATAGTTTATGTGTGAGTGGAATAGTGCATTGTACAATAAAAGTTTAACTTTTGAAGGTAGAGTATATCTGTTTGCGTACGTTACCCCCACGATGCAAGACAGTTTTGAGATGACGTGGCTCACGTGATTGTCCCACGTCATATTTTCGGTGAAATATACTCCAAGTATTTTAAATGTGTTTACTATCTCTATCTTTGAGTTGTTCAATTTAATGTCTCTGTCAATGCTAATAATTTTGTTTTTCGCATGGTATAGGACAGCCTTCGTTTTACTAACGTTTATTTTTAATTTGTTTAGTTGGGCCCATATGTCTAATTTCTCAAGAGTTTTGTTCGCTTTAGTGATGACCTCATCTGCGCTAGCTGCAGTAAACAACAGTGTCACATCATCCGCGTAAATGACAAATTTCACCGTGGGATCGATGCTTACGATGTCATTTAGGTACAAATTAAAAAGAAACGGGCCAAGAATACTCCCCTGAGGCACACCTGCAGAAATGGGCAATACATGGGACGAGTAGCCATTTAAATATACGTACTGGTTTCGATCATTTAGGTAGGATGTCAAAAGCGATAGCACAGTTCCACGGAAGCCGTACATTTGAAGTTTTTTCAGTAGGATAGAGGATAATGTGTCAGTAGGATAATGTGTAACATCACGATTTAACCGGTCCACCAAACACGCAGTACTTGAATGACAAAATTTCAACGGCTGCAGTATAGGGAGTAGGTTCTGATAAATTTCAATGTTTGAAGGTGCTCTTTGCCGTACCTTTCACACGCGCTTTACAGAAAGCTTGTTTGCAAGGCTAGTTCGAAGCACTCTTCTTTCATTGCAAAGGCTTTACAAGCTCTGCTGATGAGCCATTTGGGCGTGAACTGCCAGAGTCGCTTTTTCTTCCTCTAATTTCAGAATTGATTTCATCAACAAAGCTTTCACGCATAGATACCAAGTAGAAGAAACAGCGTTAAACAAAGTTTGATGTGCTTTTGCTTCGTGGATGTCGGTGAATTTGTTGAAGAGGATAGCTTGGTCCGCTATGCATGAGAAGTTAGCGCGCCACGCTCGGCATCGAAATCTCTTTTGAATTACAGATATGACATATCGTGGACATAGAGCAGTTTTTATCACAGACATGCTAGCTGTTTATCGGAACAGTGAAGATATATACCTCTGCAATAAGAGGCTGATTGGACGAAAACTGTGAATTACTAGTTGATTAAGGAGTGTATAGACTACAGGTCGTTGTAAACAGACGAATCGAAAACACAGTGGGATGGGAGCAAAGCGAAACTCGGTAGCGAATAGCCACTTGTCACGCATGCAAGGTCAAGTGAACGTGCCCTCAAAATTTTTTCCATTGTTCTTAGCTTTGGATGAGATTGGCTTTGTATGCTACTCGTGCAAGCCCGGTAGTCTTCGGGCTGACGCCAACTTTCTGCAACAGTTAACAGATCCCGTTTAGAGCCACGCTTGAGCAGTTTCGCCACTCTCGCAAGGCAAACGAAAAAGTAAAACACCGAAACGATATGCTGTAACTACGTGATAAAGTTTTCTCTCTCACTGTCGTCCTGGGGACGGCGTCGAGTCCAAACACTTTGATATCACTACGGCGACCCGCATTGGAGCAATGCGAAAAGAAAACGTCCATGTATTATATATCGACGTCCATGTACAGCCGGCCAAATGTTTAGCTGCCGTGCGTGACGGCCGCGTTTTCAGTGCTCCTGCAGCTTATGACAGAGCAAACTTGCGAAAACATGAGATCTTAGCACAGGCTCACTAACACCATGCTTAATATTGAGCTTTCCGGTAGTTTTCTTCGTCTTAAAGTGCAAGAGCGCAGAAAAAGCGGTCGTCATGAACGCTAGCTAAAGATTTGGCCGGCTGTGCTATATCGATGTCTATGGATATTTTGACGTCTGTGTATTTTTTGCGTTTTTTTCGCGCTTAATAAATTAACTAATTACACCTCATGATTCAATTTTTTCTCATGACAGAATTTTATCACACGCTATCTATCACAACCACACTTTCACACATGCATCTTCAGTGAACGACGTAATCATGCAGACAAAACTTGCGGACACTTTTGGCTGACGCGAAAGAGCCATAGAATGCTTCCGCATGAATAAATTTGCTTGCGTCCCTTGCTACAAAACCCCACTCGAGTCACAGCATTAGGCGGCGCTTATAGAGGCAGGTGAAATACCAGCGTTCCTGGCTTCTCCCTGAAGCGGGTCTCGTATTCTTTTTCCAGGGTCGTCATGACGCTGAAGTTGACGGCGTCTTCGAATGAAGCCTTGGTGTGGATGAGCACAGCTCTGCCGTCGAAGATGCGGCGGGCAGCAAGGTTGAAGAAGGCCTCGTTCGCCCTGACTTCAGTCTTCTCTCTGCGCCTGAGAATCTCGATGCTGTACGGCGATGGGTTGAGCGTTACCTGTACGTAAGTGAAGCAGAGGTTAACGAACAACACTGGTTGTCCCTCCATGCTCTCTGACCACGCATTTTAGGGGCTTCCGTAGACATTAGTCACCGGCGTGAAATCGCCTACTTCAAGGAAAAATTTGCTATCTAATTTCCTCTCCCGCCTAAGAATCTCTCGCAGATTGAAGACGAAAGGCTCAGCGTGTTGGCGTTGTAGCGCACAAAAGCCAAGTGAAATTATCGCGGCTAGGCTGTGTCAGATCCGGTCACGTTAAGTAATAGCGCCATACGCGAATGGCAGCAGGAGAATGGCAATAGCGCCAGGAGATAGCGCCAGGAGTGCGCGCTTCCCCGGCTGCGGAGCTGGTTACGAGGAACAACGGCGAGGCCGCGAAAACGCAGGGATGGGCGCCAAAGAGCTGCGCTCTAAATGTGGCAGTCATCTGCGCATCCCCCCGAAACGGTGTTCTAATCCTTCGGCTCATTACGAAAGCAACTCTTCCGCAGACTGCAGCGCGGAGCTGCTGCTAAAATCCAAAATAAGCGCGGACTGCTGACACCTCATTAGAGTGGCGGCAAATGCCGAGAAGAGAAGCAGCTTTTCCACTCAATGTTTGGGCTCTGTCTCGCAACAAGACCAAGGTAGGCATGGCAGACGCTTCGAGACGGCACGCTTCTGCGCGCGAAGTGGACACGCCTTTCTCGGGCCAGTACGTGACTCGTGGGACGCAGAGATGGATTCGAGCCAGCGGCTGCGTGTGCTGGGACCGTATTCTGTAAGCTCTCCATTATCCATTTCGCGTCCATTCGGTCTTCTTTCAGTGGTCACTCAGATATGCACGCGGCATTTAGTCTTTTAGTCCTTTTAGTCCTTCCCTCACATTTTTTCTGTACCAGGAGAAATGTGGAAAAAGTGAATGTGAATGTGAATGTGAAAGCGTCAGGGACAAGCCACCCGGTCATTGGGTTGCCTTACCGTCCCGGACCTTACAATTCGCTGAAACTGTATGCAATATGCAGCGAATGGTGAGGTGCATCGCAGTGTTCTCTCAATAGAAGGACACCAAACTTGACCACTGGCTGCCATTGCCTGCGCCATGCAGCCAATGTTGGGGTCCGGTCACCGACCACGCAATGGCCGGGTCGTTTGCCCCAGACGCTTGAGAGCCGCGGATATGAATGACCACTCACAAAGAACCAATAAATTGGTAAATTGGTATTTCAGGAAAAGAAATGGCGCGGTATCTGTCTTACATATCTCGGTGGACAACGGAGCCGCACCGCAAGGGAATGGATAAAGGAGGGACTGAGTGGCACTGACAGTGGCACTGACACCAGCACAGGTCCCCTTTTAAACGCTTCGATTCTCCCCCAGTGATCACCCACCTGCACGACACCCCCGGACGTCTCTTCCATGACGAAGTCCACTATGCTAGGCCAGGCCATCTTAGTCGTCAGGATCGCCATGGTCCAGAAAAGGTTCACCTTGCCAGCGGTGGGTACGGGCCACCCGATGCCAACTTCAATTAAGCCAGCAACCACGGCGGCTATATTGTCCACGCCTCCTTCGACCACGTCTTCGCAAGACTTGTAGAATCGCCAGCCCTTCTGTAGGGCGTTCTGCCCGTCAGACACCAGAGAGGCGTTGCGCGCTGGAGCGACCACCTCGTCGCGGTAACTCTCCATGGCCGCCTGTGCGCGCCCGTCAGACCATGAGCGCCTCCTCGGCTTATTTTGCCGCATGGATACCAGCCTTCCGCTTTGCTTTACGGTAAGCACAGTGGGCTTGCGGTTTACTTTGTTATCCTCCGCGGCCTTCATGGCTAATATAGTGAAACCACAGCTAGCTTCGAGGTTACTTTGTCGCACGCACAGCGTCCTTTAGGACGTGGCGAAGCACTGGCTACATAGGAACTTGTCTAATGGAAAATTACACTTGTCGTTCTGGATGATGTTCCAGAGTTGTTTTTGGCAATTGAAGCAACTCGCTCTGCTGCTGAGAACAGTCTTTTGATCCGCCAAGAATAGGGGGATTCAGCCGGAACTATGACGGTGCGGTGCCATCACTTCTGAAGTGGACAGGCAACGTTTACTTGTTTTTAGCGCTGTTTAAGACAGCTGGTTTAAGACATAGCTGTTTAAGACATAGCGCTGTTTAAGACATAGACCCGGTCGTTTCTTTACATTTTTGACGGCTTCGTCAGATAGAGGTACGCTTCTCACTCTGATTAAATCGGAAAGTGGCCGAAGGGCCTAAGAAACCAGTGCAAGTGAAATTGGCGAATGTTTTGGTTTGGTTCATGCGGTTTAATGCCCCAAAGCGACTCAGGCTGTGAGAGACGCCGTAGTGAACGGCTCCCGAAATTTCGACCACCTGGGGTTCTTTAACGTGCACTGACACCGCACAGTACACGGACCTCTAGAATTTCGCCTCTATCAAAATTCCACTGCCGTGGCCGGGATCGAACCCGCGTCTTTCGGGTCAGCAGCCGAGCGCCGTAACCACTGAGGCACTGCGGCATCGAAATTGGCGAAATGAATGCAGGAGAGAAGCGAACAGGACAAGCTCAGAGCTCATCCTGTTTGCTTCTCTCCTGTATCCCGTTGCCGTTCGAGGTGTTACAAAATTTCTCCTGATTGGCTTCGAAAACGTGTGCAGAACCACCTCCTACATTGACGCCGCAGCGCGCAACCAATCAGAAGAAGCTATGATATGCGCAGGGCATGCTCCGGTTCCCGGTATTGTCATTCATCACTAGGTGTGGGGAAACGCGGCGCTCCTCACAAGCTAAGTGCAAGATACGATGGTACTATGCAGCCACCGCTGGCCATCGTCAAAATAAGAAGTGTGGACATATTCTAGGCCTAGCGTCCTGAACCGATTTGGCATCAGGGCTTCCGTCAGACTCCCTACGGTAGCATGTTTGTGTTTCTCTGGTTGGTCAAGATTGAATCACCCTGCGTAGATTTAGTCGCTCTGCCGCGCACTGACTACCCGGCTCCAGATCGACGAGTGTAAATCGCCATAAGTTTTGGAACAAAAATTTATTCCTGTTCCCAACAGTTCCGCCCGCACTGTGCAGCGATACGGTGAGATGAAACGCCTAAACCTCAAGATCGGGTTGAGTGGAAGGAAGGCTCCTCTGCAGTCAGAAGATAGTGTCATTCTCCTAGTGTCACTCTTTAATTTGACTTTCATCTGCGACTGGTCCAGACCCGCCGCATGATGTACATCGTTAGTGGTAATTTTTATTTTACGACTGAAAAGGTTCAGAAGTATAGCGCATGCGCAAGACATGGGCTGACTGAAGTATAGTTTACACGAGTAATTGCTCATTTAGCGTGATATGCTTTTACGTGAAGAAAGGACTTCAATCGAGAGGCAATACAAAGGCACAGTGAAATGTTCTGTTAAATTCGGCGATAAATAAGTTTTGACGCTTTTGCGGGTGATCTATGCAACGACAAGAAAGTGGTTTGAGGATGGAGCCGATAAGAAATGGGGAACTTTCTCAGATGGGGAATCTATGTTCTCAGTACAGAAACGCAGCAGTTGATCCACTTAAGCACGCCGTTACCAAAACTTTTTGTGCGGGCACTTTATTCTCTCCTCCTTTTCCCTTCCATTATCCTTTCTCGCACGAAGTGGTTGCATTGTCCGCCCGGATCATACCCGACAGTTCTGGACAAAAACATTATTGAACGCGTTTCTTTTTTGTTTAATGCAAGATTTCACTATAGCAGTGAACGTATTCCCAGATCTCCCGACGGCAGCCTTGCATTTTTTTTTCTATTGACGTTTTTGTTATCATAAATAGCGTTCCCCATTGCTTTTCTCTGGCAGTCTTAACTGCTCGATACGATCGATGGAAACACTTAGAAAGAAAGATTTTGCTATATATCAGAAGAACGAACCATTACATTTAATATTTTCATAACAGTATCTTATAATTTTACAATTTTCAAATTTTTTTTCGAAAATGTTCGACATGTGGGGCAGTTATTCGCCTTTTCTTTCTTTCTGACTGAATATAATGCAACCACGGATGGTTATAAAAAAGAAATGCTTCGCATCGCTCGTGAATGAATGACGAACTAGCTCACGAGGCAAAGGTGAACGGTGAAACAATTTTTAATAATAGAAGGAAGCACTATTATCCAGTGCAATAATACAAAGAGGAGTTGATTTGGTTGACATCGAAGAGGGAGACGGTCAAATGAAGTAGTTAAGGCATACATTCCAAAAACAAACAAACATGACTGCTGTTTTCGAAGTGCGTGGACCTTGGCAGTGTATAGGCCCGTCTCGGCTGCGGGAGGTGGGTGGTTCGAAACCAACCCACCGCCGGGCACCCACCGGTCAAAAGGGTACAAGCGTCCCCCGGCCTGGCGCTCGGCTTCCTTTAGGGGTGTACGTTTGGGAGAAGTGAAAATAGCGATGACGAAATAGTTCTCGCGGAAAAGTACTGAGAGCTTCGCCTTGGTTCTTATCTTAAGATGCGCTAACATGGAGCAGCACTCTATTACTACATTAGTATTCTCAGTGTTCTTCGTTTGGAAATCAAAGGAAAACAAATAATTCTTAATCTCGCATCACCTCGGCTACAGACAGGCCACTCGGATGCGAGTAACGCCCGCACACGTATCGGCCGAAGTCCTGGCACGGGTCCACGGACAAGTTCATGCTGGCGAGGAGGGCTTCGCTGTAGCGGCGGCATCCCGGTGTCTTGCACACGACCACTGGTTTCCGCCGGAGGAATATGACGGTGGCGATGCCTGCGGTGACAGCGACTGCAAGGAGGGCGACAGAGCCAAGGAACGCGGCGAGAGTGGCTCCTTTCGACGTCTTGGCTCTGCCTTTGGGAGTCCGAGACGGCGTGGCCGTGGTGGACCTGCGCGCATGTATAGATACACTTTGGGATTGTTCACTTAAAAACATCAGCAACATTCCTTAGAAAGTCTATGGACAATTGTAAAGAAAGAAAGAAAGAGAAAGAACCTGTGAAACGAATTGACAGTCTTAATTTCTTTTATTCTTCTTAGTAACAATCTATCAACACCCTTCCGACAATTGTCCAGCAGTATTTCGAAGACTCAAGTACATAGAAAGTCTTTATTCTTCTTATAATCGACAATTTGTATACACTTGCCATCTCCAACTTCTTAATGGCAGTGTCTATAAACCTATCAACGGCCTCCTGACAATTTGTCGTGGTTAAGACACCCAAAACGTTCTCATTTTCTCGCAAAAGGTGACACTAATAGCTTTGTCACACAGCCTCCTCCTTTGCATCATGTAAACGGCTTTGCTTCTAAGCCGTCTAGTGGAGCTCTTGAATAGCACCAGGGGGGGGGGGAGGTGAAAACTTTTAATTGATGAAATAGAGTTTGGGAGCCACAGAGTGGCCCCGCTACATGGTCGGCGTCCCTAGTCCGGGACACCGCATGACGAGGCCCCGTCTCTCGCCCGTTTCACCAGAGCCCTTTGGGACTCAAGCGAGGAGCAGTTGAGGAGGGCAGTCTCCCATGCATCTCTGGAAGGGGTAAGGGAAAGAGGGAGGTGGGGATTTTGAGTACATGCCCACACCTTGTGGAAGATATCACAGGTCTCCCCACAGTGCGGGAATCGCCCATCCGTGTTAGGATCGTAATGTTTTATTATTGCAGGACAGAGTAGAGTACCTGTCTGCAGGCGCCTTAAAGTTCGCTCCTCCGTCTTACTCAGCCCCATTTGCAGGGCCGGGAAAATGCGGTGGTTGTCGCTATAATGCGTTATTATTTCCCTGAATCGCAGCAGCGGCTGGTTAGTCTCCAAGCCAGAAGAGCTGGGATGAGGAGCCCGGTGAGTAAGCGCTCGGGCAGCCGCGTCAGCGGCCTCATTACCTCGTAAGCCCTGGTGGCCAGGAGCCCAAATGATTCTTTTCGGTGTTGGATCAGTGACAGTCCGTCTTAGAATGCAAGCAGCTAAGGGGGAGATCTCCCCTGTCAAGTAATGATCACATGCTTTTCAGGAGTCCGTGATGATGATTCTCGTGGGCGGCAGCAAGCGCTATCGCTACTTCCTCGGCTCGCATTGGATTCGGGGCTCGAAAAGAGAGTCCATCAACGTGCATTTCCTGGTGAACGACAGCGGCCATGTAAAATCCCGTGGCGATGGCCCTGCTACGTCTACATAATATACACCGGGTCGGCAGCCGTGTTGTTTCTCAAGAGCCCGAGCCCGAGCTTGTCGTCTGTTTTCGTGCATGTCGGTGCCCATGTTACGGGGAAGCGGGGAGACCCAGAGCATATGGCGCCACAGTACTGGGATACGCTCCGCCTCCTCTGGAGTGCAGTCGTGTTGGATGTGTAAGCGGTTTAGCAGGCGGCGCCCAGGGGCAGTCTGCATGAGCCGCGTGTATTGTTTCACGAGGTGGGCCTCCCGCAGCTCCTGGCTTGAGTTTGGAATTAGAGGTAGCCACCGGGAGATCCAGGGCTCGCTTAGTTGCCTTGCGGATGATGGCGTCTATTCGCGCCTCGTCTTGCTTAGTAGTGCGGAGATATGGCACGGCGTAGAGGATCCGGCTAGTCACGAAGGCATAGACGAGCCGAAGCGCGTCCCTGCCCCGAAGACCGCCCCGCTTGTTGGAAACGCGGCTGATCATGTGCCCTACATGTTCGCCTACTCTCTTGAGTTGACTTGAGAAGTCTGAGGTCATTAGACTCCACAAACTCCCTTACACATCCCCAGGAGAAGTTGAGCTTTTCCTGCGAGGACGCAAGATTAATGAAGTGGACAAGATCCGGATACTGGGGCTCTGGCTTCAAAGTAACCTCAGATCTGACCATATGATCAGAACCATCAAAACAACAGTTAATCAAATCTCAAGAATGATCCGCCGCATTACCTGGCACCGCAAGGGTATGAGAGAAGAGGACACCCTTAGACTCGTCCAGGCCCTAGTTCTGAGCAGGATAACATACGGCCTCCCTTACCAAAAACTGGGCACTGTGGAAACCAGAGCTATCGATACAATCATAAGAGGGGCTTACAAAACTGCCCTCAATCTTCCAACAGCCACTTCTACAGAACGACTCCTATAGCTTGGTCTGCACAACACTTTTACCGAGCTCCAAGAAGCCCTCTTGGAAAGCCAAAAAGAACGCCTTCTAACACCCAATGCGGGAAGGACGATCCTGACTAAATTAGGGATATGGCCGGGGTTGGAGACAAGAGGCAGTAAAACCTCTCTTCCACTCCAAACCCGAGAAAAGATCACCGTTAGCCCAATCCCACGTCACATGCATCATGCTCATCAGCAAGGCAGACGACAAGCGAGAGCAAAGGCACTTCAGAAGCACCTAGAAAGCGACCGTAAAGCCGTTTACGTAGACATTGGGGCCTACCCCACGCCGGGAAAGTTCTCAGTCGCTGCGATTTATCACCAACTAAAACCGGCTCTCCAAGCTTCTATCTATGCAGAAAACCCCTCCTCTGCAGAGGCTCTGGCATTAGATATCGCCATCAAACATAAAGACCAAAGAGGAGAGTCCTCCTACGTTATAACAGACTCCCAACAAGCCTGCCGAGACTTTCTTAATGGCAGGCTTCTCTCAAGAGCAACACAGCTACTTGGCAATCTCAGCCAAACACACAGACTAACATGGACACCTGGTCACGAAGGACTAGCTGGAAATGAGGTAGCCAACGATCTAGCCCGAGATTTAACCCACCGGGCGGATCCTCATCCCTACCCCACGCCCATGCCTAGCACCTATGGTGGCAGATTAGAACATATTCGGCTGGAGCGCAGAAAATACCCACCCCCTCACATAAAACTAGACTCCTCCGCAGCCATAGACTGGAGGAAAATTCAGACCAACACTTTCCCTAACTTGTTCATCCTACACAAGATTAGCCCACTCAATATCAGAATACATGCCCTTGGTTTGGAGCTTGCCCTACGCTCTACCACATATCGTGGGAATGCACAACGAAACCAAAACACTTAACTGTATCCAACCCGACATATGAGCAGTGGGAGGTGGCCCTGACCAGCGAGACCCTGGATCAGCAACTTAAGTTGGTTCAGCAAGTCCGTCAGTCAGCTAAAGCCAGTGGCGCCTTGGACTAGGGGTGGCACCCAAGTTGCTCGAGCAACCTTCCTCAATTCAAATAAAAGTTTTCTCTCTCTCTCTCTCTTGAGTTGTGCGATGTCAGTGCACGTTAAAGAACCCCAGGTGGTCGACATTTCCGGAGCCCTTCACTGCGGCGTCTCTCATAGCCTCAGCCGCTTTGGGACGTTAAACCCCAATAAACCAAACCAATCTCCTGAGTTTCACAATGGTGGAGTCCGGTCGAGTCCGGTCTGAGTCTGTGGTGAATGAAAAGGCCCAGAATACGGAGCTCCTCCACCTCTCTAATAGGACCTCCTGACAGAGAGATGTGAATTGCTGTCCTATCCTTTGGGTTCGCTCTGACATGCAGAAGCTCTGATTTAGCTGGAGCACATTGGAGCCCACAGTCAATAGCATAAGCATCGAAGGGCTGCGCTTTAGTTCCTCTCCTTTTAAAGAGATTTGGAACGCTCGTTATGCAACAAGCCGGAGAGCAATGACCAAAAAGAAATTCCTATCACTTTAACTTTCGACGAAAGGTGTACATCTTCGATCACATTACCATGGATGATGTATTGCGGACAGCGCTCCCATTTTGTCCCACTCATTGAAATGCCTTAGACCTTTCTGGATGTCATATTTGAGACTAGGAGGAGATTGAAAAATTTCGTGGTAATGACGTACTGGGCCGACCACGTTCGTCCTAGTAGTAGTGTCTTTGTTTAAGTGTAGAGCTCCAAAGCTTCAAGCCTCCCTTTAAGAAGGCATTAGTGAGGAATGTTAATGGTTAATGGCGCAACGGCAACCTCGGTCCTAATGCGTATGCAAAAGGTGATATGGGCAGCCTAAAACTAATATTGTCGCGAAGTGACATGAATACAATCCTGCACACCACACTGCACTGCCACTGCACTCTAAACAGAAACGAGTTAGAAAGGTAGTAAGCTGCCCTCTATTGTACACTCCCTTTTACGAAAGAGAGTGCGCTATAGGACACCTTACTCTTTTTGCTCCCGTTTAGGCACATTCGCGTTTAGAGTGTAGCGCTTCCACTAACGCGATCTGGCGTCTGACCTTTCTTGAATACATGCTCCTGCTCCCGTTTTTATAGTTTATACTGCCTTCCTGCTCCTTACCGTTAATGGAGAATACCTGAGTAATTTGCGATTCGCTGATGACATTGACTTGGTAAGCCATTCAGGACAAGAACTGCAAAGCATGATCAATCAGCTAGACAGGCAGAGCAGAACGGTGGGGCTAATAATTAACATGCAGAAAACCAAAGTAATGCTCAACAGCCTAGCAAGGGAACAGCAGTTCGCAATTGGTAGCCAGGTGCTGGAAGTAGTAAGAGAATATGTCTACTTAGGGCAGGTAGTGACCGCAGATCCGGATCATGAGAGGGAAATAACTAGAAGAATAAGAATGGGGTGGAGCGCATATGGCAGGTTCTCTCAGATCATGAATGGTAGCTTACCAATATCCCTGAAGAGAAAACTATACAACAGCTGTATCCTACCGGTACTCACCTATGGGGCAGAAACGTGGAGGCTAACAAAGAGGGTAAAGCTTAAGTTAAGTTCAACGCAGCGAGCTATGGAAAGGAAAATGATAGGTGTAACGTTAAGAGATCGGAAGAGGGCGGAGTGGGTGAGGGAACAAACGCGGGTTAATGACATCTTAGTTGAAATCAAGAGGAAGAAATGGGCTTGGGCAGGGCATGTAATGCGAATGCAAGATAACCGCTGGTCCTTAAGGGTAACGGAGTGGATTCCAAGAGAAAGCAAACGTAGCAGGGGACGGCAGAAACTTTGGTGGGCGAATGAGATTAAGAAGTCTGCGGGGATACAGTGGCGGCAACTGACAAAGGACCGGGTTAATTGGCGAGACATGGGAGAGGCCTTTGCCCTGCAGTGGGTGTAGTCAGGATGATGATGATGATGAAGAAAGTTGGGCGAGTTCGTACTTGTTCATTATTCACAACAGCGCACGAAAAACGGACAAAAGGGGGGAGAATCGACAACACAAGCGCTGGCTTCAACTGAAATTTATTTCAACTGAAAGTGGCGCAAGAAAGCAACAGATTCCCAGTGACCCAAAAAAGGTTGCTGTCGTCCCGTATGTCCATAGGTTGTCCTATGGGTTAAAGAAGATAGGGGGCAAATACGACGTGAAGCTTGTTTTTTCCGCACCAAATAAGTTGAGTGGCATCTGTGCGCAACAAAAAAGGAGATCTGACATTGGCCTACGTGGAAAAACGGGTGGATGTCAGGTCAAGCATCGACCGAAATTGGTTTCATGCAGTGTTGGAGTTGTTTATAGGTTTCCGCTTTCTTGCGGTGGCGTTTATATTGGCCAGACAGGACGATGCGTCAATAAAAGGCTTCAGGAACACTCCAATTCCTGCGACAACAACTCGACAAAGTCATCTATTGACCTCGCACTGCACCGTCGTTCTTGCGGTTGCACCCCTGCTTTTTCTGCCACGACCATTCTGTTCAGACATAAAGACCAATTGGCTAGATAAATAAGGGAAGCCTATCACATGCATAATTCCGAAAGCACTTGTGTCAGTCGGTTCCGTTTATGTTGTTTTTTTCGAAGATGTATATATACTCTTCCTTCTCCGTAATAAATTTCAGTTGAAGTCAGCGCTTGTGTTGTCGATTCTCCCCCCTTTTGTCCGTGTTTCGTGCGCTGTTGTGAATAATGAATTATCGTGCTATCCTTCGCAGCATCGATTGTTGTTTATCACTTTATAGTTGTTCGAATGATTGTTTGAAGATGTGTACTTACACTGCAATTTAGTTTGTAACCACTGCTGCCTTGTATGGGCTGTCGTAGAACAGCTTTTACGCCTGGGGGCCTTCAACCTCGAGTTGAAAATAAATGAATTGATTGATTGATTGATTGATTGATTGGTTGATTGATTGATTGGTTGATTGATTGATTGATTGATTGATTGATTGATTGGTTGATTGATTGATTGATTGATTGATTGATTGATTGATTGATTGATAACCTTTAGCGCGATATCATTAAGGAGCTCGTGCCTCCGAAAATCTGGGGTCATCGGCTGCGTTGAGCGTGATCGAAAAATCCACAAAAAATCCGCAGAGATGCAACACAGGAGGCAGGTGGGCCAGCTAGGTGATGTAAAATTACGGCGTCATCACAACTCGCCCACCTGATTGTAAGCAAACTGCGCACTGCTGCAGGTGGAAGTTAAATTATTGGTCGCGAAAGGTTGCTCGGGAAGAGCGGCCTGGCTCGCACAAGCACCACTAGTGGTGCTTGAACGAGCCTGCCTGACTGCGCAGGGCAGTGGCGCATCGTTTAACCGCTTTACAGCAGCGCCACTAGTCAGGCAGTCATTTATTCAACAAAACACATAAATCATACATCAAAAACTGTTGGGCCCATAGCCATAGCTAGTTTGGGCCCATAGTTACGCACACTTGCCATCACAAGTACAAATAGTGGAAATGCATCTCAGGCATCGTACAAAAAAGAAAAAAGAAACAAACAGAAAATTGTAAACACTACATCCCCTTACTACATACTGCTAAGTACAAATCTTCTTACTGAGTATTCAAAGTTCGTGGATATTTTTACCTCCAGCGGGATGTCATTCCAAATTTTTGCACCTTAAAACTGCAGTAGTCGCTGACCATAAATGTTGCGTGTTACAGGGAGATTGAAGTTGAGATGGCTGGCATTCCTGGTGTTACTGGTAGGCATAGGAAAAATATGGATTTTGAGTGGGTAGTTGTTGGATATAATGTTGTGCACTGTACATGACACTTTAACCTGAAACACAAGCATGAACGGAAGTATTTTAAGTTCTTGATAAAGCGGACGGCTTGGTTGGTGTCGGTTGGAGAATGTCACAATACGTATCGCCCGTTTTTGTAGGCGTATAATGGGATCCAAGTAGGCTTTAAAGGTAAAGTCTCATGAGTAGGAACAATAAGCCAGGTGACAATGAAATATGGAGTAGTAAATGATTTTCAAGACAGTTTTGTCAGAGTTGACTCTACATCCGAGTAGAGCATAACATGATGATGCTAATTTGGAACACACATGCGCAATGTGTGGTTTCCAATTCAGTTATGAGGGCTCCCAGACCTCCGTGAATGTTGAGTTGAGAATGATCAATTCTACATATGTGGGTATTAACTCATCAAAGCAATCGCGTCATAGCCTCAAAACGGAGCTCGTGCGTCCCCTTTGGGACGTTAAACCCCACAAACCAAACCAAACCAAACCAAACCAAACTTCCATTTTTTAAAAATAATATTGCAAGACTCTAGCGTTTCTTTACGTATTTTATTACTAGACGAGCTTGCCAGCGTACTTTTCACCCATCTGTATGTACATGTACGCTATCATGAAGCGTGCGCTAATCGCACGTTGTGTTACTGCACTGGTAAGGTTTTTAATTGTCGCTGCTACGTCGTGTGAGTATTCTTCGGCAAAAACCGAATGTATGTTCTCGTGTGAGGCTGTGAACTGCTGCACATTTGCTCTTATTGTTAATTCGCTTATCTTCTTCTTTCTGACACTTTTGACCATTTTCTTTTTATTTATTCATTATTTTTTATTTTAGCTATCTTAGCCAATCGTAGCTAATTCTACCCATCTTGGTAATGCAATAGCTGCACCTCGCTTTGTCGAACACCTCGACATCCTGCAAGATGGCGGGACGGGCGCACATTTCGAGCTTCTGTTTTCGTTTACCGTCCAGCCTCTTCCCCGTCCACCTCATGTTCTCGCATTTGCGGAAGAAGATATGCATGACTCCTGACTTATTCAGAAAATTTTATCGGACATCGCAAGACTGCTATTATATAACTTGCAGAGTGCTCTTGAATCCGTCCATACAGACAAGACCACTTATTATGACCGCAGGTATAGCCGTCAAAATGTGTATTACAGGCTACGGCACGTCTTCTCACATACAACGAACAATCATGACCGCACCGCTCGGTTATAACGAACTAGTAGGCTGCGTGAACTCGCCCTCGCAGTAGAAAAACGCGCGCCACCCGGCAGCGAGGTGATCAAAGATCGGCTTCCAGCTCCCGTGATTCCTCCAACACTAAGAGTCGACCCCCAAAGCAATAAAAATGGATATATTCTCATTGCTTTTAACGGCCGACCAAGCGCGCCCCAAGTGGGTATACAAGTTCAAGGGGCGCGTGCTTGCGCATGCGCCCAAGGAAGCAGAAGTGAGGTAGGCTCGGGGAAAGGGAAGCTTTGAAAGCGAAGCTACTGCACGCGGTTTGCGATGAACCAATGAAAGCTGTTTGAGAAGCCTGAATATCAGTCACGAAGACTGGCCTTGCGGGCCCACTCGGTCACGTGGCATGCGTCGCCTGTCCCATCGGATCTGCGGCAGATGTGAGTTCTGCGCACAGTCAAAGATAGAAGATGAGAATTCCGACATACCGCCAGGTACCTCAATCGCTATCGGTATTATAGCGTCCCTAAAGCGACTGGTGCGCAGCAAGGATCTCGGCCAGGATCACATTACTGCTCTGGAGAACTTAAAAAACAGCTCGATAGGGCGTGCATTGAAGAAAGACGTTCACAACGGACAGTTTAAATATATCAGCGCTACCTTCCTCTTAATGCATTTTTTTGGCTGTAATAGCGAGAGTCCGGTTACTGCGAACTTCGTATACAACGAACGCAATCCGCATGACCGTCATGTTCTTTATAAGTGGCTCCACTTGATCCCAAATCTTCCGTAATGAATGCCCTCGCACAGAATCGCGCCGGCTACTCCTGTTGATGAAATGTGAAAAATTTCTACGCTGGGATAATACCACCGCTCTTCTGTCCTGCGATCGATAACTCGTCCTGATAATTCACGCTGCTAAGAGGCATTTAGGCATGAATAAAACACGCGTGTACTCCAATCATTGGGATTTAGGCAGGAGTCACATGCTTGTGCAGATCGATATTTCGAACGAAGGGTAAGAAATGTCGCTACTCAAACCCATCTATCCCCCCCCCCCCCCCCCCCGCCCTAAATTCCAACCTCACCAGAGAGGACTGGGAGGCGGCCCTGCTCGGCTGTCAAGACCTCAAGACCCAAAAGGACTTGGTTCAATGGACGCGGGGGGCGTTGCTTGCTACAAAATTTTAACGGCGCAAAAAGGCACACACACAGGAAAGGACGGAAATAAACGGACAGTAAGGCGTTGGCAAGGCGTTGCTGGCCAATGGTGCTCCGGAATAGGGGCTCCACCTAGTATTGTGAGAGGAAAAGGCCAGTAGGGCCCTACCTCAATCACATCTCTGTAAAAATTTAATGGACGATAAATATTTTTCACCAACACCGCCCTTTCGAAGCGTTTGGCGAAACACACTACGACCAGCGTAACCATGACCCGGACACTTCTTTATCTCTATGTTGAGCAGAAAGACTTGCCTTTCACGCTTAGAATCTTGTACCAGGCGTTCGCAGAAGAAAAAAGACGAGGTTACTGTGCTCACCTGCTGCGCGAAAGCGATTATAAGCCCGCTGATAGGTCGCTCGATGTCCCTGAAGGCCTAACGTGCTTCGCACTGAAGCTGCAGTGGAAGCAAATTTGGACCTGTTCCTCAGTTTATCTGAAAATTCGTTGCGAGCACAGAAACCACACGATAAACTCACGTTGAAACGAAAGCAAGATTACTTTTTGCAACGCCCTGCGGCAAATAAGCGCATGAAGAAGTATAAGGCAGGCGAAAAAAGCCTCGCACAGAAGGCCATACACAAGGGGCCTCGTTCCGAAGTGCGATCTAAACTGCCACTTCGGCTAGTTGCGCGCCGGTTGGCACCGCTGTGTCAGGGCCCATGAACCCTGTAGGTGGTCATTAAACGCTTCCGTAGCGCTATAGGAGAGCTTCATACGCTGCAGCTATTCCTGTACGAGCGGGTCGCCTGAGAAACTCAGCCCTGAGTGAATTCTACATTGACGAGCCAGCAGGACCAGCCCCGACGAGAACGGTCCAGACCAGGCCAGGCTAGAGCACACTATACCCAAATAAGTTAGACTAGACCAGCTACGACCAGACCGAACAATCGACCGATCGATCGACCGACTGATGGGCAGACGGATGGACAACGGATCGACTGACTGGTCGACCGACCGCTGACTGATTGACCCATCGCCTGTTAAGATGGCAAGAAACAGCCGGGCCCGTCGCAATTACCTCCCTGCAGGCGACATATTGCCAAGTGAAGACATGCTTGCGATGGGCGTCAGCTTCCCGACCGGCGATGCAGCACCGGGCTTGGGGCTTGCAGACGTAGCCGGAGACCTGCCTCCTCCCGGTGACAAGGCCCGCGGCATAGGCGATGAGAGTCCCGGCGACGCCGCGCCGCTCATGGCGGGTGAAAAGGAGGACGCCTGCCGCTGCAAGCCCGGGCTGAGCGCCAAGGGTGGACCCTTGGCTGTCTTTGCGTCATCCTCGGCCAGGCTGGGTGCCACGCGGGGCCGAGGTTTGACCTTCTTCTCTGAGGCGGCCGCCTTCTTCCGGATGTCATCGGCCACACGATGGTAGTGGCCCTGGACAAGGAACACGGGTCGAAGCATTTTCAGCACAGAGAGGGCCTCAAATTGCAGTTGTGAGAGCTCATTGATCGCATGTCAGATGTGAAAGATCGCGAAAAATCCAAGCATCCAGGTCTTCCAGTTTTAATGCGCCAAAAGTGTTAGAAACAGATCAAATCAAATCAAATCAAATCAAATTAAATCAAATTTATTCATCTTCATATAGTACATGAGTTTTCCCGTCCAACCTAAGCACAGCGTGCTTGTTGGTTGTTCCGGCAGTACAGTGAATCCGGGCTGAATCCGGGCTGCAATAGCACATTTAACGCAGCGATTTTGGCACCACTGAGGTGAGGATTAGGCACTCTAGTATCCTATTTCCCTGAGCTCGAACCATCTCGCTTTTATGTCCAACCTTCAGTTGACTTGTTCGCTCGTCGTTTGACGCCGCCAGTACGTAATGACGCTACCATTACCCCACGACAGACGTGAAATGCTCACTCACTTCTGCATGTTTCGGCTGCTTCTTCGACGGCATGGGGCCGCTCAAAAGGTCTCACGGAGCACTGGGTCAGTTTCCCGGCTGTGGATTGCCTGCCAGACCGGAGAAGCACTGGAAGGGAGAGCACCCGTGAGGTTCCTTGAGGAATGAATCATGAAAATAGCAGACGGCAGTTAACCGAGGGCGCTTCGGGGAAGGGTCTAACGTTTGCTGAAAGTTTGTGTCATTTTTGCACTGTTTTTCAGCGGCCTCTATTCAATCCCAGTCGCATTGCAGTGCCGAAAGCTCTCCGTCCAGTGACCAACCATGCACTCTACACCACCGCTGCCGCGCCTGCATGATCGAACATATGTTGGCAGTTAGGGTGGTTGGCGCTTTCGTACGACCAGGTGGGTAGAGGAGAGTAAAAGGTGATGAAAGTTGGGTAATGATTTGACCGAGAGTTGCGGTGGTTTCAGGTATTCGCACGCACTCGGAAAACTGGAGCGTAAGAAAAAGGAGGACGATAAGACACGACAGAGCACTGCGTGAATGTCTTCTAGTCTTTATTTAGCTTGATCTTTACTAGCAGGTCGGCTTCCACACCATGGGTATAACTTAGATAAGGAGAGCGTGTGTATTCGAATGGGGCCACCACCTTCGCACCAAGGTAGGTAGGTGTTTTAACACTGCGCTCGGGATAGACGAATGTTGTCTCACATTGGCACGCACACACCCTCTCCACTCTCTACTATAAGGCGCAACACGCTTAGATACCTCGATATAAATCGGGCAATTATCAAGGCTCTGAGAGATAAACTAGGGGATCGAATCGTACGATCGCACCAAGGTACCGTCTTGGCAGCGTACCCCACAGCACTATTTCGGAATCTCATTGTGCTGAAGAGGCAGTGCTGCTTCCCTTTACTTACGCGGCCACTAAATGCTGTGGGTGGACCTTGGAAAGGCAGCCTGGCACGTGCTGTGAGCATGAATGCGAGCCTGCGCACTAATCGAAATTCGCCAGATATTTATCCGCAGCATTTCGTGTTTCATAGATAAAGCTATTTACAAGATACGCAATACGCGAAAGCGTGGAAGCCCCCACGCTTTCATTCCTTTTGTGGCGGCGGAAATACGGCGTTAAGAAACTGGGAATCCATTAACCAGGAGGGGCGATGAGAGGCGACAGGCAGCCGCGAACAGAGTGGTATTTAAACGCTTACCTAACCACGGTCGTTCTTCGCTGGTGGCTCGCTCCTCGAACTATTCGCTACGGTGTTTGTAATACGGCTGGTCCACTTTTTCAGACGCCTGTAACCAACAGGATCAGCCAGGGAACCGGAGCGGGTTGAGAACACGACAAGGCTCGGGCAGTCGTCGCTTCTTCTTCCTTCTTCTCACACAAGCAGCGAAACAGTGGTGATGATAACATTTTCAGAAAAAAAAAGAAAACTTTGTTCGGTAGTTGAACTACCTGCTGCCTATCATCCCGGCTACAGCGTACATCACAACAGCGATGTTTCGGAGAAGTATTTTATTAAGCATGACATCTGGATCAATTTTAAGACCTGATGATTTCCTCCATCTGAAATATTCGTGGAGCAGAAAGTCATGTCATTCACGACAGCTTGAGGTCTCTCTAACTAGGCTGCGCTGCCGGATCCCACGCTTAAATTTTTATCTGCACAGGTCTGGTTTGGCGCTTTCTCCCGTCTGCTCATTCAGTGGTTAACAAGAATCAATAGACCACTTTTTGTTGTTTTGTCGTCGCTTCACCATGATGAGCCGATGGTTTTTAGAGCAACCGCTGCAACAGCTTGGCCTTAGTTTGAGCAGCCCGATCATATTGTCATTTGGTGCCACCATTCTTGGACACAGCCACAGGTCTGTTTTTACCGCCATTCAAAATTTTTTACTGGAATCTAATCGGTTACCTTGCTAACATTTTTTTAATTATCATTATCATTCTTCCTTCTATTACAATTATTACTTTATTTAAAAAATCCCTCTGCTACAAATCTCACAGAGTCCATTTCCTGCGTGCGTTATGCATTTCCCGTTTCTTTTTGGTCCTTTTCCTTTCTGTTGACATTTCTCTTCCTCAGCATTCTTTTATTTTTATTAATTTATTTATTTATTTAATCAAGAAGAAAAAAATTCATCACAAAAACTCTTTATGCACCCCTCTTCTTGGCCGATCCCACTGTGCGTGTATGCGTGATTCTACGAGGTGAACAACAACAACAACAACAACCTGCCGCCGCTTCTCCTCTTTACGGAGGCGCCTGCTAGAGCACCCGTTACGACAGCGCGGTCTAAGTCTGTCTGCTCGGGTTGTTTTGCCTTTTGGTGCTGCCTTCCTTGGGCACAGTAACAGCAATGTAATCTTTGCCATTCAAACTTTCCTTTCAGACACGAAATAGTGCCGTCCTAAACTCTTTCTCATCTTCAAAAGTTGCCTGTAACCAAAGCTTCCTTAACATGGCACGTTTAGCCCCGTTACTCTTTCAGTCACCGATCTCACAGTGTTTGATTTGTTTATTTAAATCAACAAATCTGAATTCCTTTCATTTATTTACTCATTATTATTATTATTCCTGTTTTTAAGAATACCCTTAAATTATTTATTTAATTTTATTTAATTTTTTAACGCTTTGAGCATCTGTCAGTCACCGCCTGTGCCTTGGCCAATCCCTCTCAGTGAGTACACGCCATTATCTTGAGGAAAACAACAACAATTAGAGCTTCCTCTTTCTATACCAGTTCTTCTTTCCTTGATGGCAACCGCCAGGAGATATGTCGTAAAACAGTGTGCGATTATCTGCATAATTTCATCGGTGCGCCAGGAAGACTCCTTTTTTTGCGTTATGATTTTTAAAATTATTTTCTTTAGAACAAAGTTCAACATCATCTACCTTAAGAAGAACTCTAGTTTGGGCTAGTTGGTTCATGATTCAACAGGAAAATGGCGCAAAAGACGTGGACAAAAGAGACAAACACGACAGGACCAGCGCCAACTTACAACTGAATTTTATTTCGCACCAAACCCGCCTTTATGTAGGCCAACACGCCCTAACATCCGTGTAATCACGCACAGGCAGTAGAAAAGATAACTGTAAGATATCTAGCACATGAAGCGCAATAGCAACCACGTAACATACTATCATGGCCAAAAAAAAAAACCCCTCCCCCCCAAAAAAAAACCAACAAAAGTATAGCAAACAACAGTAAAACGGTCATGACCAAGCAACTCTTCAACACCAAAAACGATACACACTCATGAGTGATACCAGATGACCAACAAGAAACGTGGAAAAAAGGTGAAGAATGAAGCGTTAAGACCAAAACAGTGTCAAAGGTAAAAAAAAGGTTGAAATGGATGAAGAGTGCAAACCTTAAAAATTGGAAACCAAAAACCAGCAGCCACATGAAAGATAACCGATGACCAACCAGAAAAAAGATGGACGCGAAGCTGAGACCAAAGTCGGCGTCAAAGGTATAAAAACGAGAAAAAAATTGGAAACGAACAACCAGCAGCCATATGAATGATAACCGATGACCAACAAGAAACATGAAAAAGGATGAATGCGGAGCTCAGACCAAGGTCAGCGTCAAAGGTGTAAAAAACGAGTACAAAAACCGGCGCAAAAACCGCACATCGTTAAAGAAATCGTCAAAAATTGCAACCAATGCCAAAGGAAAGAGCGTGCACAACAAAACAAAACGAAGCGCCTACAGAAAACTTTCTAGAAAAGTGTACTCCTCGTTGCTAAGCGTAATGGATGGCTTGCTGACGCATCTGCTCCCTTCTTTCCTGATGTAAAAGGCTTCGACCACCTCTCTCTCAAATCTGTCCTTCCCACTCCTCAAAAAAATAGTTTTCTCGATCTCCGGACGGCAACCCCTGCAGGCTTTGCAATGATCCACTAGAAAGCTTCCTTCGTTATTCCGCAGATTCCGGCAGTGCTCGCTGGCTCGCTCATTAAAACATCGACCAGTTTGGCCAATGTAGCTGAGCCCGCAACTTAAGGGAATCTGGTAAACAACCCGCGTCCTGCACCGTGTGAACTTGTTTTGATGTTTCACAGTACAAGCCGGTTGTTTTTTCCCGTTAGTCATTGCGCAAAGCTTAAAAAGTTTGCAGGGGGCTGAGAATGCGACCTGAACATTATGTCTGCCTGCTACTTTTTTAAGGTTGTGTGAAACCTTGTGGATATACGGTATTACTGCCACACGGTTGCGTGAAACCGGATCTTTGCTTTTAGGACCTTGCTTCAGCTTCTGCAGTATGGCTTCACACACGGAAGTAACCATACAAGAGGGGTATCCTGCTACTTTTAACCGCTGAACTTGAGCACTGAAACTGGACGAGACCATATGGGGGCATGATTTGTTCAAAGACGCTTGCAAGGAGTTCGAAACAATTGCCCGCTTCACAAGCTTCGAATGAGCACTGTCAAAGGGGAGCAAACCTTTCTTTGAACGTGGATTATACATCCAACACAAGCCATCTTTGCAAAACCGTATTCTAAGGTCCAAGAACTGGAGTTCGCCATTTGTCGGGACCTCCTTAGTAAAACTGAGGCCTTGGCTGTGTTCTGAAAACACGGACATAGTCCTTGCGACCGCAGCGTCTAGCTCATGCTCAGAAGTGTCTTTAAGGATAACTAAGAAATCGTCAACATACCTATGTACAGAGACTACGTGCTGCTGTTTTGTTTGATGGAAAATTCTTTGTTCAGAAGAAGGGAATATGCATTGGCTCGTCTGTAGCTCCCGCCCTTTGTGATATTTTTCTCTCCATTGTAGGAGCTGATATTCAGATGCCACCTTGTTGGTCCGCACGTAGTCTCTGTACATAGGTATGTTGACGATTTCTTAGTTATCCTTAAAGACACTTCTGAGCATGAGCTAGACGCTGCGGTCGCAAGGACTATGTCCGTGTTTTCAGAACACAGCCAAGGCCTCAGTTTTACTAAGGAGGTCCCGACAAATGGCGAACTCCAGTTCTTGGACCTTAGAATACGGTTTTGCAAAGATGACTTGTGTTGGATGTATAATCCGCGTTCAAAGAAAGGTTTGCTCCCCTTTGACAGTGCTCATTCGAAGCTTGTGAAGCGGGCAATTGTTTCGAACTCCTTGCAAGCGTCTTTGAACAAATCATGCCCACATATGGTCTCGTCCAGTTTCAGTGCTCAAGTTCAGCGGTTAAAAGTAGCAGGATACCCCTCTTGTATGGTTACTTCCGTGTGTGAAGCCTTACTGCAGAAGCTGAAGCAAGCTCCTAAAAGCAAAGATCCGGTTTCACGCAACCGTGTGGCAGTAATACCGTATATCCACAAGGTTTCACGCAACCTTAAAAAAGTAGCAGGCAGACATAATGTTCAGGTCGCATTCTCAGCCCCCTGCAAACTTTCTAAGCTTTGCGCAATGACTAACGGGAAAAAACAACCGGCTTGTACTGTGAAACATCAAAACAAGTTCACACGGTGCAGGACGCGGGTTGTTTACCAGATTCCCTTAAGTTGCGGGCTCAGCTACATTGGCCAAACTGGTCGATGTTTTAATGAGCGAGCCAGCGAGCACTGCCGGAATCTGCGGAATAACGAAGGAAGCTTTCTAGTGGATCATTGCAAAGCCTGCAGGGGTTGCCGTCCGGAGTTCGAGAAAACTATTTTTTTGAGGAGTGGGAAGGACAGATTTGAGAGAGAGGTGGTCGAAGCCTTTTACATCAGGAAAGAAGGGAGAAGATGCGTCAGCAAGCCATCCATTACGCTTAGCAACGAGGAGTACACTTTTCTAGAAAGTTTTCTGTAGGCTCTTCGTTTTGTTTTGTTGTGCACGCTCTTTCCTTTGGCATTGGTTGCAATTTTTGACGATTTCTTTGACGATGTGCGAGTAAATTTCCACACAGGTTCTTTCGTCTTCCTTATTGCACCAGCGGTGCCCCGCCAGAGACGGTTTGTTCCAACTGGAAGACTGAAGCTCTTCGCACCAGCGGTGCCCCGTCAGAGACGGTCTTGTGTTCAGTTGAGACGCAGGGGTAAGGCGAACACTTCAAATTTTATGTACAGTATTTACAACAGATACAAGTTAAGGCACTGGAGACACATTAAGCAGCAAAAAGGACAAACCAAACAACAAAAAGGTGGATCTGGCTAATACTAGGGGAGGCCCCTACTCGGCGTTGCCGAAGATGCGTAGCATCTCAGCTTAGCGCAGAACCCCCGCTTCCAGCTCCGGGGCCTGGTTTTAAAGACCTAAAGGCCCGGCCCACATTTCGAGGCTTCCAATCATGTTGTGCTCTTAACATGATTGGTTCTTCAAGGGCATGGCCAGCCCTCCGGCTTCAACAAGGTAAACCACCCTCTCTACCACTACATAAACATAAAAACAAACACAAATACACATTCGTGCCAGCACGTGTGCGAATCGGTACAGCGGGTGGGGGGACACCCGTATACTTGCCGGCGCGTTCGCGAGCGGCCGCGTTCCAAGAAAGGAGACGCTTCGCTTTGAGCGCTCCCAGCCGCGTTCCGATGGCCCCGCGTACACTAACGATCCCTTACACGCTCTTCCCAAGATTCTACAAAGGGCTCAAATGGCACTTTTAGAATGACAAACAAAAGGGATCGGTGTCTGACACGAAACCACCCTTCGGGTGACATAACATAAACAAAACGTACACATTCAAATGCGCGTTTCACACCTGTAAATCCAGCGCATTCACCGAAGTCCAAGCTGTCGCGCTGCGACCAGTTGCACCAACAAAACCAAAAACAAAAAAATGCACACGGGCACCAACACAACATTAAGAAAATGCACACTTAAATACACACAGTGGCATGCCTGCCGTGCGCCGTAACACAGCGTCCAAGTTGGTGCGTTGCACCCAGTTCACCACCTCCAAGTGGACACCCTCGTCCTGCTCGCGAACGAGCACACACACACACACACACACACACAGACACTCGCAACTTGAGCGTTCAGTAGCACTCGCACGACGTCCGTAAGTGGCCACGTGAGCCTCCTTAGTCGCACCGAGCGTCCCTGTGTGCGTTTCGAGCCACCACGCGTCTCAATCGATACGATCAACGCTCAATGGCTACTACGCTCATTAGGCCGGTGCCACAGCGGGGCAAGAATTCAAAAATTGCTGCCCTCCAGGATCGAAAACAACGTCCTGATCCTCGATGGGTCCAAATCTCTGACCACACGACGTCCTTGAGGGCACGCTCTCTCCGGCGCGCCAGTACGAGTCGCGTCCTGCGTAAGGAGCATAGCTCCTGGACCGTCCAAATATATCAGTGCGACCACTTTTGCCACACGTGATTTGGCGTTCTGCGGCACGAACCGTACTGTTCCCCGCGCCGACTTCCAAAGTGAATGCCACGCACCTGCCTCCTGTTACTCTGCCTCGCTTGGAGCCATTGGCATCCTTTCTGCACGGGCAAACCTTTAAATTGCCGCTCCCTGCTTGATCGGCATTTGCCGGCTTCGTGGCATTGTCTAACTCAGAGGCTCCATGAGCTCCCTCGCAGTCACTTGACCCGAGCTTGCCTTGCGGCAAGTCGCCACTCATTTCCGGGTCCTCAATTGACCTGGTCGGACACACACCGGGTGCGTTCGGCAACGGCGCGGCGCTCTGCCCGGTCGGCCCAGCAGGCCCACCTCCGCTCTCTGCCTCGGATGAAGGGCTCTTGCCACCAGTAACGCTACGGGGCACTTCATGCCCTATGGCCGACACAGTGTGTGTTTGCAGCAACGCCAGATTTTCACCTGTTACTAGCTCCGTGTCAGAGGTCACACTCTCATCCATAGAGCCTACAGGAATTAGATCACTCTCCTGCTTGGTTTCGAACAATTTGGTCTCGATTGGCCCTAGATAATCAGAATTTGGCTGCTCTTTTTCTTTGCTAGCCGCCCGCGGTGGCGGAAACGCTGTGATCCCTTCAGAAATCTTGTTTTCGCTCTCTGCGACCTTTCCTAACAAAGCGGCGTCCGCGCATATCGGCTGATTGCCTACAGCGACCTGACTGCTCTTTCCTGCACCTGTGCTTGAGAAGTATAAGCCTTTATCTTCACGCACAGGCGGCCTCACATCTCTGGAATCGGAGCAGTTCTCCCTGGCTGATTGACTGGCTCTTCTACTCTCCTTGATCTGAGAGATCTCGAGCTCTACCTGCTGGCGTCTTGCTTCTATAACCTTCAAGACATACTTAATATCCTGAGGTTCTTCCTCGCGAAGCAGCGCCTTTCCGCCATTTACTTTCGCAAGTTGAGCCTGAAGGTCCGCTAAGCGCGCCTTCGCTAATTCAACCTGGTACTTCACATCAAGTGAGGGCCGGCTTGGATAACTCTCCATACCGCCTTCCGTACCCCCCAGCTGTCCTACCTAAAGTCCCTTTATGAGCTTTTCTAATCTAGGGACTTTAGTCCTACCGGCTCGAACACAGGGACGTGAACAATGCGACCTAGGAAACTCACGGTTTCGATGCGTCGATCCGCATTGCCAGCTCTTTGGCGTCGGAGTGCACCGCCACTTTCCCCGGACGCTGCGATGAGCTGTCGCACGCCGCTGCTCCGCCGCCGGTGACCATCAAGTTATCGACGCGCTGCTTTTCTGGACCGTATGCAGTCCCGCGTCGCTGGACTACTGCCGTGGTCCTTGCATCCTTGCCGCCGTCTCTCTGCAGGTCCTTTCTCGAACGCTGCTGTTGCCAGATCGTCGCCTTTCTCCCTGCGTTCAATCTTCTTCCTGCGCCGTCTTCCGATGGCCGCAGGATCCTGTCGGCTGCGCCAGTAAATTTCCACACAGGTTCTTTCGTCTTCCTTATTGCACCAGCGGTGCCCCGCCAGAGACGGTTTGTTCCAACTGGAAGACTGAAGCTCTTCGCACCAGCGGTGCCCCGTCAGAGACGGTCTTGTGTTCAGTTGAGACGCAGGGGTAAGGCGAACACTTCAAATTTTATGTACAGTATTTACAACAGATACAAGTTAAGGCACTGGAGACACATTAAGCAGCAAAAAGGACAAACCAAACAACAAAAAGGTGGATCTGGCTAATACTAGGGGAGGCCCCTACTCGGCGTTGCCGAAGATGCGTAGCATCTCACCTTAGCGCAGAACCCCCGCTTCCAGCTCCGGGGCCCGGTTTTAAAGACCTAAAGGCCCGGCCCACATTTCGAGGCTTCCAATCATGTTGTGCTCTTAACATGATTGGTTCTTCAAGGGCATGGCCAGCCCTCCGGCTTCAACAAGGTAAACCACCCTCTCTACCACTACATAAACATAAAAACAAACACAAATACACATTCGTGCCAGCACGTGTGCGAATCGGTACAGCGGGTGGGGGGACCGGCGCGTTCGCGAGCGGCCGCGTTCCAAGAAAGGAGACGCTTCGCTTTGAGCGCTCCCAGCCGCGTTCCGATGGCCCCGCGTACACTAACGATCCCTTATGGCCCATCTCCATGGACACATCCGAGGCGCACCAGCGCAGCGCTTACGCGCCCAGCGCCGCACCGCGACAAGCGTCAGAAAACATATGCAACTTGATGGCCTGTCGCTGCTACCGCTATAGTGCCTAGAATATACTGGCATATTCTAGGCACTATACTACCGCGCTCAGCTCGGCTCGGCGAAGCAAACGGCGCGAAGGGCCGTACGGGATGCCGAGAGAACTGCGTTCTCTGATTGGTTACACCGACCGCAAACCAGCGAGTCACTTCCGGCGCCGGCGCGAGCGAGGCGCGAGCGAGGCGCGAATATCTGACATGGACAGATATTTGCCAAGCGCCAGCGCCGGCTCGCGTCGGCGCGTCGCGCATGCGCAGTCCGGCTCCGGCGTACGCTGGTACGCGTAGGCGCTGCGCTCGTGCGCCTCGGATGTGTCCATGGAGATGGGCCTTTACAGTGCGGTTTTTGCGCCGGTTTTTGTACTCGTTTTTTACACCTTTGACGCTGACCTTGGTCTGAGCTCCGCATTCATCCTTTTTCATGTTTCTTGTTGGTCATCGGTTATCATTCATATGGCTGCTGGTTGTTCGTTTCCAATTTTTTTCTCGTTTTTATAGCTTTGACGCCGACTTTGGTCTCAGCTTCGCGTCCATCTTTTTTCTGGTTGGTCATCGGTTATCTTTCATGTGGCTGCTGGTTTTTGGTTTCCAATTTTTAAGGTTTGCACTCTTCATCCATTTCAACCTTTTTTTACCTTTGACACTGTTTTGGTCTTAACGCTTCATTCTTCACCTTTTTTCCACGTTTCTTGTTGGTCATCTGGTATCACTCATGAGTGTGTATCGTTTTTGGTGTTGAAGAGTTGCTTGGTCATGACCGTTTTAGTGTTGTTTGCTATACTTTTGTTGGTTTTTTTTGGGGGGGGAGGGGTTTTTTTTTTAGCCATGATAGTATGTTACGTGGTTGCTATTGCGCTTCATGTGCTAGATATCTTACAGTTATCTTTTCTACTGCCTGTGCGTGATTACACGGATGTTAGGGCGTGTTGGTCTACATAAAGGCGGGTTTGGTGCGAAATAAAATTCAGTTGTAAGTTGGCGCTGGTCCTGTCGTGTTTGTCTCTTTTGTCCACGTCTTTTGCGCCATTTTCCTGTTGAATCTACCTTAAATAAGTCAATATTTAACAACTGTTTGACTCTAAAACGCACCCTGGCCAATCCCTCAACGTGGGTATGTGCCACTTCAACAGAGGACAACAACAGCAACTTATGATTAATCTTATCTCTAGGGCCTTAATCGCAGTATATTTATTACTTCTTTATTGGTAATGCTTGTTTTGCTTTTTTAACTAAAATCTACACGAAAGACCAAACATCAGTAAGCGTTTCGGCTCAGGATCGCGGTTTCAAGTAGGTGTGTGTGGTCAGAGTTCGGGGCAGTGTGGGTACCTGCCAAACCAGGTACGGAAGTTGGCTGCTTAGTTATGTAGGGTTTATTCGCTATATTGGGGAAAACAACGGGTAAAAACGGGAGCCCTTTAATGAGCGACTGCTGGATGTTTTCAATTTACGTGGCCTCGTTGTAGTTGGCCTCGTAACACACCAAATTTCGCTTGTCGTGATCAATGGTGTCAAAAATTCAGGGGGCACTTTGGCTCTCTAAAGTGCTGCAAGGCGAAAGCGTTTCCTGGCGCACTGTTTGTTTTTATTTATTTTTATTTTTCATATTTTTTATTTCTTATTTGGCTCCTTTTCTCATTTTATCGTTTTTATTTATATTTTCAAATCTTATCTTTATTTTGTTTTATTTTTGTGTATTTTCTTAATTTTGTTTTTATTTTTCCTTTCCTTCACTTTATTCCTTTTATTTTATTTATGAAACCCATGCATTCACTAGATGCGCCTTTATTCATGCTCGAACCTTGATCCTTCGTGGCGGAGTGGTAGCGTCTCCGCTTCAAATGCCAAAGGCTCTGGTTCGATTCCCACTTTCGGCGCAGTTTATTTTTAAGCAGTGACGCCGAAAGGCGGACAAATCTGCCGACACGTCTGTCGACACCGCTGTCGACAGCATCTGCTAACGACAGATGTGGCATTAAAGGCTTTCGCCTTAATAAAGTGGTATCATGCGTGGTGCGATGACAGCGCGCCAAGCTGCTCAGCCAAAGTGCCGCCCACTGACTGGTTCGAACAGAAAGACCACACTCATGACGTCACAGTTTCCTCCCTGTTTACTCCCTCGGCCTTGGTGATTGGTTATTGCGCCGAGGAGCTCCAACACTATATAAAAAAAAAGGATTCTCTACCCGGAGTTGACACTTCGGCTGGCATCAGCATTACTGACAACACAATTTCGCCTTATTACTAGGGTAAACGTCCGATAAACTTTTCACCTTTAGAGGCAGGTTAAGAGTTCTTAAGGAAGCTCCGACTAACAAATATAAGTATATGAGCATAATGGTAATATAAGTATATGAGCATAATGGAGATGGTGACTAAGGCTGGCGTCAGCACGAACCAAGATGGACGGGCTAAATATAGACGGCGTTGCATCCTCGCAAAATGGTTGATTCTTAGCATGTTCCATTGATGATGGTAACTGAGAACACAGCGTTGGGAAGAATGCAGTTCGCGAAGCATTCAAGTTCGCCATGATTAGAAGAGGTTTCGGTGAAGGTGAGTAAGTAGCCCATGGACAGAACTGCTATACACTTATCATGTCAGGATAGGCGTCACATACCTGAAGGAGGGGCCGCCTTAGGGCCTGAGGGCTTTGGTTTTTGGGTTTGATTATTTCAACGACCCCATGAGCGGGAAACTACATGTGGTTACTCAAGTCAGTGTGAAAAAGACAGGTCGAATTCATCTCCGGCTCAGTAGCCGAGCTCCTAAGCACAGAGCCACCGCGGCGGGCTAATAATTTTTCGGTTTCGGGCATACGTACGTACGTACGTAAGGCCTTCAAGTTAAATGCCTTCGGGATAAAGCCTTTAAGTCAAATGCATTTGTCGTAAGGGCCTTTAGGTGAATAGTTTTTAGCGTAATTGTCTTTAAGATTAAGGCCTTCCGGAAAAATCTTTAAATAGAAGGCCCTTAGACCAAAGGCCTTTATGGTAAAGGCCACTAGGTCCAATGATTTTCGGTCTGAGGTCGTTATGGTTAAGGTCTTTAGGTCAAAGTATGCTTTCGCGTTTACAGCACTTAAGGACAAGTGCCCACTGTAACATGCCACTGCACGATATACCGCGCTTGGTTAGGCTAAACCGGTTTGGTTTAAGTTTATTGGGGTTTAACGTCCCAAAGCGACTCCGGCTATGAGGGACGCCATAGTGAAGGGCTCCGGAAATTTCGACCACCTGGGGTTTTTTAACGTGCACTGACATCGCACAGTACACGGGCCTCTAGAATTTCGCCTTCATCGAAATTCAGCCGCCGCAGCCGTGATCGAACCCGCGTCTTTCGGGTCAGCAGCCGAGCGCCATAACCACTGAGCCACCGCGGCGGGGCAAAGTTAGACTAAACCCTCCTGACAACCAACCTGACAATTTTTCCCCCTCTTTATTCTCCTTTCCTCCTAATTCTCGCAGAGCTAGTGAAGCCACGCCACGGAGGGAGAGAGAACCATTGTCGCCCGACACACGAGAGAGAGAGAGGAAATGTTACTGAACTAAGAGCTGCTTTTACACCTTGGATGCGAAAATCAACCGGTCCATATTATGCCAAAGCGTATACAGCTCGTTAGGTCCAAAAGTCGTCGACGTCGAAATTGTCGGCACTGCGCGTCAGAGACAATAGTATGCGAACAGTTTGCTGCAGAACGTTCCTGATGGTATTATACTATTCAGCGTTTCGGACCGCATAAACTTACTAGTTAGGTTAAGCCTAGCTTACGGCAGGAATTTGAACCGGCAACCAATAATCGGGGGCTGCGGGCATCTACCGATATGTGTGAGAAAGTTTACTGCGTATTTCCTTTCCTTAAATCCAATTTTAATTTCCGCCAGCATAGCACCTCTTTCTCTTTTTCTTCTTTCACTTCCACCGTCCTCCCCTGCCTTATGGTGCGATTAGGGTGTCCACCGAGATGTGAGACAAGTACTGCGTCATTTCCTTTCCTCAAAAATGCGTTGCGTCTACAGGGGTTTCCAACGGGCGAAGACGTTGCGCCAAACGGGTGATGGCGTTCTGTGGACTCCTTGGCAGCGCTGCAACGCGTTGTCGCGTTCCACTCCTAAAGGCTGGTTTAGTTTGGTTTTGGTTATAGGGTTTAACGTCCCAAAGCGACTCAGGCTCTGAGAGACGCCGTAGTGAAGGGCTCCGGAAATTTTGACCAACTGGGTTATTTAACGTGCACTCACATCGCACAGTACACGGACCTCTGCAATTTCGCCTCCATAGAAATTCAACCACCGCGGCCTGGACCAAACCCGCGTCTTTTAGATCAGCAGCCGAGTGCCATAACCACTGAGCCACCGCGGCGGCCGAACTTCTAAAGGCGAAGCTTAAGCGTCCTCCAATTTTTTTCCCTTTTGTAGTGTTTCATGTGACACCGACAGTGCTCCTTTCAGCGCCTGATAACTTAGACGCTTCTACAACACTACGAGTTGTATTAAAAATTACCACCTTTTGGCACGGGTCAAATTTTGCTGCCTAATAGGTTTATGGTTTATGGTTGATGGGGGTTAAACGTCCCAAAGCGACTGAGGCTATGAGAGACTTAGTGAAGGGCTCCGGAAATTTCGACCACTTGAGATTCTTTCACGTGCACAAACATTCCACACTACACGAGCCTCTAGAATTTCGCCGCTTAGTCGATTCTTTTTGATTGGCCTAATTTTAAATTTTAAAACTGGTCTCAGACACCAGGGTGAGATTAGGAGCAACTTCAAAGAAAATGCTGTAAATAAACTAAGGTGCCTTCACTGTGTCATGGTATAGGGTTGGTAAATTTCATAGAGATCCAAACAGTAAGAATAAAAAAAACGCATGCAAACAAAGAAATGAAATAAAACGGACAAGAGACAAAAGGAGAAAAAAGAAGAGGCGACTGGGTTTTTCAGATGCATATGTATTACGACAGGCGTTATGCATAAACTCGCCTATCTACAACGGAGAGCTCACAGATTTTCGCAGTAAAATTTTCGAATCAATACCAGGTACCCTCTACGGAGTCACTCAGAACAGCCTTGTTGTCCTTCGGAGCAAACGTATCGAGTCCTTCAACACGGCGTGGTTTTGCCAAACAGCGCCACGGGCTTCTCCGAGCGTTCCTACACCGTATGCCAGCACAAGGTGACGTCAGTTTTCCCAGCCTGTAGTGATCGTAGACCCTGGTTTCCGCGTCCTCGTCCCCGCAAAAGCCTATAATGTACAGCGCTATGTGGTACATGGCCAAAGTCAAGCAGTCCAGTAGTGTACCGCCTGCAGCGTTTTACCATAGTCCTTCAATGCTTTTTCGAAAAAAGCATTGAAGGACTATGGTTTTACATAGCGAGGGCGGATGGGCTAACCTCTAGCGGCTATGAAGTGGCGGGTCCACATGCGGCACTGCCTTGCTGGGACGCATCTTGTCGGGCACGAAACCACTGGGACACGACCATCCAGTCGTCATCATCTTCAGACTGCGTCATTGTTATGAAAACAGTCTCCTGCTCCCAGATGTCGACCCTGCAGCCAGTGATGTTCCACAGGAATATGCATTCTGCCGCTGGGAAGAAAGGGACCTGCGGTTCAGCAAACGCGGCCTCGTGTTCAGCACGACCAGTACGCACATCTGTTTCAGGATCGCACGAGCTGATGAAGTCGACTCCAGTTGCTCCGGTCTTCTCGTCTGCAGTCGGGTGAGGAACGCTAGAGTCCTGTCCATTGCCATCAGGACAATGTTGCACGTCTGAGTAGGCACCAGGGTCATACGACAAGGGCAGAGCAGAAGTAGCACTGTGGCAGCCTCCGAAACTTTCAGAAGGCATCTGGAGCCAGGTAGGCACTCTCAGAAACCACTCCCGTTGGCGAGGATGATGCGCTGCGAGGATTGCGAACCATAATAGGGTTGATGAAGTTCGCCGGGTTGTTCGGCTTGTGCTATGCCATGACCTGAAATACCGGAACACCCTTCCTTTGCGGCAGCCACGGGTAAAGGCAGCGAAGAAGCACAGTCGAGGTTGGTCAGGGGTCGGCCCTCGGAGGCGTTCACGCCGCTGCCAGCGTCGAAGGAATCGGTATAGCTGAAGTAACGCTGCACCTCAGCAGGGGCCGAGGTCGCGTCGTCACGACGGTACTGATATCCTGTAGGGGTGACCAACGGCCGCATACGCGATACCTCGCTGTCCATGGTGGCCGACGTGGAAGTCGCCGTGTATTGCTGCGGTTGCCCTCGCTGACGGGAAGGGACCTCGCACGCGAGCCCTTGCTGTCCTCGGTGGACGGCGTAGAACTCGGTCAAGTCTTGATTCGCGTTACAGCGGCCTCGCTGTCCATGGTGAGCGCCGACGAACATGGCCGTGTCTTGCTGCGTTCTGCTGCTTCCACGTAGCCTGTTCTGCGTTCAGCTTCCTGCAGGAATCCAGGTAGCGCGTGCTGAGTGCCTTGCACCCGCCACGCGCTGCGAGTGGAGGTCGTCTTCCTGTTCTCTCTCAAGGGAACGCGCGGTAGGCTGCTCCGCGATTCTTATGGTATTCAGCAAAAACTAGAGAAAAAAAATTGGCTGGGTCTTAACTTTGGTTAAGCCTGGTAGGTTGCGAAAGCAAAAGCGCAGCGCCTCCAACTGAAGGAACGCAGTGCGCCGCGTCTACAGGTCACGCGTGGCTACCGGCCGCCGCTGTGCGACGACTCAAAGCGTCCTCGGTATTTTTTATGCGTAGCATATTGCAATCACTCAGTTCAGCCCTTGGGCGCGGCCGGGCAGCCACCAAACCACGTGACGTGACGTCACGACAGCCGGAGGAAAAGCTGGGCCCCAACTCGCGCGGTCGCGCGCGGCCGCAGCCACCACCCGACTCCCGCTAAAAAAAAAAGGAAATTAAAAAATAAAAGAAAAAAAGAAAGAAAAAATAAAAAGAAATAAAAAAATCTGAGCATGGTGGCGGTTGCCACCGCCCCGTTTCAAAGGGGGCGCTCCTATCCATGCGTCCATCTATAAACGTTGCGTCCATCCATCCATACGTCACGGAGGAAAAGCTGCTGAGAAAATCGACTGCCGCCAAGCAATACCTCGCGCGAAAAGACCGCGCAATATGCAACGCATTCTTGGCTTAACCAAGCTAAGCCTGGGCATATTTTTTTTTCTATTTTGTTTTCGATGTTGTTGCGACTGAGAGAAAGAAAACAATCTACAGCTGGTATGACGTCACAGCGGCAGTAGCGCCACAGGTGCGCGGCGCGGCGTAACTGCAGCCGGGCTACCTGAAGGAGCGAGTTGGTCGCCCATATTCACTCCGCTAAAGGTGAAAAGTAACTGCGGCCGGGTCACGCGAAAGCTTGAAAGTGCGAGTAGTATTGCTTTCGCAATAAAATCTCTGCCTCTCCCGTAACCGAGAGTAAAGCATGAAATGTTTACGGGCATAACACGAAGCGTACGCGGACACAACGAGACGCAGGCCTGACAAGAATGTATATGCAGCGCGTTCGAAACTGTCTAAAGTGCGTAGAGGCGAAAGCGTTTTCCGCACCACTTTGCCTATGTGACACTGGTGACGTCACCACTAGATTACGTAACACATAATTGATGACGAAGTAATGACAAAATTACTGATTAATGGCTAAACACTTACTAATTAACTCCTAATTAATGACGCTTAAGCTTCGCCTTTAGGAGTGGAACGCGACAGCGTGTTATAGCGCCGCCAGGCAGTCCACGGAACGCCACCACCCGTTCGGCGCGATGCCTTGCCCTTTGAACGCGACGCTTAAGCATGAAATGTTTTTAGCTCCCGTTGTCGGTAGTGTAGTGAGGTCACGCCGAGACCGAGAGCCAACATCCGGGCACTGAATTCCACTCATCCGGGCACTAAAATGAGAACATCCGGGCACCGTACGAGTGCGGACAGATCAGCTTCGCTGGCAAGAGCAATCGAGTAGGACGCCATCGCCGAAGCTGAACACCCAGCATGCATGCTTTCGCATTCACAGCACGTAAGCAGTCTTAACGGGTTCCTGAAAAGGGTGCTGGAGGTTGGCCATAAAATGCTTGCATTATGTAGAGTACAGGCCACCCAGCGTTCATGCCGCGTACAAGACCTCAAAAGCGAGCCGATAATTTGCAATACAATTTTAAGAACTCCAGCTCCCGCGCCTCACAGCGACCAGCGGTGCCGAGGTTTCGACCGAATCCGTGCGCATCGCGTCATGTAGCGCTCTTTCTACGTCAGCAGCGGAATGCCATCATTGGTTCGCCGCGCCAGCGCTGTTGACGCAAACTATAGTTTAGGAGGCTGCGCTCCGCCCTCTGGGTAATTCCCACGCGCGTCGGCGTTCGGCGCTGGGGCCGAGTGCGTGGAGCCGGTGGACCGACATTTCAGCGGGCAAGAAGTGATGAGAGGGGAGGGAGGGAAAGGCGCGAAGACGCGGAAATTCAAATTTTGTCTAGAAATAACTCAGCTTCCACAAAACGGATCAAAAAAATTTTTTCTTGAGGATATTTCTGACAAAGTGCCCTTTAGCATCCTAGGCATATCGCATATTTTTTGAGACCCCCTTTCACAGCCCCTTTAAGTGAAGTGCCCTTTGTAGTTTTATGTGTGGCGGCCCACGTGCGCTGAGCTGGATTCTGGCCGTATTTATGGATGCTGTCAAGGCACCTTTCTCTCCGGAACGCGCATTACGCAATAACGACAACTTAAGCCTGGTTCTGATGCAAGCGACAGTGCGAATTCGTTGAGTGAAAGGCGCGTCGCGTCGCAAAATTCCAACTTGTAATTTCGTCGCTCTGGCCGCTCGAGCCGCCCAGACTGCTAGAAACAAGTTCTTCAGCCGCGGCGGCAGGACCCACCAGCATTTCCGCTTGCATGCGAGAGAGGCTTTACGCCGCGCTGTCACATGCCCCGCTAAGTTCCACGAGGCCTGCGCGTGCGCCTCTCCGGCTGCATGGCAGAACTTAAGCTGTCACACGATCAAGACTTCCTAGGCGTACTCGCGCCCAGCGCTGCGCCACAACGGGCGTCGAAAGGAGGAGGGGATCTCCATGTTCCTGGCGCTGGCTTGCTTCCCGTCTCAAGCCGACTGAACGAATTGAAAGAAGGAGATGAAACCAGTGAACGAAGATTCAGGACCTCTATGTGCCCTCTTTCGTAAGGCCAACCACAACACAGCGCCAGTAGTGTGGGTACACGCCAATTTCCAAGGTCAAAACAACGACAACAACAACATTGGGTCGCCATCTGAACTTCCGTAAGAAAGACTGTATGATAAATATTTGCTGTGATTGAAATGTTACCCCGGAGCATACCTTGGGTTATTCAGGCCACACTCAGCACCCAGCACCCAGCACCCAGCACCGTTTTGCCCAAAGTTTACAGTTGGAAGAAAGGGAAGGAGTGTGCGAATACGGCGGCCCCTTTAGCACGCCTTCTGGACGTTGAAAGGTGCTCATATATAAGGTCACTCTGCGCCCCTTCCTACTACCAGATACATGGCAGTCTCACTGGAGGTGCATATGTAGATGGGAGGTGGCCCAGCTGCCGGTGGCAAATGCTGTCCAGGTTGGCCTGCCCGAGCGGGGCCGTGGATACTCAGGCGAGGCAGTAGCAATTAACGTCTTCCTTCACACGGAAGCACGGCGAAGGTGTCAAAAAAGGTGACAAAGTGCCTGAATGTGGCGGAAGCGTCACGTTCAGCGGAAATGTGCGTTCACCTCAGATCTCTTCAGTTCCTTCACGTCCCACGTTGCGCCTTTGGGTTGGAGTGCACACATCGTGCAGGCCTGCTTTGCTACGAGAAAACGCAGGCACCCCGAAGTGTGGAGCGTGGCCGGATGGTGCAGGTAATAAGAGTCGACCTTCGCTGACGTCCCGGAAAAGAATGGAATAGAATGGTCAGTGGCAGAGGGCAGTTCTCCGAGGTACTGGGGAAATGCAGCTTATAGAAGTGTGCCTTTGCCGAAGACACAGAATGGAATGCTTGCTGGCAGTGAATAGCTCCCCGAGGTACTGGGGAATTTCAGGCGCCAGGAGCGCAAATTCGGCAACGTCGCCGATTGCGAATGGAACGGTTGGTGGTAGAGTGCTGCTTCCCGAGGTACTGGGGAGCACGTCACGATCGCGATTCAGTCGCCCCACCTCGACATTTCGCAATTAATCGGAGCGGGAAGAAAGGCGTCTTACCCTGTCGCACATGTGATTGAGTGGGCTGCTGTGACCGTAAGTGGTGAGGTGAATCTGGCTCAGTTCCACTGCCACATTTTTTTGGAAACGCTCCAGCGCATGGCGGTGCTCTCTAAAGGACCACTGCCTCCTACACGACCGCACGAAGAAGCGAAGTGGCATATGACGCGAAACACCACTGCTGAGACTGTGCACCCCACCCTGCCATCTCTGTTGCTGCTCCAGCTCAATGTCTCCGTCTCCGCGCAATGCTTCCCGAAGAGACGAAGCGGAGACGGCGCTGTCCGGAGGGAAGTGCCACACTTCGCTGAAGCAAGTGTGGCACTTCCCTCCACGCAGGGGTAATGAGCGAGCCCCACTGCAAACGAAGGTCGCAAGCACAGAGGTAACAACCACAGCTACTGTACTCGAATGTAATCGCGTTTACATGGATACGTCAAAAGTAGACACCAGTCAACTTTTTTTGAGGGAAAGAGCAGATTCTGAGGACAGGCGTGACTTTCATTCTCTTGCTCGACGTTTTTGCACTTTCTTTCAAAAAGTGGGCTGGAGTCGACTTCGGTTGCATTCATGTAAACGCGGCTTTTAACAGGCTGACACTCAAGAGGATTCACGGCGTCAGACTTTCGCCGCAGGCCACGAAACAGAGGCGGAGGGTCATTAGAGAGGGGCTAGTTTCGAAGGTAACGAGCGGCAAGCGACGAGCGACGCCGTCGCGCGAAGCGAAATGCCCGTGTCGCTTGTCGTGTCGCTCGGATCTGCACTCGCAGAAAATTTCGCTCGTCTATAGTGCCTAGAATATACTAGTGCCTAGTATATTCTAGGCACTATAGCTCGTCGCCCGGAAGTTACTAACGCGATTAGCCAATAGCAGCTAACCCGGCTGCTTAGGTCACTACCGTGCCTCTTGCCGGGCGGCCGGGCCTCTTGCTTCACCACTGATTCGACGTTGTCGCTACGCTGCTGTGCCCCATGTTCACGGCAAACTAAATGCTCACGAAGCTTTCGCTTTCTCTGAACTTGCGTCAACCACAAAATTTTAGCGATAAAAGACCCCAGATTTTCAGATTGCTTGTGTTTACTGTGCTGCTAGGCTTAGCGAGTATGCGTCGTTTGAGGTCAGAAAGCGCGCGAGGTTCAAACAGGTGCGCGCCCCACGTTCAGGCAACATTGATGGCGGCGCCCATGACAATAACATAAAATGACATGTAGTAACAAAGCTGTAAACACTTTCTATTCGACATTTTTCTGCCCAAAATTTTAATCCTTGCAAATAATCTGACTGTTGTTACAAGCGTAAACAGCTTTGCGGTGTATTACGCCAGCAACACTGATCGTCGTCTCCATTTCGCGTTCGCGTTGTCGCAACGCATGGAGCTTGGCCGGTGGGCGAAGAAGCGACAGCCAGCCGTCGTCGCCGCGCCGCCTCGTCGCGTCGCTTACTTTTTCGCGTACATGGAGCTCAGTCTTAAGCTTCGCCTTTAAATGTTGAACGCGACAGCGTGTCGCAGCCTGCCAGGGAGCCCGCGGAACGCCATCGCCCGTTCGGCGCGACGCCTTGCCCGTTGGACAAATCGCTCGGAGTCTCTAGGAGGCCCCTCAATAAACACGATGCCACGAACGCCAGCATAGCTTCCGCTCCGAACGAACGGGCAGCAAGCCGCAAGGTTAGTGGTGAACGCGCCTTGGATGTGCGCTGCGTTGTTCGCCGCTCACCACGTGATTCCTGCGTCCCCGCACGGCATCCGAACGAGACAAGCGGGAGGCGCATGCCGTCACGCGCTATCTGCTGAGGCAGTCGCGTACATTGCGGGGAGGAGGTGTTTAATGTTCCGTTGTATGTTTGTAAATGTCGTCACATTTCTTTAAATCCTATTTGGCTCATACGGAGACCGTTTCCTGGCGCTAACGTGCATTAAAACACCTCGAAGGGTCATGTAGCCGCTAGCGCAAACGCTGCCAAGGCTATCTCGTCGCAGTGGACAACGTCTGCTTCGTCGTCTGTTTACGACGGTGAAAAGTTCGCATGGCGAGCGGCAGCCCGGCTCAGCAGACGGTAGCCACAGTGCTGTGCTCTTCGGCAGCCGGTAATGCCGTCGAAGAGATTCGTCGGGCAAGGCAAACGGGTCGCGATGTGCGCGGACACGGCACTCTTCTTCGCGGCTCAAAAACCAGGCAAGGAGAGTGGGATACACGGCGTATATTATCAATTTCTTAGTTAGTCGCCCGCGCGAATCGCTTCAGCGCATCCTCGAACTCACACAACAGGCAGCAGAATATGCTACTCAGCTAGCCGACACTAACTGGGTGGACCGGTGCAACGCGGCTGCGCGCCAGATGTCTGGCCGCAACACGTGGCGCCTATTCCGCGCTCTCATTGATCCAATACAAACACGCACGGAAACCCAACGCCACTTACATAGGGCCTTGTACAACTTTAAAGGATCGTCAACACAGCTAGCGCACACGCTCAGGGATCGATACCTGTGCACCACTAAGGACCCCCGGCCGGCGGCGTACTCTTATGCAGGCGAAGAGAACATGGAGCTGGACACTCCGTTCCAGCTCCACGACCTCCGGGCGGCCTTGAGCAAAATGAAGCGGGGCACTGCACCCGGGCGCGACAAGGTTACGGTCAAGCTCTTGGCCAACCTTCCCGACGCAGCCTAGGCCGCGCTCCTCAAATACATCAATAGCATTTGGGACGGAGAGACTCCTCTCCCTCTCGATTGGAAATCGGCTCTCGTGACCTTCATTCCGAAGGCCGGCAAACCTATTGATGTGGAGAACCTTCGCCCCATCTCCCTCACGTCTTGTGTCGGCAAGCTGATGGAGACGATGGTGCGTGACAGACTCTCCGATTATCTCGAAACACAGCACATTTTCGCGGACACTATGTTCGGTTTTCGTCCTCACAAGTCAGCACAGGATATACTTCTGCAGCTCCACCACGACATTTTAGATCCTGTAGAATGTCCCCACAACGACAAGGTGGTCCTGGCCTTGGATCTTAAAGGCGCATTCGACAACGTCAAACATGAAGTAATCCTGGACCACCTCAGTAACACCAACTGTGGCCACAAAACATTCCATTACATAAGACAATTTCTTACAGACCGTCAAGCCTATATACGCATACAAGATGCGGAACACGGGCCATACACCATCGGCTCGAGGGGAACACCTCAAGGCGCGGTCCTGTCTCCCCTGCTCTTCAATTTGGCAATGCTTCGTCTTCCCTCCAAATTGTCTTCTCTGCCCGGGATACATCACGCTCTTTATGCGGATGACATTACAATCTGGGCCACGCAAGGTAACCTGGGCCACATGGAGTCCTGCCTGCAAGCAGCGGCAACCCTAGTCGACGACTACGCGGCCTACTGCGGACTCCAGTGCGCCCCAGCTAAATCAGAATTTGTGCACTTACGTCCCTCCCCTCGGGACACAACACCGCTTCGCATCAGTCTCCCCTCGGGACCGATCCGGGAGGCCAAGGAGATCCGCGTCCTTGGCCTCTTCATACACCACCAACGCAGAGTCGACACCACCCTAGCCAAACTTCGCACGGTGGGAGACCAGGTGGGCCGCATGGTCCGCCGGGTCTCCAACAAGCGGGGCGGATTACGAAGCAAGGATGCACTGCGGCTTGCCCATGCTTTCGTAACGAGTAGAATCCTCTACTCAACTCCCTACTTGCACCTGCGCAAACACGATGATGACCAACTGGAGGTCATCCTGCGGAAAGTCATCAAGCGGTCTCTCGATCTCCCGGTCACCACGTCCAACCAGATGCTTCTGGCTTTGGGCGTGGTGAACACATTTAGGGAGCTTCGAGAAGCCCACTTAGTCAACCAATACACGCGTCTTTCACAGACCACGTCCGGTCGCCGCCTCTTGGACCGGCTACACATCAAACATGACTACCACATTGAGGAAAGGGAGAGAGTGCCAGAACCCTGGAGACGCGCCCTCCGGGTCCGACCCCTTCCCCGCAACATGTCCAGAGAAGACCATAGCGGTCGTCGCCAGGCGCGCGCGGAAGCGTTGGCGCGATACTATGGTAACCAAGAACACGTGTATTACGTGGACGTTACCGGCCCACACCACGGGGGGTGGTACACGGCCGCAGTCGTACACAACACAAACACAGTTAACGGGCTCACTTTCAAAGCCTACAACGCAACACATGCGGAGGAGATTGCCATTGCTCTGGCTCTCACGAATCCCAAGTCAAAACACATCATCACCGACTCGCGAGGGGCCTGTCGGAACTACGAGTTGGGCTGGGCTCCCCCGCTTGCCTGGCGCATACTGGAATATAGCTGTCGATGCGAAGATCCAACTCCACGCAACCTGATTTGGGCCCCCGGTCACCAGGGACTCCAGGGAAACGAACAGGCCGATCAGGCCGCCCGCGCACTCTCTCCCCGGGCTATCTCCCTGTCCTTAGAAGGGTACTCCCAATCAGACAATCTGACCCTTACATTCAAACAAATCACCGATTACTACAAGGAGGAGCACCGGCGCTACCCGGCCCCTTGTAAGGGTCTGGATCGCGCTGACGAGCGCCTCCTCATCAAAATTCTTACTAACACTGTGCTGTGCCCGGCGGTGCTTAAACACTTCAATACATCCTTTGATGGCGCGTGCCAGTTCTGTGGGGAGGTGGCTGACACCTTCCACATGGTTTGGGCGTGTCAGTCAAACCCATCTATCCCCCCCAACCTCAACCCCACCAGAGAGGACTGGGAGGCGGCCCTGCTCGGCTGTCAAGACCTAAAAAGCCAACAGGCTTTGGTTCAACGGACGCGGGCGGCGTTGCTTGCCAATGGGGCACCGGAATAGGGGCTCCACCCAGTATTGTAAGGGGAAAGGGCCAATAGGGTCCTACCCCAATCATCTTTCTGTAAAAAACTTAATTTCCCATAAATGTTTTTCACCACCACCACCAGCGCATTCCGTTGTTCGACAAAGCATAGTAAATGGAGGCGACGACACGATGACGCAGCAGGAAGGCGGATCCGCTGTCGTCACGCCACCGTCACCGCGGTTAGAGCCAATCAGCGAAAAGCGAAGTGGACATGTCGCAAAAGGCGACACCGGGAGAATACCGCTCCTGGTTCAATTCCCCAACTCGACGTATGTCATACTCGGTTTTATTTAAATAATAAATAAATAAAGATTATTTATTTGAAAAAATTACATAGTACATTTATGAATGCTTTTGAGATTTTTCGCTCACGGCCAACGCCGCCGACGCCGACACTGGCTTTTCTGCGCCACGGGGCCCTTAATTCTACACGAGCGGAGGAAGTCGCAATAGCTCTCGCTGCCGCCGATCCAAAATCGAAAACGGTTATCACAGACTCTCGCCGGGCCTGTGAACATTATCTTGCAGGCGAAATATCACCTCTGGCCTCGCAAATTCTAAGACGCGCTCTCGCCGATCGAACTCGCACAAAAGTGATCTGGGCTCCTGGCCACCAGGGTCTACGAGGCAATGAGGCCGCTGATGCGGCCGCCCGAGCGCTCACACACCGGGCTCCTCATCCTAGCTCGGGGGACGCCGCGTTTGAGCGCGGAGTGATCGGACGCGTGGTGCATCGGCTCCGTCGATTTCTCGGCTGGAACCGCGGTAACCTGATGTAACGCCTATCAAACCTGTGCGACTGCAACCGTGAAGTCAGCAGGATCCTGGAGAACCCGATCACACCCAGGTACGCTGAATTTGCGGCCATTTCGAGCAACCCTCCGCATCACCACGTAGCGGTCGAGCTAAGCCTGACGGCTCCGGCTCCTCCGCCGCTGGCTGCGGGGACGCCTGCCGGCCAACCTCTCAACATGGCTCTACCTGAACAACGCGGATACGACCCCACGACTCTGTCGTGGTCATCTGTCCCTGTAAGCCAGCCAGAGGACGGCCCATCCACCATTTCGGCGCAGCAAGCTGCCCTTTTCCAAGTCGTTGAGAGCCGGCGTCGCCGCCGGCAGAACGCACGAGGAGCGGCAACACCCAAGACTCCTCTCAACAATTCAACAACGGGAGACGCTCGCGCTCCGTCTTCTACACCTCCACAGAAGACTTCACCAGTCTCGAAGTGGACTCCCAAGCCAACGGTCAGGATGGACCCTGACGACTACGTGGTCGTGCTGCAGCCACGCAGTACGGTCTCCCTCAAGACGGCCTTCCAGCAAGGTGAGCTCGGCGCTGCCATTTCGCAACTCATCGGTAGGCAGTACATGAACACCATCACCATTTCACCAAATTGGGAACAGAACATCATCGTCTGTGGCACGCAGAACCCAGAAGTGGTTAAAAAGCTCCTCACGGACATTCAACTTAACACCAGCAGAGGATCGCTCGCATTTCACGGCCACCTCAAGCTCACCGGTGATGTGTGTCGCGGTGTGATATCTGTTCACAACTTAGAAACCAGTGAGTCACTAAAACATAATGTGCAGTGGCGCGGTGGTGAACTAGTTCATGTGCGCAAGCTGGGACAATCAAACGTAGCTGTGCTGACTTTCGAGGGACGCACTGTTCCGCGTTACGTCCACTATAACGCAGAACTGACTCCCGTCAAGGAGTACAAAAAAACAGTGCCAGCGTGCTACCGTTGCGGCACACTGGGGCACCGGGTGGACAACTGTCCCACCCCGGTCAAGGAAAGATGCGGCCTTTGTGGCCAAAACGTGGGACTTGGTACTGAGAGGATGGCCCCCCACGTCTGCAATCCTATCTGTTTAATCTGCGGGGGCCCGCACCTCACCAGCTCCCGCGAATGCACCGCGAAATTCATCAAGTTGCCGCTGCCAGGGCCCAGGACGCCACCCAAGGGAGCCAATGCCGGCGCTATACGGGGAGGGCGGCAGCGAAACAACCAGAAGACGCCACGGCGTGGCGTGATGCCTCCCCCTGGCAAGACAGCAACATTAACGCCACCACCCGGAGCAGCGGAGTTCCCAGCTCTCAGCGCTTCATCTGGCGGCGCCGCCTGCAACCAACCCAAGGTAGGCAGCTGGGCGAGGGTCGCCTCCTCTCCTTCCCCTCCTCCCTCCTCCCCCACCAGCCAGGGTTGCCAGATGGCTCCGACCTCAGGTAGCCAAATTGGCTTCCGTAGTAGCCCAAACGTAGCCAAAAGCGAAATTTTTGCGTAGCCCAAAAGTAGCCAAAAAATATTTGTTTTTGTGATGACATTTCTTAAGCATATTGAATTAATTTTCGGCAAGAATATTTACATATTAGATTTCTTTCCCGCACATGATGTCTGAGGGGGTGCGCACGGCGTGTTCTTTCCGTTGTTACATTTCGCATCCGTCATGCGCGCTAACCAGTGCGGCTAACCAGGTGCGCTAACCAGGTCCTAAAGATGGGGCTGAAGTTCCACTTTGCAGGTGCGGCAGTAGGCCATATCGCCTGAGGCAGGTGACGACAGCCAGTCTGCACGCGGAAAAGGACGGCGGCGCTATATAACGTAATCACAGCTCTAGTTTAGGAATATTTCACCTTTTAAATGTTCGCGCGCAGATTAGACACATCGACAGTGAAAATACTTTACTATATACTTACACAGCCTCACATTTCAATTTTATGCTTTAAGAGAAAGGTTCTCACTGAGAGCGTCACCTCAAAGCATCTAGCGAGCGCCTTCATGATGCTACATTCTACGATATGCATGAGCTCAGAATAAATCAAGGATATATGCCATTAGATGGTAATCTGTGTCGAGTTTATCTTCAGTCTAACAGCACGTTCACAATAATGAGAAAAACATATTGCCATTGAATTCCGGCTCTTTTTTCCATTCCTTTTGGAGTCCCGGATGTACATCACCCACTTGCCCATTCTGATTAAAGTTCTCGTAGCCACGGATCTAATGCCATGTCATGCCACTAACTTCCGCTGCCTTCGTTAGTTACAGTGGGTTCCGCGCCGCGCCGAAGAATGGCTCTATGGTTCCGCATGAGTGCACGCAGATTACGCAACGGACACGGCGCTCTCGCGTCGCTCGCAATGAATCTCGAGGGCTGCACATTTGCCGCTTGAGGCTGCAGAAAAAGCGTAGGCTCTAGCGAGTGGCGCGCTTGCTGTGTCCACCACGAGAATAGGAAGAAACAGAAAAACCTTATTAATGCGTAAGGATTACTTGCCTCATGCGTATCTTGAGCAGAATGTGCCCGCAGAAGCAGAATACACAATACAAGAAAAGAAATTCCTGGCGGTGGGTTTCCAACCAGCCACCTACCGCAGCCGAAGCGGATGCCCCAAACCACTAGGCCACGTCTACGGTTAACGGTTAACATGTGAGGATCACGAAACCAGGCAACAGAAGTGAAACAGTAGCATTTAATGCTTACGCATTCGCACCACGTTGGAAGACGTAAGTTCTCTTAGTGTTTTCCCTCTATTCTTGTACCATGGTCACCCGTGGTGCACCGTCGATGGGAGAACGCTCACATGTGCAGAGAGCAACAGTCTATGTTCGGTGGCGCGCGCGCGAAGGTGGCGTTAGTTCGATGATTAAGTGGAATATAGGCCGTGACGTGTTTCCGGGGGGCAACTTTCACGTAGTGTCCACTCTTCATAAAAGAAATCGAAAGGCCATGATCCTTGACCGCCTGAAACACGTTTCCTCGAACACAGCGTTGTCATTTTGTAGCAGACGCGCTTCATTTCTTTAACCTGCTATAGCCTCCATTTTGATTCCGGCATTCCTTTTATTTCGGTCACTGTATAATTGTAACAGAGCACATTATAACAAATTTAACTGCTTTTTTCACGCATGTTAGTTAGTTATATGGGGTTTTATGGCGCATAAGCAACTATGGCTATCATGCGCCAAACTTTTTCACGCATGAAAAAGATGTAGCCCAAAAGTAGCCACATAGCCAAAACGAAATTTCTGACGCCAACTCGGACAAAAAGTAGCCCAATTTGGCTATTAATAGCCCAATCTGGCAACCCTGCCACCAGCACCGCCGAGACACAGGAACTCAAGCGCGAGCTCGCCCTCTTGCGAGCTCAAAACGAAAAACTAGCCAGCGAGCTTAACTCGCTCAAATCCCAATTCCATACTCCGCCCGCGTCGAGCGACGAGGCAGAAAACATAACAGACAGGGAGATCCCTCCTCCTGTGGAGAGTCGCGCCGCGGCCCTGGAGACCCGGGTGACCGCAATTGAAACACAATTGGCTGACCTCCCCAAAATTATCCATGACACCATCGCGCGTCAGGTGGAGAGTGTCATCGCACAGGTGACACAAGCCGTAACGCACATTATCCAAAAATGGATAAAAGATAATCCGCGCGTCCTTAAACGCGTAGGACCCATCAGGGACGCTAACCGCCCCTCAAAATTCAATAGAGCTATTCCCGATGAGTTTGACTTTTCGGAAGACTCCTGCACGTCTGCGCCGGGCACTAGCGGACTGGGGAGTCTTAACAACGTGACCCCACCCTCCGCCTCCGACCATGGCCCCCAACCCTAAGTCGCGAGCAAGAACAACTCAGCCGCTTACACTAACGCAGTGGAACTGCCGAGGTCTCAAGGACCACAAGAAGCGGACTCATCTCCGCCTCTATCTTGAGAACCTTGAGTTCCTCGTCGCCGTGGTTGCCCTTCAGGAACCCGGCGCCGGTGCTAAACTAACAAACTACACTACATTTCAACACAACCCGCAGACATGTATACTTGTTCACAAGCGATACACTGCGCAGGAGGTCACACTTCCCACAACACCGTCTTTCCCATACACGATGGTTTCAGTGCTGCCCCTAAAGCGGTCTGACCCACCTGTACACATTCTAAATATTTACTGCCCACCGAAACTTAACAACGTCACGTTCAATGAAATTTTCACTCAAGCTATGCAGGTGGCGGGTAGGGATCCCCTCCTAATCGTCGGCGATTTCAACGCCCCGAGCAGGCTATGGGGATACCCCCGGGAGGACAGGCGTGGGAGGAAGCTTGCAGAACTTCTTTCCACACTTGGACTCACCCTGCACACTGACCCCGCCAACCCAACACGTGTCGGCAATTCCATTCAACGAGATACTTGCCCGGACCTCACATTTACACGCAACATACGACATGCCGACTGGCTGAATACAGAGGACACTCTAGGTAGTGATCACTGTATAATCAACACAACCATTTATATGCGTCCCCTGAAACGCCCACTAAAACAAGCTCGTACCCCTGACTGGACGACTTTCCGCACCTCTCTACCTATTGTAGACCCCCTCCAGTCGGGATACGACGCCTGGTCCAGATCGCTCACGTCTACACTCACACAACACGAACAGCAGATACAGCTTACAGAAACACAAACAGACGTGGACAACCACCTTCTCCACCTTTGGGAGGCCCGTCGCAGCCTCACGAAGCGATGGAAGAAACAGAAACATAACAGACGCCTAAAGAACCGCATCCTCGAACTCACACAACAGGCAGCGGAATATGCTACTCAGCTAGCCGACACTAACTGGGTGGACCGGTGCAACGCGGCTGCTCGCCAGATGTCTGGCCGCAACACGTGGCGCCTGTTCCGCGCTCTCATCGATCCAATACAAACACGCACGGAAACCCAACGCCAATTACATAGGGCCTTGCACAACTTTACAGGAACGACAAAACAACTAGCGCACACGCTCAGGGATCGCTACCTGTGCACCACTAAGGACCCCCGGCAGGCGGCGTACTCGTATGCAGGCGAAGAGAACACGGAGCTGGACAAGCCGTTCCAGCTCCACGACCTCCGGGCGGCCTTGAGCAAAATGAAGCGGGGCACTGCACCCGGGCGCGACAAGGTTACGGTCAAGCTCTTGGCCAACCTTCCCGACGCAGCCTACGCCGCGCTCCTCAAATACATCAATAGCATTTGGGACGGAGAGACTCCTCTCCCTCTCGACTGGAAATCGGCTCTCGTGACCTTTATTCCGAAAGCCGGCAAACCTATTGATGTGGAGAACCTTCGCCCCATCTCCCTCACGTCTTGTGTCGGCAAGCTGATGGAGACGATGGTGCGCGACAGACTCTCCGATTTTCTCGAAACACAGCACACTTTCGCGGACACCATGTTCAGTTTTCGCCCTCACAAGTCTGCACAGGATATACTTCTGCAGCTTCACCACGACATCTTAGATCCTGTCGAATGTCCCCACAACGACAAGGTGGTCCTGGCCTTGGATCTTAAAGGCGCATTCGACAACGTCAAACACGAAGTAATCCTGGACCACCTCAGTAACACCAACTGTGGCCACAAAACATTCAACTACATAAAACAATTTCTTACAGACCGTCAAGCCTACATACGCATACAAGATGCGGAACACGGGCCATACACCATCGGCTCGAGGGGAACACCTCAAGGCGCGGTCCTGTCTCCCCTCCTCTTCAATTTGGCAATGCTTCATCTTCCCTCCAAATTGTCCTCTTTGCCCGGGATACATCACGCTCTTTATGCGGATGACATTACAATCTGGGCCACGCAAGGTAACCTGGGCCACATGGAATCCTGCCTGCAAGCAGCGGCGACCCTAGTCGACGACTACGCGGCCTACTGCGGACTCCAGTGCGCCCCGTCTAAATCAGAATTTGTGCACATACGTCCCTCCCCTCGGGACACAACGCTTTGCATCAGTCTCCCCTCGGGACCGATCCGGGAGTCCAAGGAGATCCGCGTCCTTGGTCTCTTCATACACCACCAACGCAGAGTCGACACCACCCTAGCCAAACTTCGCACGGTGGGAGACCAGGTGGGCCGCATGGTCCGCCGGGTCTCCAACAAGCGGGGCGGATTACGAAGCAAGGATGCACTGCGGCTTGCCCATGCTTTCGTAACGAGTAGAATCCTCTACTCAACCCCCTACTTGCACCTGCGCAAACATGAGGATGACCAACTGGAGGTCATCCACCGGAAAGTCATCAAGCGGGCTCTCGACCTCCCGGTCACCACGTCCAACCAGCGACTTCTGGCCTTGGGCGTGGTGAACACATTTCGGGAGCTTCGAGAGGCCCACTTAGTCAACCAATACACGCGTCTTGCACAGACCACGTCCGGTCGCCGCCTCTTGGACCGGCTACACATCAAACATGACTACCATATTGAGGAAAGGGAGAGAGTGCCAGCACCCTGGAGACGCGCCCTCCGGGTCCGACCCCTTCCCCGCAACATGTCCAGAGAAGACCATAGCGGTCGTCGCCAGGCGCGCGCGGAAGCGTTGGCGCGATACTATGGTAACCAACAACATGTGTATTACGTGGACGTTGCCGGCCCACACCACGGGGTGTGGTACACGGCCGCAGTCGTACACAACACAAACACAGTCAACGGGCTCACTTTCAAAGCCTACAGCGCAACACACGCGGAGGAGATTGCCATTGCTCTTGCTCTCACTACTCCCAAGTCGAAACACATCATTACCGACTCGCGAGGGGCCTGTCGGAACTACGAGTTGGGCTGGGCTCCCCCGCTTGCCTGGCGCATACTGGAATATAGCTGTCGATCTGAAGATCCAACTCCACGCAACCTGATTTGGGCCCCCGGTCACCAGGGACTCCAGGGAAACGAACAGGCCGATCAGGCCGCCCGCGCACTCTCTCCCCGGGCTATCTCCCTGTCCCTGGAAGGGTACTCCCAATCAGACAATCTGGCCATTACATTCAAACAAATCACCGATTACTACAAGGAGGAGCACCGGCGCTACCCGGCCCCTTGTAAGGGTCTGGATCGCGCTGACGAGCGCCTCCTCATCAAAATTCTTACTAACACTGTACTCTGCCCGGCGGTGCTTAAACATTTCAATACATCCTTTGATGGCGCGTGCCAGTTCTGTGGGGAGGTGGCTGACACCTTCCACATGGTTTGGGCGTGTCAGTCAAACCCATCTATCCCCCCCAACCCCAACCCCACCAGAGAGGACTGGGAGGCGGCCCTGCTCGGCTGTCAGGACCTAAAGACCCAAAAGGCCTTGGTTCACCGGACGCGGGCGGCGTTGCTTGCCAATGGGGCCCCGGAATAGGGGCTCCACCTAGTATTGTTAGGGGAAAGGGCCAATAGGGCCTACCCCAATCACCTCTCTGTAAATATTTATTACATTATAAATGTTTTTCACCACCACCACCATCCTAGCTCTCATGGCTCAGAAGCTCATAAACCGCTTCTGCGGTTCCGCGAAATCCTAATTTATTATTGCGACAGCCACCGTCTCTACCCGGCACCTGCCAAGGGGCTGAGTAAGGCGGAGGAGCGAACTCTGCGGCGCCTGCAGACAGGAACCCTTCTCTGTCCTGCAATAGCAAAACACTTCGATCCGAACACAGATGGGCGCGGCCCGCACTGTGGAGAGATCTGCGATATCTTTCACATGGTGTGGGCATGTACTCAGAATCCTCACCTTCCCCCCTCCCCCACCCCCACCCGAGAGGCATGGGAGACTGCCCTCCTCAACTGCTCCACACTGGAGTCCCAAAGGGCTCTGGTCAAGCGGGCGCGAGACGGGGCCTCGTCATGCGGTGTCCCGGACTAAGGATACCGACCATGCAGCAGGGTTATTTATTTATTTTTTTTTAACCCTCAAGCTCTCTTTGATTAAAGTTTTTCATCATCATCATTAACGCTGCCGCGTTAAAAAATGGTATCCTGCGCGGTGTGTCCACCAAGGCAAGTGAGACTGTTACTGTGCCATTTCATTTCCTAAAAAAAAATTGCTGAGGCTCAGCTTGGCTAAGCCTGGGGAATGCGAAGCATATTAGTGGCTAGGCTTGGTAATACATGGCTTTCCTTGGTTGAATACTTGGTCATTTTAATACAACCACTAGAAGCCTTCGTCGTGGGGGAAGACAACGGCATGGCTACAGTGGAACGCCGACTAACCCCGAGACGCGCGTTGGGTGAGCGCCTGGATTGCCACGGAAGCCGCGTCTGCCTGCCCGGTGGAGCGAGCGTTTCACGTACACCGAGTGTGAACGCGCGTACGAAATGCGCGGGAATGCGCGGGTGTGATGGCTAGGGGTCCCACGGCGACGGCGCGAGGTGGAGGCCGGCTCTCTCATCCGATGTCACGTGGTGTGACGTCACGGTGTCACGTGGCGTGACGGCTAGGGGTCCCACGGCGACGGCGCGAGGTGGAGGCCGGCTCTCTCATCCGATGTCACGTGGTGTGACGTCACGGTGTCACGTGGTGTGACGTCACGGTGTCACGTGGGGGTCCCACGGCGACGGCGTGAGTGGTAGCTCTAGCAATATGCTTCGCATAAAAATGGCTGTGGTTTAGCTCTGGTTAAACCTGGAGGATTACGAAAGCAGCATCTGCGCGTAGCCATATATTGTTGCGTGAGCTACACTGCCCACAGTCTCACCGTTTCGCGTGCTCTTGCACGACCATACTGCGCATGCGCGAGGAGCAAGTACAGGCGTGCCTCGCCACGCGCGCTCGCCTTCCTTTCCTTAATGATCGGAGTGTAAACGTTGATAACGCCAAAGCCAATGAACACAAACACCGATGGCTTTAGCGCCGCGTTTCTGGCACAACCTTGTCAATGCCTGGAGCTCACATCTCTCTCTCTCATCACCCCGCGTACATCCACAGACCCAGGGAGCCATTTTGCGCACTTACTTTCCTTAAAATGATGGGAGTGTAAAACGTAGTCAGCGCCAAGGCCAATGAACACAACGAACGCCGACGGCCTATGACTTCAGCGCCGCGTTTCTGGCACAACGTTGTCAATGCCGACGCATGCAGCGCACATTTGTCACTACCGCCACTTAGCTTAAAGCATGGTTGAGATTGTCTACTGCTCCAAGAGGGCAGTTATGCGCCTTCTCTCTGGTTCAGGTGTCCACCGAGATGTGGGCACCTCGCCCTCACCTCACGCTACGTATATCCTGACATAGCAGAGCTAAGCCACTGCCAATTTTATATTGCCACTTGGTGGTTTCACGTGGCGTCAGAAAGACTAAGAAGTTAGAGACGCGCGCGCTGTTCGTGTGTGCTTTTCCATTGAGAACAGCCGTTGACTCTGTGTCCGCTTGCCTTTTACTGTGTGTGGTGCTCTCTACTTCCGTTTTTTGGTGGAGGTGCGGGGTACTCGATCTCTCGATGTCCCAGACCCCTCCACGCACCGTCAACACCGAGCTTCTGCCTGTGGACACGCCGGTGCATCACGTCAGCCGGAGGAACCTGGGCCTTCCTCCCGAGCACGGTCCGTTGGAATCCTCCTCGACATCGAATCACCGGCCAGCCTCGGAAAACACCGCTTCAGCAATGCAAGGTACTCCAGTTTACAACCTCCAGAACCCCCGCATGCCGAAGTCCTTCCATGGCACTCCACACGAAGACGTGGAGGACTGGCTTGCTTGAACGAGTCGCGTCCTATAATCAGTGGGACGACCAATTAAAGCTACGGAACGCCATTTTCTGCATGGAAGATGATGTATTCACATGGTTTGAAAACCGAGAAGGCGTTTTGACCTCTTGGCCTGAGTTTCGCCGCCGTATCCTCGAGGCGTACATCAGCCCGGATTGGCGCGAACGAGCAGAACGGGCTCTGCACTCCCGAATGTAGCTGCCAAATGAATCGGTCATGATGTACGTAGAAGACATGACGAAGCTGTTTCGACGTGCGGATCCAGGTATGTCTGAAGACAAAAAGCTGCGCCACTTGATGCGCGGTGTTAAGGAACAACTTTTTGCTGGTTCAAGACGCTGTCGTGTTCCACTCAAAGGCGAAGCTTAAGCGCCCTCCAAATTTTTTACGCACACTGACATCGCATAGCACACGGGTGCTGACAAATCAATCGCATCATACTCGCTTCAGCCACGGACGCAGATTAGCGAAGAGGTCGTGACCGCGTTCATGTATAATGCGTCTCTGGAAGCGGAGAAAGCTCAGAAGGCGGTAGTGCAGCAATTGTATACTGTATACAGGTGCGTCTTCGAAGCGTAGGTCGGTGGTCGTTGATCGAAGAGCGTCACGACAGGCACACTCCCAGGAGTCACCCCGGAACCGGAACTGCACTTCGTCGTCGTCTTCGTCCCACCACTCTCGACAGCCCACAACGTAAAGCCGGCAAGGAACATTTGAGATAAGGTGTCAGAGTAGCTAGCACAGTTTGGAACAAAGCGGAAGCAGTTGCACTTGGCTGCGATCATTGGAGACAAGTGTGGTGGTGGTGGTGGTGGTGGTGGTGGTGGTGGTGGTGGTGGTGGTGGTGGTGGTGGCAAACTTTAATAAATATTGAACCATATCTGAGGCTACTCTTGGATTGGCTCTTGGTCTCGTGAAGTGGCCGGCAGTCGGTGACGTCTGGCGACTTCCAAAGCCCACCCCACTAGCTGCTTTTGGACAGCTGGGTCGGAGCTGGACACCGCGACCTCCCACCGCTGGAGGTCAGTGAGTTGCCGCTCTGATAGCGGCTGGAACTCAGAGCATATGTAGAGTATGTGATGGAAATCAGCTCTTCGGGCTCCACATAAGGTACACTCTGGCGAGAACAGCCCAAGTCTGGTCGCATCTCGCGTCACGAACGAATTATAAAGCTGAGTTGCGGAGCGCGAAAAAAAAACAAAACACTATAGTGATTCGTGGAATTACTCCACTCTAAAAGAAGCATCATTTCGATAACAAGAAATGCAAAAAAAAAAAACAGCGCTGAGCAGAGAAAAACACTACAGCGATACAAACACAAAGCGTCCAATAGCGCTGTTAGTAAGGCTTCAGGCGCACAATATGTATACTTTCTGGGCGTCAACGGCTCCGCTGAGACGCTGTTACTTGTCCTGTTTGACGAATAATCTAGTACGAGCCGTAAAAGTGGCGCAAAACCTTTTCGCTGAGTCCTCGGCGGTGAATGGACGTCCATATACTCAGACACGCTCACCGGACTTGTATTCCGTGTGGTGTCGGCGTAGACTGTAGCGCCTGGTATCGGTGTGCTGTTGGTCCTTGATCCGTAGCCGAAGAAGTATTCGGGATTCTTCTGCGCTCTAAAGGAAGGCGGCGACGCCGGTGTTGTGTTCGTCGGTGACGTTTAGAAGCATGGCGGTTGCCCGCCTGCCGTGGACGAGCCTAAGCGGTGTCAGCTGGTTGGTTTTCTGCACAGCGGTGCTGTATGCACAGACGACATAACCAGGGATGGCATTTATGGTCTCGTGTTCGGTGTCCGCAGACATGGCCAGCGATGAATTAAGGCGAAAGCCTTTAATGGCTCATTCTCCCATTCGTCCGTCCGGGGTTACATCTAGCGCCTGGATGGCGGGTGTCCCCCGAGATATGTGAGGCAGTTTCGTTTCCTCAAATACAATTTTCATTTCCTTCATTACGGCCTCTCTTTGTCTTTCTTCTTCCACTACCACTTCCTCCCTTCCTGTACAGTGCGGTTCAGGTGTCCACCGAGATGACAGAATTACTGCGCCATATCCTTTCCTCAAAACATTGGCTGTGTTGTCTTAGCTGAGGTTAAGCCTGGATATCTCGAAGCGAAAAGCTGCGGCAAGGCGGAGGAGGAGCCGCGCGTGTAGTGAATACGGTGCTGTCTTAGAAGGTTGTTTTAGAGACATGTACTGCGGCGTGCATTCCCATCGGGTGTACACCCAGATATGAGAGACAGGCATTTGTTTTCCTTAAAAGCAATTTTCATTTCATTTCATTTTCCTTAAGGCCCTTACGGCGCGGTTCGGGTACCCACCGAGATACGAGAGAGGCAGGACGTCACTTAATTATGTGTGACGTCATCCAGTAATGACGTCACCACTGCTACAAAGGCAGTCAAAGTGGTGCGCATAACGCTTTCGCCTCTACGTACTATAGACAGCCAGTGTCCCCCTGAATTTTTGTTACGCACTGGTTCACCGGTGGCTTGTGTGGCTCTAGTTCAGGATGGCTTGAGTAAACTTGGCCATAAATGCTGTTCCTCTATCACGGATGAGAACTTTTGCGACGCCGTGGCGCAAAAGAAATATGCTTGATGAAAACGTTTGCGATTTGCACCGCAGTATCACGCGGCAGGGCTTTTGTTTCGGCGCAGCGGGTCACGTGGGCGGTCGCCACGACGATACAATTGTTTCCTCGATGATAACGTTGGGAAAGGGTTGAGGAGATTCGTTCCAATCTCATTCCCTTCTCAAAACAAAAAAGACGATTTCAAGAAATCAGTTTCAACTCACAAGATTCGCCATACACAGTGCAGAATAGATATGATGGCAGCAGTAACGATTACGTATAAACTTCCCAGAGAAAAGGGACGCCCATGTCTGCGCCAGGAAAATGAAAGAGCTCTTTATTAGCGCACTGATCAAATTGATTATAACTGACACACCTTTTAATTTCTGCTGTTCTGCAAAGCAATCCATGTAGTACTTAGGTGTGTAAGCATCTTGGCATAAGTTTTTTATAGAATGGAAATTTTCGATGTACTTTCTTTTTAAGTGCGTTCCAGTTCCCCCTTTTTCCTCGTGCCTAATTTCACAGACCGACTCCAACGCAAAAACACCATAATCGTAGTTGTCCATCAACACGAATTCCAATTATCTGGCAATAACAGCATGTATAGCATTGAAAACTACCAAAATGGACCTATCAAAACAACGCCGGCCGTGCGGGGGGCACGCTTTACATTTGGAGCTTAAAGAGAGCGATGAGACCATGTAAACTATATACGAAAACTCAAAGCAGAAGCAAACCGCAAAGCTGGACGTAGTTAAGGGGTGTGTGGCTGAGATAGAATTAAATGTAATACGTGCTAGGGGTCAAAGAACGTGAGTAAATGATCCCAGGAGGAGGACAGTGTCTGGGTCGCGAGCGAGTACCATGAAAAGAAACGGCCGGTCAACGGTTATCTTGAAGACACTTTTGTCCTTAGCGGAGCACACGGCTTCCTTGGCCACGACTTGGGCCGCCGCCGTTTTGGGTCCCCTGTGGCCAGCTCGAAACACGGCGAGATGTTTGGCCGCCGACACCCTGAGCCCCACGATGCGCGCTATGTTGACGAAGTCAGCGGAGTCGCTGAAGGCGTCCACAACTCCCATTGGTGGAAGGTTGTGCTTCAGGTCTGTGAGGCACTTCACCTTCATCCTGGGCAGGGTCACCTCCACCAGACCCCGCTCTGCAAGCCGGCCCAAGCACGTCAATATCACGGAGGCGGTCAAGCTCTTCTCCAAGGCTGCCAGGTTGGAAGAGGGTGCCGGGAGAAAGATTGCAAGGGAGCGCCGAGGGTCCTGGTACGGGATGTCCAACAAGATGCCCTCGAAGGCGTCGCTTCTCTTGAACTGGGCGTACTGGAAGCTTCCCGTCATGGTCAGCGTCTGGACGTAGCCGTCCCCGCGGCTGTCCCTCGCACTCTCGGCGTGGAACTCTCCCGTCGAGCGCTTGGCTCCGCCGGCGACGAACCAGCGTGAGCCGAAGCAGAAGACGCTGGCCAGGACCACGAACGTGTCCAGGTCGACGCTGTCCCCGGTGAAGACGTCCCGCTCGAAGCAGAAACCGGTCAGGGCTCGGAGGAAGCCATCCAAGGCGATACGGCTCTGCTCGGGGCTCTCGGCGAAGTCCTGGATGTGCACGTGCATGTCCAGGCTTGACAGCGGATCCTTGAACTCCTTGGACACGCTGACCCGAGCATCGTGGTATAGGCCGGCGTAGGAGGTCACCTTAAGGCCTGCACAAAATGTAAAGAGACGTATTGCAAAAGAGTGGAAAACTGGACAAGTTGGTATGGATCCATGTTAACGAGGCACCACAAGCACGAGGACGGAGACGTATAGACAGAACAGGTGCTCACTATCAACTGACAAAAATTTATGTATATATTGCGTGTCCCAATGAATGTTTGTCAGTTGATAGTAGGCACCTGTTCTCTCCTTCTACGTCTCCGTCCTCTGCCTTGCGGTACCTCGTTAACATGGGTAAAGAGATGTGTTCAAAAGCAGCTAAATCGAGAGCGATGAAGTTTCATTGCGCCAAAACAGCTTGGCCAAGGAGCACTGTCGCACATGGTGTTTCATTGCTACTAGGTGGGGACCATGACTAATTTTTGGAGCTTTTTTCTCTCGAGAGAAGCCGATCGCCAGGCAAGGAGAAAGTTTGTATAATTTCAATCCGGTTGGTACCCCATGGCTCTGGGGATGGAATGTCGCTCCTCTTGCATAAAAAAGAAATTAAACTCTTTCTCATCGGTATTCTCATCGGTACGTAGTGCATCGGTCAATGGTACGAAGCTCCTCATCGGTACGTAGTATCTATTCTTGTAGTCAATTAATGCCATAGCATTAGGAGGGCCATGAGGGCGAACACACTTCGACGGCGTCGGTGTCAAGGGCGTTGGAGTTTTTGTGAAGCCTACAACTGCCAGGTGGTGTTTAGGGAGGTGTTCGGCTCTCCACCAGCCCGTTGTGCCCACAGGCGGTGTGAGCTGAGTGTTTGATATTAGTGCGAAAATATTCAAACGCTCATCAACACCGACCAAGAATCTTGTCATCGTACGTACGTGCGTACGATTTCGTGCCGTTGCCTAGCAACCCCAGTTACTGCCCGAGCTTACTCGGATAAGCTCGGGAAAGTTCGGAGGAGCTTCGCGCCAGCTACACGAGAAGTTGCTCGTGAAGACCAACATAGGTCGCGCAATCCCTACCGGTGGTTGTGATATAAACAACCGCGTGCCAGTGCAGTTGCGCATGGCATAGGCGCGGCGCCACTGCGCTGGTGGTGGCATGAGGACTCACCGCCATCTATGTTAAGTAGAGAATGACGTATTCTGCATATATGGGCGTTAACCCACTAAAGATATCGCGTTATACCCTTCATCATCATCATCATCTGCCTGACTACGCCCACTGCAGGACAAAGGTCTATCCCATCATCGAAACCATTGAAAAGCCAAACGTCTCGGTACACCATACCGTTAGACTGATCCGACGCATAGGGAACGGAGAAGAGGAGCTAAGGAAAATGATCTATGCCGATTCGTGCAGGCCTTTTTCATCAGTAAGATGACATACTCGCGAGCAGAAGTGATTGTCAGCGATTCAAAAGCAGCCATTGGAAATTTCACCAACGGCACAATGTCTCGCATCTGTTTGGGAATTCTCAAGAATTGCCCGAAACACAGGAAAGACGTGCAATTGGTCTGGGTACCGGCTCACTCGTCAAACACGGGGAATGAGGCAGCCCACGAAAAAGCTCGAGGATCTATCGGTCGAGCTGTAGATGCTAACTCGACGTCGGAACGTCAAGAGACGGCGTTAATACCTATCGCGAGATCACGCAGAATTAGAGGCTAGAAAGGCTAATCTTCCCAATTCCGCATAAAAACCTAACTTAAGAATAGGAGGTACCGCGGAGAAAACTCCAAACTAAAACTCTTGTAAAAAGGAAGATCATCAGCAGTCAGAGCAGCAGATCCGAGGCGAGGCGCGAGACGAGAAGACGACGATCGGCAGCTGAAGCAGCAGAGCCGACGCGCGGCGCGAGACGAGAGCGTGAACTGTTCCGGGTCCGGACCTGTCCTTGCTCGCTCTAACCGGCCTTCACAACTGTCAATAAAGGCCGTTACATCTTGGTGGAGGCTGCGGGATTCCGTCCTGGAGCTACGCAACCGGACCATCGCTACCCCCATGCCTGCCAACGCCAACCAGCCAGCCGGCTCTTCGCCGGCACCCGTTGCTTGCCATGGTGCGCTCCGCCAGCGCGACCCGGCCGTCTTCAGCGGCACGGACGACAACGACGTGGAGGACTGGCTGTCATCTTACGACAGGGTGAGCGCTCATAACCGATGGGACGACAGTATGAAGCTTACCAACGTAATCTTCTACCTGACCGGCGTTGCCCACCTTTGGTTCCAAAACCACGAATCGGACTTCACCACTTGGACCGAATTCAAAACCAGCTTCTCTGACATCTTCGGCCGTCCGGCGGTACGCAAACTTCGCGCCGAGCAGCGTCTTCGCGTTCGTGCACAGCAGAGCGGTGAATCATACACTAACTACATCGAAGACGTCGTCAATCTCTGCAAGCGTGTCAATGCGTCCATGGCAGAGGCCGATAAAGTTAAACACGTCCTTAAAGGAATCGAAGACGACGCTTTCAATATGCTTGTGGGCAAGAACGTCACCTCTGTTACCGATATATTCGACCACTGCCAAAGCTACGATGAGCTTCGCCGACAGCGCGTTTTCACTCGGCAGCCGTCTCCACAGACAGACACAGTTACTAGCCTCAGCATGACGACAGAAGACAGCTCGCTACTGCTCCAGATCAAGCAGTTTGTCCGTGAGGAGGTTGCGCGGCAGCTGTCGCTTCTTCCTGCTGTTCCGAGTCCTTCTAACCTAACTCCGACACTTCAGCACGTCATTCGGGAGCAAGTGTCCGAAGCCCTGCCATCGGTTTCCTCTTCGCCTCCCGTCGCTGCGCCACTTACCTACGCCGAAGCCGTCAGGCGTCCCCGGCCAGAAACGTTCGTTTCGTACCAGCGTCCACCGCAGTCGACACCATTTCGTCCTGCCCGGCCACCACCGCAACGTTTCCGTCCATGGCGGACACCGGACAACTTACCCACTTGTTATGCCTGTGGCATTCCTGGTCACGTGATGCGTCACTGCCGCCGCCAAGTGTTGTCCCGTGCTGCCGATCCCGACCCTCGAGGTTACGCCTACGCCCCTCCCCAGCCTTTTCACCGCACTATGCCTTCTGAGACCACTGCTTCCTCCGATCTCAACCCGTCTATTCGCCGCCGTTCTCCATCTCCGCGTCGCCGCTCGGTTTCCCCGATGCGCCGTCGTCCCTCTTCCCCTTCGGAAAACTAGTGCCCGCAGTTCCGGAGGCAAGAACTGCGTGCTCGTCGCCAAGCTCAAGACCTCGACTTTCTCCGACAAATTTGATCGCGGTTTCTGCGAAGGGCACCGATGCTTTCGCGCTTGTTGACACCGGTGCTGCTGTATCTGTACTCAGTGAAAAATTGTGCCGCCAGTTACGAAAAGTGATGACTCCGCTATATGGTTTTATGCTTCGCGCCGCTAATTCGCAACTTATCGCGCCTTTGGGGGCATGTACAGCCCGAGTTACTATTCAGGACGTTCTGTATATTGTTGAATTCATCGTCTTCCCATCGCCGTCTCACGACGTCATCTTAGGCTGGGACTTTCTCTCCCAACATGACGCTGTCATCGACTGCACTCGTTCCGAAGTCGCCCTTCTTCCATTCGGCGACGACTCGGTGAACGCTTCCACTAACTTGTGCTCCAAGCTGACTGTGGCTGATGACGTCATGATCCCGCCGTGCTCTGCTGTGCTCGTCTCTGTTCATTGCGACTCTGCATCCAACGGCCCTGTCATCTTCATCCCGTCCGACTCCTTCGCTTCTCGCCACTGTCTACCCCTGCCATTCGCCGTGCTTACCGTCTCAGCCGGCTGCAGCGCCTTGCCCCTGACGAATCCATTCCTGTGCCCCTCCACTCTTCTTCGCGGTGAATGCTTGGGATATGTCCAGCCCTTCGCCTCCGTCGTCACCTGGGACCTTCCTGAGGACGACTCCTGCCGCCCGCAAGTGTCGTCACTTACTTCTTCCCCACCGTCTCCTGATCCCGCTCCCGAGGCCGTCTTCGCGGGCTCAATCGAAGCGAATCTTTCGCCACCGGAGAAGACCCAGCTTGCGACCCTGCTAGATAAGTTTCGGTCATCGTTTGACTTCTCTCACCACCGTTTGGGCCGCACTTCAGCTGTTACCCATCGGATCGACACAGGCGCCCATTCGCCGTTGCGCCAACGCCCATATCGCGTCTCGGCCACCGAACGCCAGGTTATCGACACCCAGGTGAATGATATGCTGCAGCGTGGCGTCATACAACTATCACACAGTCCTTGGGCTTCCCCCGTCGTCCTTGTCACCAAGAAAGACGGCTCTATCCGCTTTTGCGTTGACTACCGGCGCCTCAACAAAATCACCCGAAAAGACGTCTATCCGCTGCCCCGCATTGACGACGCACTTGACTGCCTGCAGGGAGCTGAATTCTTTTCATCGTTAGATCTCCGTTCGGGGTATTGGCAAGTCCCGATGGCCGACGATGACCGCCCTAAGACAGCCTTTGTGACGCCTGACGGGCTGTATGAATTCAACGTCATGCCCTTCGGACTGTGCAATGCCCCTGCCACTTTTGAGCGAATGATGGACACCATACTGCGCGGCCTGAAATGGAAAACCTGCTTATGTTACTTGGACGATATCGTTGTTTTCTCCCCAGATTTCCAGACGCACCTCGTTCGCCTAGAGCACGTTTTGAGATGCCTCGCGGCAGCCGGGCTTCAACTCAATTTAAAGAAATGTCGCTTTGCTGCTCGCCAGTTGACGATTTTGGGCCACGTCGTGTCAAAACAGGGTGTTCTTCCTGACCCAGCAAAGCTTCGTGCTGTCTCTGAGTTCCCGAAGCCCTCTACGATGAAGGAACTTCGCAGTTTCATCGGCTTATGTTCTTACTTCCGACGCTTTATCCGAAATTTCGCTTCTATCATCGCACCCCTGACTGGCCTTCTTCGTGGCAGTAGCGACTTATCAAGTTGGAGTCCTGCCTGTGACGAAGCGTTCACCACGTTGCGCCGTCTACTTACTTCTCCACCCGTGCTGCGCCACTTTGACCCTGCTTCTCCAACTGAAATCCACACAGATGCCAGTGGCGTTGGTATCGGTGCTGTTCTTGCTCAACGGAAACCGGGGTGTGCGGAGTATGTTGTTGCATACGCGAGCCGCACCCTGACGAAGTCAGAGCAAAACTACTCCGTCACTGAAAAAGAGTGCTTGGCAATCGTTTGGGCAATCGGGAAATTTCGACCTTACGTATACGGCCGGCCTTTCGCGGTCGTCACGGACCATTCCCTATGTTGGCTGTCCTCCCTAAAAGACCCAAATGGCCGCCTCGCCCGATGGGCCTTACGCCTTCAGGAGTACGATATTCGTGTGATCTATCGCTCTGGCAGGAAGCATAACGACGCCGACGCTTTGTCTCGTTCACCTCTAGCCAATGAATGTGCCTCTCCTCCCGCCATCGACTGCGCCCCCTTGTCATTGGACGATATGCCCAACGAGCAGTCCAAGGACCCGTGGATCACTTCTCTTGTACGTTATCTTTCAGACCGTTCTGTCGTGTCGGTACCGCGTGCAATCCGCCGTCAGGCCGCCCACTTCACTATTCATGATGGGATTTTGTACCGCCGAAATTATCTCCCTGATGGCCGCAAATGGCTCCTAGTGATCCCTGGACATTTACGCTCAGAAATATGCGCAGCCTTTCATAGCGAACCGCAAGCTGGTCACGGCGGTGCTTTCAAGACCTACAACCGGCTTCGCCTCCGCTATTACTGGCGCGGCATGTACAACTACGTTCGAAAATTCGTCCGTTCCTGCCCCGATTGCCAGCGCCGCAAGCTCGGTCATCATCATTCGACCGGCCCTCTGCAGCCTTTGCCTTGCCCATCCAGGCCATTTGACCGAGTTGGCATTGACCTGTATGGACCCCTTCCGTACACTGCTGCAGGAAACCGCTGGGTTATCGTCGCTGTAGACCACCTGACACGGTACGCTGAAACAGCCGCCCTCCCAGCTGCTACAGCGCGGGATGTTGCCACCTTCCTCTTGCACCATTTCATACTTCGGCACGGAGCACCGCGTGAACTGTTGAGCGACCGTGGGCGGGTGTTTGTCAGACGTCGTTTCATCTCTCCTGCAGCAATGCAACATTACTCGCCGCACCACTACTGCCTATCATCCCCAGACGAACGGCTTGACTGAACGTTTCAATCGAACATTAGGTGACATGTTGTCAATGTACGTGGCGGCCGACCATACTAACTGGGACGTCGTCCTCCCCTTCGTCACGTATGCCTACAACACCGCTACGCAGAGCACTACTGGTTTCTCACCATTCTTCCTTCTGTACGGCCGTGAACCATCCTCGCCGCTCGACACTATTCTTCCTTATCATCCTGATTCGTCAGAAACCACAACCGTATCTGAAGCCTCCAGACACGCTGAAGAGTGCCGCCAGCTCGCCCGGTCATTCACGTCCGACGACCAAGGGCGCCAGAAATACCGCTTGGACCACTCCCATGGCACCGACACTTTTCAGCCGCAATCCCTTGTTTGGCTCCGTGTGCCTTCTGCTGCACCAGGTCTCTCTAGCAAGTTGCTGCCGAACTACCAGGGACCCTACCGCGTCCTTGAGCGCACTTCTCCCGTCACTTACGTAGTTGAGCCCGTGACGCCATCACCCGATCTCCGACGACGTGGGCGCGAGACCGTCCACGTTTCGCGTTTGAAGCCGCACTACGACCCCTGCGTCGTGTTGACCCCCTAAATCGCCAGGATGGCTCTTTTTCCCCCCGGGGCCAAATGTAAAGAGGGAGATCATCAGCAGTCAGAGCAGCAGATCCGAGGCGAGGCGCGAGACGAGAAGACGACGATCGGCAGCTGAAGCAGCAGAGCCGACGCGCGGCGCGAGACGAGAGCGTGAACTGTTCCGGGTCCGGACCTGTCCTTGCTCGCTCTAACCGGCCTTCACAACTGTCAATAAAGGCCGTTACACTCTTCCTAACTTCGTTATCCTATGGCATGTGTACCCGGATGGATTTAAGCCGCGGTGCAGCAAATGTGGCGGCAAAACCACGGCAGACCACATCTTCTGGGACTGTCCGATACATCCTACGAATATCGCTTCAGAGGCTCGAGCACCCGGGCCCGTGGAAGACCATGCTGCTCAGCCCCGGCCTGAAACACAAGTACAGTTCGTGACAAGAGCTTAAAAGGCCGCCGCCAGTCTCCGCTGACTGCATCTAGCAAGGTCAACTAATCCACTTGTTACTCAAGCCGATAATAAAAAGTTTTCCAATCCAATGCTACCTACTGCGAAGTGTTTCGGCGCACTACCTTATGCACTACACACGCCACTGGGTCCGCCAGTGCACCCTTTTGATAACATTTCCTTCCACGCTGCAAATTTAGTTTTGTTGATCGGTCCTAGGAGTTCCCAAACTCGGCGGTGCTTGAAGACCAGCGAAGCGGCCGAACTTTAGATTCTAACTTTGCACCTCACGGGGAAGCGCCAAAGTGGGGGTGTTCTTTAACCGATTGTCTCAGACCGAGGAGGTCTCTCTGCGGGTTGGAGTGGCCCTTAGGCCTGCAGTTCGCAACCAGTGGCGAAGTGAGAAGATTCCTGCGCCGGAAAAATGCCCTCACTGCGAAGCACCCGCCTCCGACACCAATGTCCACCACCTCATGTGTTACTAACGACCTGGCTGATGTCGGGCTCAGAGCGCGGAACTTTCTTGTTGCAGTTGTTTCTCGCGGTACGTTTTTTTTTCGAGAAGAATGATGGTATATCGGCATGGAGACTTTTTCATCGACCGCATCATGAAAGCTATCGCTCGGTAGTTGGGTTTAAAGAGGCAGGAAAGGCACGCTACCCGAGTGGGTGTGTCGAGGCTTGTGGTAGTCCCGGCAGAACAGGCGGCTGGCGTGGCTGTTGAAGCGCTCCACTATCCCGCCGTCATCGTCCGTGTGGAGTACGCGCGCGATCTGACGCCGGGTGGCGCCGCCAGAGCCGTGGTACATTATGACCAGCATGCAGGACAGGTACCAGGGCGAAAGGAGCACGTTGCCCCCTTCCTGGCGCATGCGTAGGTACATGTCCAGCGGGAACTGCAGCAGCGGTCCGGCCATCTCGGGCTCGATGTTGAACGGCGCGCGCAGAAACCTGCGAACCGGTATCTTGTGGATATTATTTCCAGATTTTTTATTTACAATCATAAGACGGCCAGAAGATCGCGTTCGAAAACATATCTTTCTTACAGCAGCTCTCTATCAGCGGTGCTGAATGAGGCTTACTGCATTATAGTATGGGTGACATACAGATTCAGGACTGACGAAACTGTCACCCCTTGACTTCGAATGGGGTCTCGGTTTGGGCCCGGTCGAGTGAAAACTCTAGTACGAAAAAAAGCATAGCGTCTGCGTTGTTATGCCCGCCTTCACCACGCACCGAAAGGATCTCTCCTTCGAGCACACGGCTCAGATGCTACTACGTTCACGACACCAGGTAAGGCATTACGAAAGGCTCGTGCATTCAACGGACACACTCAGGTCAGGGATCCGATGGTGGTACTTGGCCCTGAATTTGACATGCCACTAAGTTCTTCGGTTCAACAAATATATTGCCACTAATACGATGCCAATCACCATCCCAAAGTAAACCCTGGACAGGCCTTTCACTGAAGTCTTCTGTGTAAAGCACGTAATTGCACCCAAGGTCTGCTCGTGAAAGCCGAGCGCGAGAAATGGTGTACCTTTCAATTTCGCTGCGCGGCTCCACCACATCTTCGGACTCGTGGGCGGGGGCGACTTCCAGGCTCCCCACCGAGCTGGTCGCGTAGCTGGCGGACGAGGAGCTCGAGCTCCAGAAGCTCGGCCGCCTGGGCTCCGGCGACGAAGGCTTGCTCAGCACGCAGCTCGAACGCCGATGCGAGGCCACCGGTCGGGAGGACATCGTCTCTTCTTCTGATTCTTCTGCACGAGGCCAAAGCGCGCTTCGCGGGGCACGAGCAACACCTCTTCTACTTCCCTATGCGGTGACGCCACCTACCCATCACACGAGAAGCACTCCTAGGTGCGTCTTTAGAAAATCATCCTCCGGCTTCCTCCCGGGAGGCCTGGCTTAGGCTCCTGAGGGAGCCTGGCAAGAACACGCAAACCAAGCTTGCGGACTGGGCGGGAAAGGTCGCCCTCCGTTAGGGGGCCATTCATCCCATCCCATTGATCTTTTAGATCAATAAAGTTTCTCGAATCGAATCCAATCTTCAGAAAATCATCGTCAAGCATATTTTCATATATTACATTGCGCAAATTACAGCTAATAGAACTGGTTATAGACAAGCAGTACTAATCGAGGTTGAGTAGAGCGCTGTAGCATTTTCTACAAAATAGGCAGTGAAAATATGCGATTTATTAAGAGTCTAACAAGAAAACCTGCTGAACGAGGCTCTGTAGATTGGTGCCATCGGTAGCTACTCACGGCACATGACACTGAACTGATGGCCTTCAAAGGCTTCGCCTTTATCATCATCATCATCAGCCTGACAACGCCCACTGCAGGGCCAAGGCCTCTCCCATGTTTGTCCTGGTAGCAGCCTTACTTAGCCGTTAAGCTGCTGCCAGGGGCACAGAGGTCGGTCGCGCGCCCCACTGGCTGTGATTTCATTTAGTCTACTTGGGCAGGACTGTTCACAAAATGCAGGGGGCACTTTGGCTCTCTAAAGTGCTGCAAGGCGAAAGCCTTTCCTGACGCACTGTTTGGCATTGACTTCTGCGAGACTGTTTGTGCTGTACTAGTGCTTTATTTGACTACACACTTTGACTACACATTACAACTACACACTTTTACAGCAGACTTTGACTGCTTCTTTAGCACGACTCTCTCTCTGCTTCGATGAGTTCGGTTCTATCCATGGCTCTGTTCGCAGTAATGAGGTATGTAATGTGGTCACCCACCGACGCCTTACGCCCCTGCCGGAGCGGACGACAAGTATTTTTTAGTTGTCTGCTCCAAGAGGGGGCGTCAGGCATCCATGGGTGACCCAATTACTTCGAATACGCGCACTCTGACATCATAACCATTTCGACCAACCGAAAAGCGTGACGCCTCTGCTGACAACCTTCTGTCGACAACGATGAGGCATTAAAGGCTTTCGCCTTAAAAATTGCGAGCAGAAGAGGGCCACATATTTGTAGGCTATGGCGGTACGTGAGAGTGGTTGGTTGGTTCATGGGGTTTAACGTCCCAAAGCGACTCAGGCTATGAGCGATGCCGTAGTGGAGGGCTCCGGAAATTTCGACCACCTGGGGTTCTTTAACGTGCACTGACATCGCACAGTACACGGGCCTCTAGAATTTCTCCTCCAAAGAAATTCAACCGCCGCGGCCGGGATCGAACCCGCGTCTTTCGGGTCAGCAGCCGAGCACCATAACAACTGAGCCACCGCGGCGGCGGTACGTGAGAGCGAAAGGTTCGAGCAATCACCTCGAAAATCTCCCTTTAACATGGCCGCAGGTGCGTTCTGCTTAAAATTTAGCGAACACTGCAGGTTTCGACAGGCCACGGAGGTCGCCCACAGGGACAGGTGTGCCGTATTTGCCAAAAGTAATCGGGCTAAGCACTTGTGGCAGCTTTTAAGCTCCGAATCTGTGTAATGTAAGGTGAACCCTTGTCCTCACGTTTCGACACCTTTCGATCCTTAGGGGTGCCGTAAAGGCTCCGTTATACGGTTCAGAACCAAAAACCTGTTGCTCGGTTACTTTTGACAGAGGGGTTACAGATTTTCTCCTATACTCTTGTAATGTGAGTGCTATTGAAACACTGTGAAGATAATTTGAGAGACTATCCCTTAGCGAAAAATAGGTTGTGCTAAAAATGCATTTCAAACGTATTGTATTAATTTTATATTTATTTCGCATTTTTTTTGTCCCTATGCTTAAACGCAATACGAATGCTTTCTAAGTATACTAGGAATAATATTTTCAACGTTCTTAAAAATACGTGAAAAATACATTTTTGCCCGCTTAGCATATTATAATGCATTAAAAATATACTAAAAATGTACATTAGAAATAGACTAAAAATATACATTTAATACATTAAAAATATATTTACTCGGGCTTAAAAAAATGTCTACTGGGCGGCTCCATGGAGTAAGACGGGTTAATGCTTCTACTGGAGAACAAATTGTACACGAGTACCGTATTTTCCGGTGTATAAGACGCGGTTTTTTTTTTCAAAACCTTGCTGGTGCGTCCTATACAAGGGTGCGTCTTATATGCGAATTTTCCGGTTTTTTTTTTGCGAGTTCAAAAATTGCTTAGGTTCATGTTTAAGCTTTTTTCACCGAAAAAATATTACTACCAATAACGCGGTTGTAACATGGTTAATACTTCAATACGGAGACCGCCGTGCGCAACTTTTTTAGGTGAACTTTATCATGAAACGGCGGGGTTGACCACTTCCGGGATCTTACAGTCGCGGCCGTTTCGGAGGCCCCAAGCAAAGGTAATGTGAAATGCCAAAAGATAGCGACAGTCGCGCTTCTCGCCATTGTCAAGACAAGCCAAGAGAAGCCGATGTTTTCTTTTAGTCACCCTTTGCAAGTACGTAGTGCGAAGAGAATGCTTCAGACGTGTTGCCTTTTCGATAGCGCATCCGAAGATGAAGACCTTGAAGGTTTTGTGTAAAAATATATTGTTATGGACATAAAGAGAGTTCTTTCGCTTTTTTTTTCTTTTGTGCTAAAACGTGGGCTGGTATGGCGTGAGTGTTGCCTTTTTCGATCACTTAGCGTTGCTTAAGAACTTCTCACACGTACGGTGCATTTTCCGATGGTCGCATAAGCATGTTTGATTAAGCCTCACTAGCCTAACGGGGTAATAGTGTTATATACCAATTTTTTCAATAACAGCCTGCATATATGGCGGGTGCGTCTTGTGCACCCAAAAATACGGTATTTATCACCAATTAGCCGCAGTCTGTAATTATAAGGCCACGTGACTGAATGGGAACGGTAGATACCTGCGCACAGCATGCCAAGACGAGAGAGACGCGGCAAGCTGGGAATCCTACGACAAGCGTTATTGTTATTGAGAGAAGGATGAAAAAGATATTGCACAGCCCTGCCTGCTGGCTCGAGTCAAGTCACCACCGCTGCCACGTGCAGATAGAGGAGAGGTAAAAGATCAGAGAAAGAGGCAAGAATAGACCCGCGTCGGCGCACCAACTGCGTCCGCCGGAGCGGACGCAACTAAACAACATCAGATAAGCGGCCGAAGCCGCGCTCGCCGAAGCGAGAACAGATACTTCGACGACAAACACTGTACATGGCTTGCCTTATACATACCCGCCGAAAGCGACGCACTATCTAGCCCGGTGAGGGCTTTTTTTGCGCAAAGACTGTGGGCTGCCAAATCATTGCAGTAGTACCCTAATGATAGCGTTTGAATCTGCGGCTAATCGAGAACGGAATTGCTAGTTGAAACTTGCGTCAGGCATAGGTCAGGAGTCGAACTGTCAACCAGAAGATACATGGGCGTCTAAGGAGCTGGTCGGTCTTGCCAGTCGGGGTCCTTTCCGCTGGCGTATTCGGGCCCAGCAGAAGTACCCAAGGCGCTTTTGCTGGTATAATGCAACCACGTTCCCACACGGAAATGTTCAAATGACATCTGAGTCCAATGTCATTCGAGAATTGGAATGACATTCGGAATCGACGGACTCCCGCGGTGCTACACGACACTTTCAAACGCATTCGAAAGCCTCAGCTCGTTTTTAGTGTACAGCGACGACAACGGCGGCAGTCACACCAGTCCGACAACGACAGTATATATCACGCTCAACAACAGCATGTGATTATAGTGAACTCTCTAGTTTACTGTAATATGATTGCAGAGGGACATGTTTTTCAGGCCAACGACACCGACGAATCCGGTCGGCGGACGGTCAGCCTTGTCGGCGGCTGAGCGAGAGCACGGTGATGAGGCGGCGGTGTGAATATGCTCGCGCTTCTAAGTGAGCGAAACGAACGGCTATATTTCACATGTGCACACCTGAACACTCACCAGCGATAAGCGCTTGCCAACTCAATTTCAGTCGACGACGGCTCTTTCCTTCAGCGACGACTAGGCCGAGCGAGTCCGCAGAGTTGGATCAGTGATTGCGGCGGTTGTGAAGAGCGAATCACAAGCTTTAACGAATGCAAATGGTCACCGGGTGTAGTTTTGGCAACAGTGACCTGAAATCAACTATTGCTTACATCGCAGGGCACGCGTACGATGAACGGGAAACGCCGGTGTCACCCAGACTGCCGAGCCGTGTTTTACGGCCAGCAGCAGTCGTCGCCGTCGCTAGCTTGTGGATAACAAGTTAGGCCGTTTCAGTTAAAGCGAACAGTCGCCAAACATACTTCTGGGTAAAGTAGTTTAAAAAAAGTACTGGTCACATCGGAGAAATCCGGGACAAGAAGCGAGAAGCGCCGATCCTGCGCGATGCCAACAACCCGGCTGCCAAGTGTTTCTCAGGCGTCCGATCGCATCATCGCTTCCCACATATTATCGCACTGCGTGAACAAGCACGAGTACAACCAGTAAAAAAGAAACCAAATTGTTTAATAGAACTAAAGCGCAGATTGCGTTTTATGTTATGAAAAGAGCACTAGCTGTTCGTACGCAGCTATGTAAACAAGAGTATGAGTGCAGTCGTCCTCATCGGCGCACTCTGAATGACATTCGGTTGGAAGACATTCGAAGCGCCCGTGTAGTAGGGATGATCACCTTCCTGCTAGAGGTTAGCATAAACGAAAGGATGACAAGAAAGGGAAAGTTTCCACTCTTCGCTGAAACGTCATTTCGAGCCCTAGATTGTTCCACGGTAGCTTGAAGTGTAATGCAAATATGTTTACGCGGACTACCCATTTGTTAGAATTTAAATATACTTCAGGCGGATTAATTGCGTATTTACGAAAGTACACTTTAAATACGTGGCCAACACCAAAATGAGATTTCCCGAAACTCGATTTCGAGCATTAGATTGTTCAACGACAGCTTGTAGTGCGCTGCAAACATGCTAATGCGGACTGCCAATTTGCTAGAATTTCAGTATTCTTTGTAAGAATTAATTGCGTATTTACGGAAGTACACTTCAAATACATTGACAACACGCAAATGCCATTTCCTGAAACGCGATTTCGAGCACTCGACTGTTCAACGGCAGCTAGAAGTGTGGTGCAAATACGTTTAAAAAAACTGCCCGTTTGTTAGAATTGAAGCATACTTCGGATGAATTAATTTCATATTCACGAAAGTACACTTTTAATACATTGACAAGATGCTTAAACTGCATACATATACGTGTACAAGGACTGCCCGTTTTTTAGAATTGAAGTATACTTTGGATGAATTAATTTCATATTTCCGAAAATACACTTTTATTACACTGACAAGATGCTAAAACTGCATAGATATTTTTTCGCGTATTTGAAAAGTGCTCGAAGTATGCTTTAAGTCAGATATTTTTGGCACATTTTAAAAATATATTTCGAATACCAAGTATGAAATTTCAGGAACCTATTTCCTACATATTTTTAGTGCATTCACGAATACAAAATATGTTTAAAATACAATTTAAATAGCCCACCGTATATTCCAAACGCATTAGTTTTTGCTAAGGGATGCTATAGATTATGCAAGCTCTCTGTCTGTCCTAACTGTCGCAGCTTCTTTTACAGTGCTCTTCTCAAGATTTCAGATGTCTGCTTCTCAAGAGCCATTATGCTGCCGAAATGTCTCTCCTTCTGTGAATCAGTACATTGCGTTGTACTATGCATCGCAAGACGTATTTAATTTACCGCTTTTCTTTGAGTATATGGAACCGATTTAATATGCATATGCAAACACTCGCCAAATTTGAACGCCTTCTCTGCTGCCGACCAGCGGACCGTTGGTCCTAAGACAAACAGAGCAAGGAATCGCATCGACATTGTGAATGGGCGACGAACGCGCCTGAAAATGTTTCCATGATGACCGGAACAAGCTATCCCGTCTTTAATGCAGATTTGTCATCAAGCGCACAATTTATGGACATTCCTCTTCTATTAGGAACTTTTATTGCACCGACGTGGTTAGGAGTTTCATGCATTATGGTTGACATTTGTTATTTGTGGTTATTGAGTGCAGAACAAAAGAGTGGACTTTCACTTCCTGGTGTTTACACGTATCTGCCTGTATATAAAACGAATATCCGACTGTGAGCTCTCCCCGCTAAAGGTTGCTGTGGAATTATAGGCGAATGCCGTAAATCATAGTTGGTCGAAGTAGCCTTTCTGAAGCGTGTTCATGTGTCTCTTCCGTCAAGAAATTTATCATAGAAATCAGGCGTAGCGTACGATGTTACGATAGATTGTACAAACACTTACTTTGGTCAAAGCGAGCTATGGTCTCGGAAGCGTGCATGGAATGAAGTTCTTTTCGTACCTCACCTGGCCTTCCATATCGGCAAGTAGTGCTATGGGCCTGCTTCGAAATGCACAAACATCTCACAGCAAGACCACATTCCATCGAAGGAACCTACTGAAGCTCTTCACAAACAGAACCGAAATGGAGGCACATGGCAGTTTTACTTTTACATCAATGAATGAAAAAGGAAGTCTTGTCCCTGGTAGCAAGTGCAGAAGGTTGTGAGCAATATATTTGCTTGGTAAAAATTGGCTGCGGTTCAACCTCGCTGAACCTAGTGAGACGAGCGAAAAGCTCGGCGACGCCTGGTTAAGCAAGTTTAGTCTTTTCTCCTCTCCCTGCTCTCGTTCTTCATCCGTCTCCGCATCGTACGCCGCATGTTTTCTTTGCAACGTACCTCGTCTCCGAGCTGTATCAGCCGGATGATCCGACTCTGCTCGCCTTCGATTGCAAATCGTTTGCCTCGAGGGCCCGGCACGCTGTTCAGCCTTGATGTAGTCTAATGAGGCTTTGCCAGACAGCCACTTTTTGTTTTGTCTGAGCACGTGACTCGGTGAGCGGTGGCACAGGTGTTACCCAAGGCGGGAGGCAGCGGTGAGGAACAAGCGAGATATGTGATCTGACGTCGCAGCCGCACCTCCTCTCCTCCTCTTGGTTGAAGGTCACTGTCAAGCGGTTTTGACCTTGAGCTTTGCATGCGGAGACTAGAGCTTTTCGCTCTAATGATTATCTTTATTCCGTGCCGCTTATAGTTTTCGCTTGTGATGCGCCCTCACCCCCTATTTTCCTGTCTTCGCTCCGTTCTCGTATTATTTCTATTATGGTTAGATTAAACTAGCGCAGTTATCGGTGACCCAAATATCACAAAGTCATCTTCAAGTGCCAGCGATACATAGAAAATAAAGATCAAGCAGGCGGCGACCAGAAGTGCAGGCTCCTAATGTAATTTCTCACTCAAGCACTCCACTAGGCACTAGAAATGCTTGCCCAGAACATTTCACTACAGGGAAGCGCGTGCGCGAGGCTAAAAATTACCTACAAGTGCAGCCATCACCTTTAGCCTAGTGCCACTATACACTGGTGCGTCAAACAAACAAAACGGTACATTAACATCACATACAAACGAGGCAGACAACCCAAGCAGCACAATTATTCGGCCCAATATTGGAAACGTATAGGCAAAAGCCTGTCCAACAAAGGCTTAGAGGGAGACCATCCACTTGCAATATTGGGACGATTACATGTGTTGCTTGGGAAGCGAAAGGCTTCCATGCTGCCCGTTCTTCCATGCCCGGTACTAAGCAGAGGGCGAAGCACTGGAATGCAGCTCGCGGCCTGCCTCGTCTGAAGAGCCACAAACAAAACTAATCTGAATTTTCTTTTGCTGAGAAACCTATTTAGAGTCCGTAGCCCTTTGTTGACATTTTTTCCTCTTGACCGCCAGTTACTACACGCGCCCTTTGATAGCCTCCAGCTTGGGACATCTGTGGACCTCCGCATTACCTTGTCCCGTCTAGCCTCGCGCAGGTCGCAGGACCTTCTACGCTCAGCCCTCAAAGTGTCTTGGCTGCTCGTATATTCTCAATCACCGCTTCAGCTTCAGTTATTTTTTTTTTGTCGATACTACAAAGCGACGAAGTGTACATGTACACCTTTTGCCAAAAGTAGGCGGGCAATGGGGTTTGCTTATCAGCCATATAGTGGAGCTCTTACGGTAGCCGTAGAGACCAAAAGGCATAGATTGCTAAGGATGAGGGTTCTCTTCTCTAAAGAGGTTTATAGCATCATAACTGCTCTATTCAACATCTAAGAAATAACCCCATTACCTGGTTACAGTTGGAAAATGCTGTACGATGTGTAGAATCTATGAGAGCGAGCTTGCCTCTTGATTTTTCTCGGCGTAAGATATGTCTGCTAGAGTTGTGGTGAGATGAGCAGCGTACCATTTGCAAAATGCTACTGAAGCATGGAATAAAAAAAAAAAAAAAAACTAGCGGAGGGTTAGCGCTTGTTCAAACTATTGATAAGAGCTAAAGCTCTGTTAAACATGGTTAAGCATGGTTTTGCGCCGGAGTCGGTCCGGCGTGCGCCTCATCCATGGCGAGACTGAGCGACCGAGCGCCAACGAAGAAGCTGAGGTCGCGCGACTGTTTTGGTCGAAAAGCGACAGTCGCAAACGGTCGCCCTGGTCGAAAAGCGACAGTCGCGGGCCAGTCGCTCGCTGCTCGATTTTTCAGCCTCGCGACTGCGAGTCGCAAACCTCTGAACCAATCAGCGAGCGAGCCAAGCTTCCGGCGACGACACCGCTCGCGGGCGCGCCGGGCGACGACCTGCGCTGCTCCCAGCGGGCTGCCGTAGTCGTCGCTAAGCCTAGCCGGTTTCATATCGACGTCGTAACTGAGGGCGCTTCGGATCCTGGCCAGCGCTAGTAATTAAGATGCTGCTTTCGTCACCGCTTTATTGTGGACCTTGTATCATAATAATATCAAGACATGCTTGACTTCCGCGGCGCCTTCAACAGCGGGGCTAGCAGACAGCAGTCGAGCCGCATGGAGCAGCAGCAGCAAAGCGGCTCTGGGAAGAAATTTGCTTTTGTCGCTGTTATCCCTTCTACCAGCAACTCGGTACTGGCCAGCGATCTTCAAGAATGATTCATTTTTTACATTCCTGTACCCAAGGGCTTGGCATGAACGCGAACAAGCAATATTTGCGCATTTTTGTGACGCCGCGGCGGCCGGCATACTGCAGGCTGGTAGGCCGGCCCTGCAGAGAAGCGCGCCTCTGTCATCATGACGCTTGTACGACCGCGGTGCACGTCAAAACCGTCACGACAACCTAATCTTCGCTCGGGTAGTTGTTGTATACATTGCGAATAGCAGTTTAGACGACCGAGCGCGAGTACAGGAGGCGCGGCCAAAACAGACGAAACTCTCGAAAGCACGCGAACAACGTCATTCCCGAGAGTTTTCGCTTCAAACGAGAATCTAACGAGAAAGCGACCCGCTGGTCGCGCTTGCAAGTGTGAACAACGGTGTTGTCGAGCTGCTGCTTGGTCGCAAGCGACTGCTGGTCGCGTGCCCTTTGCGACTCGCAAGTGTGAATGGGCCCTTACTGCAACTCCGCTTTGCGGGCTCAAGGTCAAACGTGCACCAATTTTCACCTTGGAAGTTGTAGTGCGGAGAGCAGAGCTCTCGTTATAAAAATATCGCAGGTTGATAAAAACTAGATCTGGAATGTCCTCCAATATGGAATGCAGTTTAATATTCTTTCACACAGTGGGATACATTGTTCTCTCTTTTCGTGACTCGACCTAAGGCAAAGGCTCATATATTCTGTCGAAGTTATCTCAGTCTGTAGCTACTGCTTCTTCAGCAAATTCTTCCAAGCTTACCTGGAGAACCTGTATAATGCATCCTCTTGCGTACGTGGGCATGTATGCAGAGCTCGGTTAAAGACACGGTTGCTCTCTGTTTCTAACTCGGGGGTTCGGATCTGTATTGCTACCCAAGTGAGGCTTAGAGAGAAAATGCAGACAATAAGCGCTTTACACCAATAAGAAAAAGTCCGTGACTGAAGTGCGACGCTTCACAAAAGCAGGCTACCACAACTTCACACTTATCTTATTTTTACTGTAACAATGGAGCAGTACAGATCTGACAGAAGCTGCAATGAGGACAACATGGCGACGCACGGGCTGAAAAACGTTGTATACAAAGGGCCCCACACGGCACAGCACTTTAAATATACACTTTCAACAGAACACGAGGAAAGACATCACAGCTGGCGAAGGGCGTTTTAAAAATGAAAGTGCAGCTCGTCCCAGGCCATGGCCACGACTCGGCTGACGTGGAGCTCGGACTCGAAGTGCATCATCACGTGGGACTGAGGGTGGAAGTGGTGGTGGTGCGGCGTCATGGCCAGGTGCGTGACGGGCTCTTCCTTGGGCCGAGCCTCCGGGTCGCACAGGCGAATCACCCAAGTTACCACCGTGAAGATGGCCGCGTTGGTAGGGAAAGCCCGCAGGAGGGTCGAATTGAGGCCCCGGGTGAATACCATGAGTCCCTCCTGACGATAGCTTTGTACGGCGCAGTCCCAGAGACCCTTGTATCTGGAGCAGTGAGCGGACAAGAATTTTGTAGGAAAAGAACGAGTGAAACAAAGTTTTTACAGCATTGGAGCTCCAATCAAAGCGGTTCTTTTCTTCTAGTCAACAATTGCAATATTTTCCATCCCGTTGTTACTTTCTTTTACCTCTGAAGCAACACAGTATTTACTTCGACTACAAAAATTGGAAACTTCAGTAGCCTTTCATTATCACTCAATTTCTGCCCTCTGGTTGGTGACCTTTTCAATTCTTTCCTATGTAGAGACTTCCGTAAGAAAACAAAAGCCATAGTACCAACTCCTACCGAGACTTCGACGATCTCAAATTTCTTAGCAACATATGGTACAATCAGAAAACTTATGAGAAACGTAAGAACGTTTCGCTGTTTTTCCCGCTAACAAAGGTCGAGGACACACATTGCCAGTGCGACACTTCAGAAGCCTGCGTCCAGACTTTATATTTCAAGTATTCTTTGCAATTAGCAAACAAGCATAAAACCATTCTTGATGGGGCATCACGTTCGGAGTTATGAGGCAGCCGGGAAACATCTGGCGCACCCATCAAAGCTCCCTGGAATATGCAGGAAAGTTGGGGTGGGGGATTTTGCTAGTTTTTCCACAACGGGGATTTGAGACAGGGACGGGGTGAGTGTGGTTGATTCTGCAGAACGTCTCAGAATCTGTAAGCGTCTCGGAATCTGTAAATGCATTTTACTGTAAGCAACAAACAAGACTTCAAGAAACAAATCTATATCGAAGAGCTGGCGCTCCGGTATAAAAGAGAGAAAGATGCCTCCCAGGAATAGCCTTTATCAGATTCCCTTTAAACCAGTATGGCCGCTAGAGAGCACTAGCGAAGTGAGAACGCGAGGCTGCATCAGTGTTCAACGGGATAGCTTAGGGAAATGAAAATTTCAGTAGCTTTTGTTTCAGAAACTTACTGTTCAATATCCGCATTTTCAGCTGTCTGGGCAACGAGACTATCGAATAATGCTCTAGTATAGCGTTCTTGCTCCTGGTAGAAATAAAAAGCTTCAAGCCTATGCCAGGTACAAAACAAATTCTTGTGAAAGAAAATGGCGTACTCGACAGAACAGTTGCGATCATCCTGAATGGAAGCGCTGAAATGAAGACCCGCGTAGATGCCATGTCCACCGCCTTATATGCACCTTTGAGAACGGCCACGATACCTCTGTGTTCAGCGCTGCCCTGAAAGTCACCTTTAGGCACCCTTTTTTGTTTATTTTTGTAAATCGCATTAGTATGAAAACAATGCCTGCTGCTTGTTTCTAATTCAAAACAGATTCGCTGCTGTAGAAGGGTTGTTTAAATGTTGTTTCTCATAACTGCAAGCTTACGCAATGACTGTGATGAGCTATTGAAAAGCAGTGCACCAAGTCAGTTTCTTCAAGAGCTCTTGGATTAATGCTTTTATGCAGGCTGGCTTGACTTAAACACCTTTAATAAACCGGGATCTTAGCGTATTTCTAGCGCAGAAAGACGAGGACACCAGAAACGAAGTGGACGGTACATAACGCTGGACAAGAGTGCTGTGTCCTCGTCTTTCTGCGCTGTGTCCTGTCCAGTTCTCTTCTCGTATGCTCGTCTTTCTGTGGTAGAAATTCGCCAGATATGTACCAACTAGCCTGCAAGAACGTTCTCGCCGGATCTGAACCTAGGCAAGGATGCGAGTCAATGTCCTCCGCTAACCTTCTGGGTCCCCTCATGCCGTCCACTTGGAGACGGGATTTGAGCACGTCCATCGGGTAGCAGGCCATCCAGGAGAAGACACCCGCCAGGCCACCGGCGGCCATGAGGCTCGCGGGGCCGCCGGCGCCCGCGCGGACCATCTGCTCGTAGGAGGCGAAGTAGACGCCGAAGCCCGGCGCGTCCCGCATTATGGTGGAGCCGAGGCCCCGGAAGGCACCGCGCATGCCCTCCACGCGGAAAAGCTGCCGCAGGCAGTCCAGCGGCCCCTTGTAGAGGACGCGGCCGCCGCTTTCACCTTGGATCTGCAGGTTAGTCAGTCGCGGGACTACCGTGATGATACGGACGCAAAAAAAGTTAGGGCATGCATGCGCAGTACACAAAGGTTCAGGTGGAAAGGCGGATCTCATACCGTGAAATTACATGCCGCATTCTAAGCAAGCAAGCCACGTACTGTACGATCTCCTCTGCGCTTTTTCTTGCACGTGAGCCCATCAGCGTGAGTCGTTCTTCAGAAAAGTAGAAAATTGATCTCTGCCAATGCTGCTTTTCGTGCCATTAGTCGTGTAAAAAGCTTTTCGGAGAGTGTAGATTGAGAATGAGGAAATCTTCCCTTTATTTTGTGTAATTTTTCTCGTTAGTCGAAAATCTTTGTCAGCAGGTTACTATGAAATCCGAGTGAAGAGTTCATGTATTCAAACAGGACCTCATGCGAACTGCTCGCAGAACTTTGGTGTAAGTCTTCTGCAGAAAGAAACCGGACGATCGGTGTATCCGCCGGTGTGCAAATGCTTATTGCATAACTTTACTACATAAAGTAAAATACAGTCCTGCAAAAATAACCTTCAGAGTCAGTCCTTTTGATAAAAACGCTTTGTGGACGTCGCACACTTCGAACACTCCCCACAGGGAGGTTTAGAAGGCTCGACCAATAGCGGTGCCAAGAATTATCCTTTGACGTGCATAGGGTATAGAAACCAAAAGAAATGAAAATAAATATAAAAAACTTGTGCTGCCATACACAAAATGGCGCACGAAGCACTTTAAAGTTGCAACAATGCAACAATGTGCTCTACAGTAACTAGTTAGTCTTAATTATTCAATTGGTTTTGTTTGGTTTATGGGGTTTACGTCCCAAACCGACTCAGGTCACGAGAGACGCCGTAGTGAAGGGCTCCGGAAATTTCAACTACCTGGTGTTCCTTAACGCGCACTGACATCGCGCAGTACTCGGGCCTCTAGGAGCGAGCGCGGCTTCGGCCGCTTATCTGTTTTTTCAGCCAGCGTCCGCTTCGGCGGACGCGGTTGTTGCTGCGATGCGCGTCTTTCCTTTTCTTTTTCACTTTCCTCTGATCTTTTAACTCTCCTCTATCTGCACGTGGCAGCGGTGGTGGCTCGGCTGGAGCCAGTCGGCAGGCCCGTGCAATTTCCTTTTCATCCTGCTCTCAGTCGCAACAACAACAACAATTTAGCCTCCATCGAAATTCGACCGCCGCGGCCGGGATCGAACCCGCGTCTTTCGGGCCAGCAGCCAAGCCCCGTAACTACTGAGCCACCGCGGCGGCCAACTAATTTGAAACCATCACCAACTATAAGGCATACATTGTAACAATAAAGGGTAAAAAACACAAAGCATAGAACACAGGCAGTGATATAGTACAAAATTCATGAAATCTCTAGCTGTACAAGGAAACAAATAAAAAAAATCAGACTAAAGATGACACGCTTTTAGACAACGAAGCAAACACAGGTAGGATACCTAGCTAAACCACACAGCAAATAATAATAACAGTGATATTAAGAGTACACAAGTATTCACAATGTTACAAAGTAGTTACGTAGTTCCTTTATTTTATAGCCAGTAGTGTTTTGAAATGCATTTAAGGCATGTGGAAGGTTATTAGCTAACGACAGTAAATTATACTCGCCGTAGCTACAAAAAATGGCATGACTCATACACCCTGATTTCGTGTGGGCATTAAAGCGTGGCGTATAAAGGAGACCAAAGTTCATAAATAATTTTTAACATGGCTGGGGAAAAAATCGATTAGTTGCAGAAGTCGAAACTGATATAAGTTATCTGCGCGGATGAAAGGAATGTGTAGCTTCGAACCAAAGTCATAACTAGGGAGGGAATGATGAAGGATGTCGCGTAATGCGCTGAAGTCAACGAGATCTGTACTGCATGAGCGCTAGCTGTGAAGCATCTTGCGACTCACGTGACATTAACTAGCGCCGTGTAGAATTAAAGGTACACAATCTCGCCGTCCTTTCCCATATTTCACCGTGCTTTCCCTCATCCGCATCTGCGTGAGAGAGCGTAGAGTTCCGGTGCTACGAGTTTGCAATCTCTCCGAGCTTCCACCCTCACCCATATTTCCTCACGTACGCACAAAATTTTGAGTGTGTTTCGGAGGACGTCTCATTTACAACTCTCGCTGCAGTACACTCTGAACGTCACACCAAAAATAACTATTGCGGAGGAGGCATCGTTTGCAGTACTAGTGCGCGAAAATCGGGCAAGCTTTCTCAAAAGTTCAGAGCCCAAAGGGCAGGCTCTTAAGCTATGTAGTCGAGCTCTTACAATATCTGTGGAACTCATAATTTTGGGGGAGTGAGTACAAGAGGTTTTTTTACCTTGAAGAGGTTTGAAACGGTTGCCATGCATAACGACTCACACAGCTTGGCTTTGAATGAAATTCCTTGGCCTCTTTACTTTCCATGAAAAAAAAAAAAAAGTTATTTATGGGTGGAGTAACAAATATACTACACGACTCGGGAGCAAACGTGTAGCCTCATCTCTTCTTGCAAAGACGGTAAATTTGGGAATGCGTCAAATTTTCTTTTCCTGCATTGCGCGATTATTTTCATGCAGATTGATGGAATGTTATTGGCAGTATTTTAGCAAAACCATAAGAGGAAAAAATAAAACGCGTAGCATGGCTGAGGCTGTTCAACGAGCCAGTGTCCCAGTAGATGCATTCGGGGACAGTTTTCTCGTCGCAGAAAGTTTTTACCTCAAGCCGTATGTATTACTGGCTTCACATCCGGTGCTAGCATGTGTATGAGTGGACACGTGCATTTTCTTGAACGATGCCTATAGCTCATCGTATTACGACACCTTCACCTTCCATTTCATCTACACTTCCTAAATTTTCCTTACCATGTGCTCCCTATTCCCGCAGTGTCGACAATAGGAGTCAAGAGACGTACTCCTCCGGCAGCCCTCCCCACATTTCTGTTATTAGGGCCTCCTTTCTCTCTTGCTCTGTCTGGTGCACCAGCGGTGTTGCACGTCGTGCCACACCGCTACGTCGTGCTGCTTAATTTGCCCCTTAAATTTCCCCCTTAAAGGGCAACTGCAGCACTTTTTTGAGAATTTCGCGATATTGAAGGATTCAAATCAACATAGGCTGTAGGTAAAGCATGCCAAGTGTTTTTGCACTAGCATTTAAACCAGTGACGTAATCGACGATTGAATTTTGCGCTTCTCCTCAATGCACTGGAGGAGTGCAAAGAAATTCAGCGTGACGTCACGGAAGGTATGATTTCATATTACCGCTGACGTCAGCCACACCCTGCCCTGACTCGTTAGACGCTGCCAAACAACTCTCGGCAGGGTTCGCCTTTGGTGGAGTTGTTTTTTTTTTTTTGCTTTAAAGCAGGCGTTTGTGCGTTGGAAATGCACCGATACCTTCGATGACGTCATCATGCGCACCCCACTTGGCGCTGTGCGCTGCGGAGAAGCTTGAAGGGCGTCCGGATTTTAATCGGCGATTACTTCACTATTTCAAGTGCCAGCCCAAAAAGACTTCGTGTGCTTTACCTGCAAGTTTCACACGTTCGACCCTCTTAAGCTCATTGATTTCTAAAACCTATGCAGTTTCCCTTTAACACGTCGTGCCCCTTAATTTGCATGTAAGTCAATACTCGCAAACTTCATGTGAACATGGAGACTTTGCACAGCAAAGATTCCAAGTTTTGCGCACGACGCACATACCTGCAGCCTCGTCTTGGCCAGCTCTACTGGGCTGCTGATGAAACTCTGCACAGCTCCGGCGAGAGCACCGGACGCACCGTGGGCCCAGACCGTATCCCCGAGGCGCTTCTGGGCGTTGCCGTAGACGCCGAACACGACGGCGTTCACCAGAGCTACGCCAGCCATTGGCGAAGACATGCCGCGGTAGAGGCCCGCCATCTGCGGCCAAAACGCGTTGAGGGGAATGGCGACATTAACGTCGAGTTAAAACACTGGGCGCTGCAGAAAATAGTATGCGTGCTTTTCCTTAATATTCGCCTTGATTAAAAGGCTAGTAGAATCACCGTACCACTGACTGAAGGCTTTCGCTCGGTGTGTTTGAACCTCTTGAACGAAGGAATTCAAAAAGTACAAACAGTTAAACTATTCACCCTATACAGGAAATGATAAGTTAGAACTAGAACTGTGTATACTCATAGAACCGATGCGTTTATACTAAAACTATATCCTATTCTTTAACCCAGAAGCCGGGGCCATTGGTGAACCGTGTTGAGACCAGTTGAATCTCTGCTTCTGCACTCTAAACACTAATTACCCTATGAGAGAGTAAAAAGGGAGTTATTGGTCCTCTAGCGCACTGCCTAATAGGGAAAGGGTATGCTGACTAAGCCCTGGGGGAGATTTCCTTGCCCAAAAATACAGAATACTCACTGTTTGCACCGGAAACAGATTTCCCCTTAACCCGAAGTTTTTGCAATTGCGGGAATTTTATCCGAGCTTTTAATGTCTTGTATTTGCTAAACTCAAAATCTCCAGAGTCATGTTAAAAAGTGCCCTTCCGTTGCTAACTGGGTCAAGTTACATTGCTTTGCGGTGGGAATATGCCTCAGTTGGTAACAGTAAGCATTCCGCATACTTAGAGATCGAAATCTCCTGGTACGTAGGCTGCGCACCCCATCCCCAAAGGAAAGTGCGCTGGAGGACTACATACTTTCTTTTCAGTGCCATATGATGTAATTCGTTTTCAGAGTTTAACAACTTCCACCTTTCCTCGCGCAGTCAGCAATCGGTCCATACGGAGAGTAAACACAAAAAAGTACATACCTTTTCTTTTTTAAGAATGCTTCTAAAGCAGTCGAAGCTCCCTTTATACCTATGAGATGAACCATCTTGGGTCTGTAAGCGGACCTGCGGGACATAGAGAATATAATCATTGAGATGGGATGTATGGACTCGCTAACGGTCTGCATGGCAGCGAACATTTTCGGTCGTCTTGTATTTGTGGCATTGAATCCCGTCGCATTACACTGCCAGAATTATCCATCTAATGAGGATGAAAACCTTTTATAGGAATAGCGGAGCTTTTTCGCCTGTATTTCATTTGTTACATGCCTGGCGGAACAAAAAAATCACTAAATAAATTACATCCGCGGCATAGTTAAAACATGCGGTGAGAGAAGGCGGGGTCCTCTGAAGTGGAGCCTCTCGCTTCAGAGTGAACATGGTCGGTATTAGTGTGGTTTGGCACGTCAGCTAACTATTAATTGGTTAGGGCTTTCGCTTTGCTTTATCTTGGCTGTAGCAAAATGGATAGATGGTAAACTTAGCGTTTTTTTTTACGATTCCGTAGCTCGCAGGCCTAAACGAGCGCAGGTTTGTAGCAGAATTCTTCACTTCATGCAAACCAGATGGCGCCACTATCACTGGAGTTATCGTCACTTCTGAGCTTGCGTACGTTGAATGATGTAGTACAAAGCAAAACGTCTCGCAAAATGCTTGTGTTTATTGTGCGAAAACGTGTATTCGCTATCCCAGAACGCTCTATTAGCTCTTGAAGCGTCCTCACTCATCTCACATTTGCAAGATTGCACTTGTCCCACAATACACGACTCTGCACACATCTGTGATAATTCTTCACTTAGTCCCTAGCACCATTGTGTGACGGAAGACGTTGACATAAGACGTGCCCTGCAGGCTCAGTCGGCTTCAAACTCTTGGGTACATCTAACGGATCCACCGATCAGCAGGTTAGTCGTTGTCTGGAAATCGAGAAGCCGTATCTTTAATACTGACTCTCTGATTTAATACTGACTTTGTTGCTTGGGGTGCATATCGGGTCACTAATTTTCTTTTGCGCCGCCGCAGTGGCTCAGCTGTTACGGTGCTCGGCTGCTGTCCCGAAAGACGCGGGTTCGATCCCGGCCGCGGCGGCTAGAATTTCTTTGGAGGAGAAATTCTTGAGGCCCGTGTACTGTGCGATGTCAGTGCACGTTAAAGAACCCCAGGTGGTCGAAATTTCCGGAGCCCTCCACTACGGCGTCTCTCATAGCCTTAGTCGCTTTGGGACGTTAAACCCCATAAACCAAACCAAACCAATTTTCTTTTGCAACTTAAGCACGTGGTATGAGGGACAGCGCAGTGATCTATGCACTCTGCGGATAAGATGGCCAGAGCTGTCACGGCGCAGGGTTACTGGAATGTAATTTTGGAGAGGTCTTGGTCTTGCCGTGGGCATAGTTAGGCTGACGGTGATGAAGCGAACGAAAGGGTATTTGGATGTGTGTGTCTAGTGGGCAGAGTAAGCCCAATTCTAAGGGGTGCCACGTGAACAATGCCTTCAAACTAAAATTTAAAAAAAGCCAGTACTTTTATCGTTTCTTTGCGTAAATTATAAATTACCTTCTTGGATGCTATGTTTTAGTACCAACGCCGCCGTTGATCCCCATTAAGCACGTCTTTGAAATCACGGAGCTATGTTTTCTGATTTAAATCGGGCTGTCAGGGCGGTTCTGTGCTCCAGCCTCCGCGAGCACCTTTTTCCTGCCCTCTCCGCCCTTTCCGACCCTGATTACTATCATTGTGTTTGTTCGTTTGTTCGCACTTTCGGCACGCGCCCGTTCCGTTCAGCCCTTTTAATATCACTCCGGGCCGTCATCTGCCTATCTCTTCACGTGCCGATGTTGATCCTTAGGGCGGGCCTAGTAAGACTCAATTCACTGCGAAGCTCGGATGAGTAGCGGCTATGGCCTTCCCGCATATCACAGGCGCTCATACAGTGTTGCGGACGTTCGCGCGTTGCACTGAGATTTGTCGCTTGCTCTTTGGTCCCGATAAAAACAGGATAACGTTCTAGGCGCACCCAGGCGCACCCAGCTCGCGTCAACTGTGTGGCATTTTCGCCGTTGGCAGCATTGGGAAAATGCAAATATTCACACGTTGGCACATACCCACATAGCATGCCAATGAGGCTCGCAGCACCAGTTTTAGCATAGCGGAGACGCTCCAGTGTGGACGTATACTGCGGGCCAACGAAGTTCCTACAGTGCATGCACAGTACGCCGCCAAACAAGGACACGGAAGAACTCTAGTTTGGGCTAGTTGGTTCATGATTCAACAGGAAAACGGCGCAAAAGACGTGGACAAAAGAGACAAACACGACAGGATGGCGCTGGTGCTGTCGTGTTTGTCTCTTTTGTCCACGTCTTTTGCGCCGTTTTCCTGTTGAATCAAGAACACGGGCCCGCGGCAAAGGCCTCCAGCTCAGTCGTGCTAAATGTCTTTAATGACTCCTTCGATCGCTACACCAGTACAGCGCTTCTTTGCAAAAAGCTCCAATGCGAAAGTCCAAGGGTGTCATCAACGGGGCTCTCACGAGACAGTGGTATGCGTACGTGCGAGGCGATGCCAGCTCCATGTCGGCATCCGAGGCCGAAGGACGTGACCGAACGACCTGTTGCCAGAGGAAGTGGCATAAAATCTTTTATTTTACGTCTACGAGGTAAATCGCTTCGCTCCTCGGAGTGATAAAGCTATCTGCCGCAGGGAAGGATAGACCTCGTCCATTCGGACGCAATTGCCGGAACGATCCCACCCCTGCCTTCCTTCCAACTGCTTTATCTTGGGGGGGCATGGCCCCACTCGCTTATCGCGGGCGGAATGCGATTAGCAGATAAAGGGCACGGCGGAAAACAAAGGACGAGAGAAGAACAAGGGTTGCGCGCTTGAACGATCGCCGCTGCCGGGAACCTGGGCTAGCCGGTTATTGTTGTATGAGCCACGCCATACCGAACTCACAGACAGCTGGCTGCTGGAAAGCATACGAATGCGCCGCTTGATTTCAGGGGAAACCCTCGAGGCGCTCTGAAGTGTTTCGAAGGGCAATCAGAGCGGCCGTAGACTCGACAAGAACACTGCCGAAAAGGAAACAGATGGCCGCAATATTTTATCTCACAGATACTGCGGTCTTTCAGCTTATTTTCAAGTTCGGCAAAGGATCTGCTGTAACTGCTCGTATTAAAAGAAAACTATTATATTGTTTCTACCTCCCGCGAAGTCCAGTAGCCTTTTTGTGGCAATCAAACAATAACGGTAATCCTATTATCTGACACAAGGACGCCACGCCTGCTTGGTGGGTCGCCGAGAGGGCGATTTAACGGCAATCAACTTTCCCCACTTTAACGCTTTTGTTTCACTATAATTGTTACACTTTTGTTGTTACGCTTTTGTTACACTTTAACGCTTTTGTTACACGCTTTTGTTACACAATTTTATCATGGCGAACTCACAGCCTTTTGAGCCAGTCTGGTGCAGTTTTTAAGAAAGCCTTTATCCGAATGAATTTAAAACCACTCACATCGCAAAACCTTTGCTTTTTTCATGTTTGCACATAATATATTTCAGAGCAGTGATCTTAGCACCATATACTTCAACATGGCCGTGCACATAGCAATAATGTCGTTTCATTCAGGGGTTCTAGTGTTATGTGCCTGTTCGACCAGAGTATGTCATGCCACGATTCGTCGAGTGCTCGTTTGATTAAATTTTGTTTTTGGAGTTGCAATTAAGAAGCATTGTTGCACCGTGTGAGAAACCTTATTTGGAGAGCAGCCAAAACAGATGGTGTATCTCGTGGCAGAACCAACTGAACGGCTTTCTTGAACGCTAGGCATACAATCAGTTTATTATCGGACAGAGATGGCGACCAGTTTTTTATATACCTAAAAACTCCCAGACTATACGTCGTACAGTTGGGAGTGGTGGCAGCCACAACTTTTCTATCTCTTACCCCTGCCCCCTTAATCTCGCCTAAGCAGAGTGTTTTCATCTACGTCCACGTGGTCACACAGGGCACACTCTTAAGAACACCTTCTTTTCGGCCTATATGTATAAAATTCTCGCTGAACAGTGAGGAAGTTTTCTTGTATGACGTCCTAACTACCGCCCATGGTGAGAGCAACGCCGTTCATTTCCCGTTTTATTTACCTCTCTACATTAAAATACCTCAATCGAAAGCAAATTTATGTCCCGAGATGACGACACTGAGCGAAGATCGCGAGATAAGAACTGCAAATGGCGGCATAATAACGGCTACCTTCGGACCAGCCGTAATGAACTTTCATAAAAGGCGTGACTCATCCGAAAGAAAGTTCAGGGTTTGGAAGAGCAGTTGTTATTTTTACTTCGTTGCACCAGTTGCACTACAATCATAGACGCTATCTGTGGATAGTGTTGCTGCGTACATCTTCTTGCTTGCTCAACTCAAAGGGGCGTACTGTCAGCGTCTGATAAAACCCGAATTTGGAAAGGCTTAGTTGAGGAAAATTGATTCGGAAGGAAAGTTTAGGCAAAAACCAAATCATAGTTGGTTAACGCTGAACACTAATCTAATTAATTTTCACTCTAAAGCTGCGCAGACCACTCATAACTGATGCCTGTCTTGTCTAAATTATACTATATTATCTTTTCGTTTTGCTTTTTGTGGTTCATGGACGTTCATGCGTGCCAGGATTCTTATTCATAACATAAGTGTGTAGGCGCCTCGTTGTTTGGGTTTCTTTCCATTGTGACAGTGCATACTAGAGCCCTGCAAAGATCTATCACAGGATAAGCCTGTATTCAAACAAAAAGATAATAAAAGAACGTAAAATTAACGTGCGGTTAACACAAACACGGGGTTTTCAATTTGGGTTTGCAATGGCTTCCGCAAGCAATTAAAAAGCAGCATGTGGCGGTCAACGCCAAGCTCCCGAATTCTCCACCATCTCTCGGACGCTCCATTCCGTCTGGTCCTGCTGTTTTGAACATGAAATCATGCCTCCTTATCTTATCAGCTGTGGTGAACATGTAGCCGCCCCTGCGGGCTCGGAAGGCTTTCATGTACACGTTGCCGCCATTCACTTTCAGATAAGGCAATACCCCAGATGCGTCAAAGTGAGTACGCCATAAGAGCGAGGGTGGAATCAGACTTCATACGCAGAAGGATTATCCGATTACGTGACGCGTAAAAGACAAATAGCTGTCGGGCCTACAGGACTCCATGACAAAAAAAAAAAATATCAAGAACCCCATGAACGGACAGTGGTTACAGAGGTTATTTAAAGCGAACTTTGAAAATGTATATGGCTATGAATGCTCCATACTACCTCAAAACAAAACAAATCAGACACAAATTTGAAACCAGACCAAAGACTACAAGCTTTAGGGACACCGTCCGTATAACAGATGTTACATGACTTATTGAAATGATTCATGTGGTCATGCAACCCAATGTTACACAATGGTTCATGCATACCAGAGAGTCACGTGACACTTCAATGGTATACAATGGTTCATGCGTACCAGACAGACATGTGACCTTTTGAACACATTGCAACGAACACAATCCCTCAGCAGCTGGCGGTCGAGCTCAGGTCAAATTGCGTGAACAGTCCTTGAATTGTCTATATGTCATCTCTAAACCAAGGGAAGGTAAAAAGGAAGTAATGAATGCTACCTACCTTTATGGTGTCGAAAGGATGTCCAACTATAACACCAGCACACCCTGCAAAACAAAAAATTTGAAATGAGGAAAGGAATTCCGTTCTGGTAATGATATTACACACACATATATAGTGCGCCCACCGTATTACATCGCCGTTACCGTGGTGTACCCCAGGTAGCAGAGAAACGTTACAGCAGTATTACTTTCTCGTTTTAGTCCAACATTAAGACATTGATCCGAAAATTCTTTTTTCCAAAGCTTGTGAAACGATACATTTAAACGTTGAAATAACCTCACCTGATCCTTAACCAAGCATTTAAACAATATAAATTCAATTCTCTCTAAAATGATTCTAGCAATAATGCAATGGAATGCAGGCTGCTTTATAGTAAAGCAGCCTGCATGATATGCCTGCATGGTATGCCTGCATGGTATGGTCACAGCTAATGACTAGCAACCACGTAGCCGATGACCTGTGGTCACATGACTCTTGACCTTTGACCTTTAGGGCTGAACTTCGCAACGCCTGATGTGACGCCATGCGATGACGTAGGACGTGACTCCATTCTTCGCTATAAATACCACCGACTTTGCTTTCGCTCGTCTACTAGGTTCCGCCTGGTTGAACCTCAGCCAATATTTTTTTTAAAGTGGACCAGCATAATGTGGACAACCCAGCCTCAACCTTACACCGCCATATATAGCATGCAGTGTACGCTACACGTAGCTGGGTACGCTTATTATACGTATTCAAAGACATGCGCACTCTCTATTGTTGTCTAGGTGAGTGCGACATGTCGGTATTAACAAAGCGATTGTTATCCGACATTTTGTAGTGCTTTCACTGGTGTGTGTATAAGAAACACCTTGTTTGTGTGGATAAGTGACAGCGATTTTTTATCTGGGGTCTCCACTCAATTTCTGTTTCAGGTGGGCGCCATAGATTAAACTCGGTCATTAGAAAAACAACGAACTGGGAGGCACAATCATGCCTACGCTGTTTCGAGAAGAAACTCTTCCGAGCGCTTCATTTCCATTTTGTGGGCGTTGCGCCTCGTAATATGAAGCCGCATTATAAAGTCTGTCGCCGCAACAGGCGGAAAAAACACTCGAGAACTAGTCGCGATAAGCGTCAGGGCAGTGACAGATACTCTGGACTGTTTAGCTCCTGAGCAATAAAATTATCGCGTGCAACCTGCAATAAGTAACTGCAGCAGTGGCTCGATGGCTACGAAATTCCGCTGCTGAGCACTGAGTCACGGGTTCGACCCCTGCCACGGCGCCACTGTTCGACAGAGAAGAAATGGGAAACAGTTGATGAACTGTCTCGTCGCCCAAATTAAGTTGCACAATGAAACGCTTGCAGGAGTAGCGTTGGGCATTTCGTCTAATACGGGTGACAGATGCTGCAAGGCCGCACTCTCTAGTCCGTTTCGAGAAGGTTTTCTGAGCTTGTTTACAGCGGCGTTCTTCGGTTTTCCTTCTTTGTACCTTTGTAAGACTGGCCTTTGTCAAAGCGTTTCAAATATTGGGCCGATTAGATGTTCTGCTTGGGATGAAGGCTCCGTTGCCGATCAGTCGAGCGTTTCTGCCCTCCGGCGTCAACCTAACGTTGCGATCCGTTTTTGGAGACAGCTGTTGGTTTAGACTGATCAAACCTCATCAGCGGGTGCAGTACCACTGCCGCCAAGCACGTGGAAAAATGAAAAATACCGGCGCCGAAGACTACGACCGAATTCCTCCTGCTCAGTGTGAATGCGTCACTCGTCTTCATCTCTGCTCCCATGCAGCCACTATTAACGCCGTTAAAGCGTCGCCCCAAATCACCACTGCGACGACCTAGACTCGTGGCGCGGTGTTCTCAAAGGGGTTTACAGCGCAGACAGACAAACACAGGAAGCAATGAAGTGACAGAACAGAGCGCTGTAAACCCCTTTTAGTACGCACCAACTAGTGTGCAAAAACGTTCTCGCGGTATTCTCGCTACAGAATCTCTAGCGAGTGCGGTTATTGAGTGGAAATACCTGTTAGAAACACTGCGGTTCTCTCGACGACGGTCGAGCTGTGGAATACGTCGATCGAGCCAGCTGCATCTGATCCCATCGGCATGATTTTGAAGGGACCTTTTAACAGGCTGAGTCTTAATTTTTTTTTCTCGTTTCCACTGCCCTTCGCAAGAAAATTAGCGTCAGTTTAGATCTCACTTTCGCTCTGCAGTTTTTTTATTCAGTTTCGTTGTGATTTCTGCACGATTGCTTACTGGGGCCTTCAACAACGGGCGATAAAAGCATTTCTGCTAAACTGGTGTACTAAGTTAGGGTATAGGTTTTTTAGAGTTAACACCCCGAAGCGACTCAGGCAATGAGGAAATCCATAGTGGAGGACTCCGGATAATTTCGACCATCTGGGGTTCTTTAGCGTGCGCTGACATTGCACAGTACATGGGCCTCTATGATTTCGCCTCCATCGATATGCGACCGCTGCGGACGGGATCGAGCTTGTGTCTATTGGGTCAGTACTGCACCCTTTTCAAAAAGCGCGGCAGGCCACTCGCACAGCATTTAGTTCTGTCTTTTGAAAATGGAGAAATTTCCTCTCGTTACTCCAGAGAGAGAAAGAGAGAGGAAAATAACATCTATTAGCACCCGTCAAAAGGCTGACGGGAATCCGAGGCGCAGCTCGCTCCCAGCCATGTCTTGCCCCTCAGCCGTCAACCGGGATCTCCTGGTTCTCAGAAGCGGCCAAGGCGAGACGAATGACTTCACGTTGTACCTTTTCTTCCTGTTCGACAAACAGCAAGAAAAGGAACGACGTGAAGTCATCTCTCTCGCCCTGGCCTTTGCTGAGATCCACGGTGCCGTTGTTCCAACGTTTTCTCGTGCTCCTGTTGTCTTACAATTAGGGCATGACGGTCTCGCCAACGTACAAATGTCCAGAAGGCGTAGTGACGCTGTGTACAACGTCAGCGCAGCCCTGTTTCGCGACAACATCTGTTTATATCTCCACTTGCGAGCAAGCGCTTGTGTTGTCCCGCTCCCTTCCTTGCTTTCGTCTTTTCGGTGCCTTATTATGATGTACACTTACAAACTCCCCCAATAGTTGATTGCAGTAGTTTTTTTAATAAGTGAACGTTTTTTCGACTGAACTCTACCAGTTGTCCACTTTACTTCATGGTAAATAATTGTGTTTAAAAATCGCTCTAACAGAAAGTAAATTGGTACAGCAAAACGGTGCGCGTGAACTGTGAACAACCCAAGTAGCACAGGTAATTGGCCAAATATTGGACACACATCTGGCAAAGGCGGATCCTACAGAGGATCGGAGTGAAACCATCCATTTGCAATATTGGGCCGACTTCGTGTGCTGTTTGAGAAATTGCTTCCGAAAGTGTTCGCCGCATGAATACAGCAAGGGTCCGGCGGACCCATCACGCCGTTTTGACGTTCGCCTCATAGACGGCATGGGCGAATCCGAACATCTTCCATCTTAGTCGGTAGCGGAGGGTTTCGATGCTTCATGCAATTATTCATCGCTGGCACGCGTCATGCTGAAAGTGTTCGTCTATGGCAGCCCGCGCTTTCTGCTACGGCAGGTATAGAGCGTGGTTCGCCCGGCGTGGTTCGCTCTTTGCTTCGCGCTGATTTTTCGACCTCCGAATCATGGCGTGCCACCGATAGATTCTTCAATGAAGCATTATAAGCGCCCCTGTCGAGCCCTGTTAGAAGCAGCTGGCTTCGCCAGTGTCGGCGGACCCTCCCTGTCTCCATGGGCTTGTGCTTACAGAGCGCGCTGAGAAGCAATTTCCCATGCATCATAGGTAATCGGCCCCCAATATTTCGCAATGGATGGTTTCGCAATGGTCCTCTGTCTTTGGCAATATGTTTCCAGTATTGGGCCGATTACCCGTGCTGACTGGGATCTGCCGCTCGCTTGCTCCGTTTTACTTTTGGAATACCAATATATTACAAGCCCCTACAATAGCCAACTCCTGGAACCAAATCATAGCAGCTTCAACGATTTTTATAGCGACAGCTACATTGGCCACGAACTTGCGATTTCGCTGTGGCGGTGCTCCGAAGAGGCACAGAGACCGACCTTGAGCCGTTGCCTAGCAACCGCCGCAGCTGGCGGACGCCGCGCGCTCTCCGCGCCAGCTGGCATGACGTCACACCGCGCGCCTCGCCGCGGAGCCACCGCCACCGTTTGGTATGACGTCACACCGCTTGCCTCGTCGTTGCGCTCGCTTTCGCTGCGTATGCCCTGGCATAGACGAGCTAAGCCACTGCCAATTTTTTGTAGAGTGAATATTGTGACCTGCTTAGAACTACTACCCCTGAGAGCTGACATCGAGCCGTGGAACAAAACAATTTTCGAGATACGGAAAAGCAACCGCAGTAGAGCGGCGAATAACGGCCGCGCTAAGTGAACGGCGCACGTGACGCGTAAACTGTTTGCATTGTTGCCGGTGCGATGCGTTATCGCTCCTTTGTTGTTGCTCGCAAGAATCCGTCCATTTATCGGTGCTTACTTGCTGTGCTGTTTACAGCCTGTCGCTATAAGCATCTCGAAAGGTCCTGACCTAAGTACCGAAGCCTAGGTAACACGAGTGGCCATCAGAGAGCGCCCATGCTAACCGCTGTCCCTAGGTGCAAAAAAAATGATAGCGAGCACTACACCAGATCCTCCTGAGGAGCCCTGGCTTCAAAGCCTACCTGCTTTCAAATATAATCAAATATTTCACGTTCTAACGCCGCCGGGCCTTAGGGGGTTTACAGTCCATGGCTATATGCAAAATATTCTTATTACGCAGAACCACAATGCGGGAGTTTTTTTGGTACGAAATACGAAGACAGCGGTGAGAACAAGGACGTGTAACACGAAGAAGGTAGAGTTAGGATGCCGGTACAAAACGTGAGCGTGGCATAAACACACTAGAATGATGCAGAAAATATGCTGGTGGCGAAGTGCTGCATTGCTTGAATAGACACTAAATTTATTGATCCCGAATTTTTGTTCGTAATAAATAAATCCTATGACTCTTTTTCAGTAAAGTCATGTTTTCCGGGTGCGAAAGAGAGATTAAATGACAAGAAAGTAGGATTTATAAAAATGAAACCTTTTTTTTGCCGCCACTCGATTGAAAATCATGACGGCAGCGGGGAAAATGACTCTGTGATCACTGTTCGCAAGTGATGGCGGTGGGGCCAGGCCTGAGGCCAAATCTTTTACGGAGGTTTAACATCCCAGAGCGACTCAGGCTATGAGGGACGCTGTAGTAAAGGGCTCCGGAAATTTAGACCAACCTGGGGTTCTTTAACGTGCACTGACATCGCAGAGTACACGGGTCTCTAGAATTTCGCCTCCATCGAAATTCGACCGCCTCGGCCGGGATCAGATAAACCCCAATAAAAAACGCCAATAAAAAAAGGGGTCTTACATTTATACATTCAGGCCTTTTGGGGAGTTTATTATCGAGGCCGCCCCGCCGCGGTGGCTCAGTGGTTACGGCGCTCGGCTGCTGACCCGAAGGACGCGGGTTCGATCCCGGCCGCGGCGGCTGAATTTCGATGGAGGCGAAATTATAGAGGCCCGTGTACTGTGCGATGTCAGTGCACGTTGAAGAACCCCAGGTGGTCGAAATTTCCGGAGCCCTCCCCTACGGCATCTCTCATAGCCTGTGCTGCTTTGGGACGTTAAACCCCAATAAACCAATAAACCAAACCAATTATTATCGAGGCCAGAATATTCCCCTTCCAGCCTGAAACAAAATCGCGCGCTTGGAATATTTTGTCCACTACAAAATTGCGAGACAGACGACTGCGCTAAAGCGATGCGCCTCCACATAGCGATAAGGGAGGAGACTGAACAAGATAAGCGTCGAATATTTCAGTTGCTGTCGCGGCATCCAGGTAGATAAAGTTTGGGCTCCCGTTGCTCAGTCAAAGCAAATAGGAATTATCTATTGTTATCACTGGCGGCAGCGATAAATCGGCGATTAGAGGCGTCTGAGCAAAAAGGAACTAAGCGATTACGATGGCGGCGGCGGCGGCGGCGGCGGAAAGTGCCTGAAGCATATTTCAACATGTGCAATCTATTGGCTTCCTTAGTCTACCAAGCGCATCGTTAAAGGGATATTGAGTACACACTCAAAGCTAATTTCTCTAAAGAAAGGGACATTTATGAAACATGAAACGCCACAAACGGAATTAATTGCATCGCCGCCAAAGCCCTTTAATTTTTACAAGCAAATTTCCATGACGTAAGCACTTTTTATTTCAAATCTTTTAGACAAGACCGCATTTTCATCAACTTACAGTCATAGACCACGCTGTCCATAACCCTGTCGACGTTGCTATTAATGTCACTCGGGTCCTGATAACAGCTCTGGCTTGAATTATTTATTTATTTTATTTATTTATTTATAAATACTGCTGTCTCTGAGGAGGGACATAGCAGGAGTGGGTAAATACATGAGTAAAAACAAATAACATGGGTAGCATAGAAATAGATAACACAGAAGTATTAAAAACAGATCAACGGTCAAATTGTCAGGCAACTGAACAACAAACTCTTCAATAGGCAATGAACGAAGTGAGCCGTCTAATCCATTCCAAATTTCAACAGTTAGAGGGAAAAAGAAAATTTAAAACAATCTATATGTGGTTTGAAGGGAACAATGTTTAATGGGTGGTTCCGTCGGGTTGCACGTGCGCTTGATGACACAAATGTGAAGGGTGCCTGAATGCCAGATGACGTGTGAACGATCTTGTGCAGCTATGAATTAAATTTCATTATAAATTATAAAATAAATTTCAGCTCAATATAACGGCACTGATGACGACTTCCAATGCCACAAAAACGGCGATATTTTGAAGTTGAATTTTTTTTTTTAATTTTGAGATTCAAGTCCCACTTCAACAACTATGACGGAGGTGGTGGCAGAAAGCACCTCAAGTGTTTTTGCACATGTGGACTCTATGGCTTTCTTGATATATTGAGCGTATCGAGTCAGTCCTCAGCATCGAGCCAGACTGGGAAGACACAACAGAAACTACTTTAACTGTAAATACAGCTTTTATACGCTATGAAACGTCACAGACAGCAAGAAAAGCATCATTGCCAAAATGCGATGACATAAGGCCTTTTTCGTTTCCGGATGTTTTAGGCAAGGCCACATTTTCATCAACATTTTCATCAACCCTGAACGTGCACATACCACCACATTCCAGCAATCATTTTTCTTAAAGACTGCCCGTGACTGGAATGACCTCTCTGCTGAAGTGGCCACCATCATGAATCATCGACTCTTCAAGACCACTATAACTGTAAATACAGCTTTTATACGCTATGAAACGTCACAGACAGCAAGAAAAGCATCATTGCCAAAATGCGATGACATAAGGCCTTTTTCGTTTCCGGATGTTTTAGGCAAGACCACATTTTCATCAACATTTTCATCAACCCTGAACGTGCACATACCACCACATTCCAGCAATCATTTTTCTTAAAGACTGCCCGTGACTGGAATGACCTCTCTGCTGAAGTGGCCACCATCATGAATCATCGACTCTTCAAGACCACTATAACTGTAAATACAGCTTTTATACGCTATGAAACGTCACAGACAGCAAGAAAAGCATCATTGCCAAAATGCGATGACATAAGGCCTTTTTCGTTTCCGGATGTTTTAGGCAAGACCACATTTTCATCAACATTTTCATCAACCCTGAACGTGCACATACCACCACATTCCAGCAATCATTTTTCTTAAAGACTGCCCGTGACTGGAATGACCTCTCTGCTGAAGTGGCCACCATCATGAATCATCGACTCTTCAAGACCACTATAACTGTAAATACAGCTTTTATACGCTATGAAACGTCACAGACAGCAAGAAAAGCATCATTGCCAAAATGCGATGACATAAGGCCTTTTTCGTTTCCGGATGTTTTAGGCAAGACCACATTTTCATCAACATTTTCATCAACCCTGAACGTGCACATATCACCACATTCCAGCAATCATTTTTCTTAAAGACTGCCCGTGACTGGAATGACCTCTCTGCTGAAGTGGCCACCATCATGAATCATCGACTCTTCAAGACCACTATAACTGTAAATACAGCTTTTATACGCTATGAAACGTCACAGACAGCAAGAAAAGCATCATTGCCAAAATGCGATGACATAAGGCCTTTTTCGTTTCCGGATGTTTTAGGCAAGACCACATTTTCATCAACATTTTCATCAACCCTGAACGTGCACATACCACCACATTCCAGCAATCATTTTTCTTAAAGACTGCCCGTGACTGGAATGACCTCTCTGCTGAAGTGGCCACCATCATGAATCATCGACTCTTCAAGACCACTATCGAGGAAGCCTACTCATCAACGTAATTTTTGTCCATTTTCTTATTAATGTATAATATTTTTTTGCCGTGTTATCCCCACCCCTCATGTAATGTCCCGAAAGGGACCTTTGAGGAATAATAAATAAATAAATAAATAAATAAATAAATAAATAAATAAATAAATAAATAAATAACTTGCAGGCGCGCAGCACGGCGTCCACAGCCATGACGACAATGTTATAAACGCCACGAATTTGAAGTGAGCAAGGGGGAAAAAATCAACCCATTTTAAATTTCAAATTTCTCAGCAACAACTGCGTGTTTTATGCCGAGCGAATGGCCGCACAACTACAAGGAGGTAGGTAATTGAATTTTAATACAAACTAAAGTCGGGTGAAGGTGTCCTCAACGGTCCTTTATGAAGTTATGAAATTAGTTATGAAGAGTAACAATTAAGGCTTCACTGCGAAGTTATACCGCACGACGATAGCTGGATATTTTCTCCCAGGTAAATAACATCATCGCTGCCATGCGCGCAGTGTGTTGTAACAAGAAATGGGGGGTCACTTAACCCTTTTGACCCTGGTGTCCTTTTAAAAAGGATACGGGTAAAAAAAATTTTAGGTCACAATATAATCGCTCAAGAAACTGAAACAGGAACGAATCGGACTGCCAAGCATCCTCATAAATAATAGGCATCATCGTATTCGTCCTCGAAACGCCGAAAATAATCAAGACTGCAGGACTGGGAAGCGGCGCCAGAAATGCTCGGCGTTTAGTGTGACACAGGGTCTTCGAGCATTAAATATCCGCAGAAAAACTAGCTAGTCATTTTTTTTTTTCACACTGGAGATCTACACAAAGGATCGTAAGAAAATTCAACGCTTGCATCGTTCTGGAAAGGTGACTTACAGGAGGAACCTTTGGTACATTAGTGCGAAAGCACTTTTCCAAATGTACAGCGGGCCAAACCTTTAGCCGGCGTGCGTGACTGCCGCGTTTTCCGTGCTCCTGCCGCTTATGACGGAGCAAACTTTCGAAAATATCCAATTTAAGCACAGGCTCACTAAGCCCGTGCTTAATATTGAGCTTTCCGCAAGTTTGCTTCATCCCAAAGTGCAGTAGCGCAGAAAAAGCGGCCGTCGCACACGCCAGCTAATGGTTTGGCCCGCTGTACCAACTCCGAGCAAGAATCCTGTTTTTTTTTTTTTTACTCGGGTAAGCTCGGGTTAGTTCGTAGGAGCGTCTCAAAAACTGCAGCCAATGGGAGGCAGGTGGCAGTTTAATTAATGATTGGTCACGAGAGGTTGCTCGGGAAGAGCAGCATGGGTCGCACAATCCCGACGGGTGGCTGGGATAGTAACAGCCACATGCCAGTGCAGTGGCGCATCACTTAACCGCTGCGCCACAGCGCTGGTAGTGGTATATGAGGACTCGCCGGCATCTATGAATCTTAAGTACAGAGTGACGAATTCTTATTATATCGGCATTAACCCGCTCCAAACTTGTCAAGAGGGGAATTGCAAAGTTATGCCACTCTAACGCCATAAAAAAGTCCTCTCCTCAGCTAATGGCAGCAAGTTTCGCTGAACAAGTACAGAGGCTAACTAACGCTGGGTTTCCTATGCATGTCCTTGCAAGTATTGCTGAAATCCTCCTGAAGCAGATCTGTTCCCCTCTAGATGTCCCTCCTCTTTCAGCAAATAAGCAAAAAGTTGCTATTATTCCATACATTCACGGTTTGTCTCATCGCTTGAAAAAGATTGGACAACAGGCCAATGTCAAAGTCATTTTTTCAGCTCCTGAAAAGCTGCAGAAACTCTGCAAGTTGACAAGACCTGACCCTGCGAAAAAGAGTGGGTGTACCAAGAAGCATGTTACAAAGCTCGTTGAATGTATGGAATCAATTGTGTACAGCTTACCACTGACATGCGGAAAGAAATATATAGGTCAGAGTGGAAGGTGCCTGAACGTCTTCGAGAGCATCGTTACAATGTAAAAGAAAAAAGAGGGGGTTTTCTTGATGTCCACTGTAGAAACTGTGAAGATTGTGTACCTATCTATGAATCATGCAATGTAATCACCAAGAACCCTAGCAAACTTACCCGTGAAATTATTGAATCTGAAGCCATAGATAGCCTAGGTGACTTGTGCATCGCAAAACCGTCTGTTGGATTATCTCGAAAAGAACTACATTATCTAAGAAACTATTGAAAATTTTTGTCCTGCGCCTGTGCAATGTATCGCCACGTCGTATATATTTACCCCCCTGCGGTTCCCAATAAACTGTTGGAAGTTAGCGCTCGTGTGTATGCTTGCTTGTCCTTGTTCTGTTTCTGCGCTATTTTTGTTGAGATAGTTCTGGGCACTCCAGCTGAAGATGCTCCAACGTCTCGTCCGGTCCGTCACAAAGGTTGCACGCAGCAGAGCCCAGAGCAGACAGCAGAGCGGAGAGCGTGAGAGCATAGAGTTGCCAGACGAAGCTGCCGTCCTTGAGACAGGCACCTACAGCACACGAAGTCGTCGTAAACAAACGCCTTGACACCAACCCGAATGCTCCGAAAGAATTCTAGCGCTCTCGCAGTAACTGCTTGTCACCAAGCGTCGTAAAGAGTGATTGCTTCGGAACTAGGTTTGGTGTCGCGCGAGCCCGCTTCGATTGTACGCACCGCCTCTTGGCAAGGTCAATAGTTACGACCGCCCAACGTCGTCAGATGCGATGACATGCCGTAAATGCGAAAACAGCTCTGACAACGAGCGACAAGGAAGGCAAAGGCGCAGCTACTGGCGACCCACTTCTCATGGAAGACGTTACGCGAACCAGTGCGCAATGTGAGAGGAAGGACAGGTGCTGCTGGCGTAAAGGACTATACAGACATGGCTTAAAGGAGACGCTTAACTTCCGCGTTATGGGTATGACGCGATAGCGTATTGAGGTAATTCCCATATATGCAGAAAGTCATTCTCTACTTTAGATTCATAGATCCCTGGGAGTCCTCACACCACTCCTGGCGCAGTGGTGCAGCGGTTAAGCTTTGCGCCACTGCCCTGCGATGGCAGGTGCTCCCAGCGGTGTGCCCAGGTTGCTCTTCACGAGCGACCGATCATTCACCTGCCACGGTGGGCAGTTTACTCACCAGCATATTGGCAGGCTGTGATGATGCCGCAACGTCATGTGACCTAGATGGCTCACCTGCCTCGTAGGTTGCTCTCTGAGGACCGCCTGCCAGAGTCATGCTCGTGATTTTTCGCTCAAAACGCCAACGTCGACAATGCCGCCACCAGATTTTCTGCAGAGAGGTTCCTTTAACGCTCTCACGCTAAAATTATACGCTAGGTTCTCTTTTGTTTCGGATTACTTCCTTCAAGTCTTGTAACCATGGAGCATTTCATTCCGGCGCAAATAGATTTTCAAAATGTACAATTTCGATGGCATCAGTGTAGGTGATTTCTACGGGCAACGCTGAAGTTGGCTAGTCGTTTACGCCACCCTCACGTCAGCACCCACACCAGGCTTCACTTAAAACCTTTTCAGGCTTTTAAGAGGTCATTTAAGGATTTTATGAAAGGAGCAATTTCTTTCAGTCGCTACTTTAGCCATTGAAGGCGCATACGGGTTCACTTTTAGCAATGTTTCTGACGTAATAGCTGCGTCATGTGAAGCATCGTCCCTGGGCACTGGAACTGAGTTTCTGTTTGTTGTTTTCGTTGTTTTAAAATAGCTCAACTCGGAATCCTGAGAAAAGCTTCTGAGTCTGGAGTAGCATGCTAGGATAACAACCAGACAGACCTCTCCTTTATTCATTAAAGTCTCTCTCTTGCACGAGTAGCCAGGTACTTCCAACCTTTCTGCACTTGTTCGCAACGGACCGAAGACCAGGTTTTGACCTCAGCATGTCAGCTGTTGGGAGGTATATACGGCATCATGAAAAGAAGGGCGCGATCCTTCACTGAAAAGGCTGTTGTGACGCGCAGCATGATCTCTCGCGTCGCGCGACACTGGTCCGGGTCGTTTTGTGGGCCCCGTGCCAACAGCGGACGGCCTCGTTTCGTAGTAGAGTGGGAAAACATGGCGGCCTGTCATCGTCCCGCTCCCTTTCTTGGTGATAAGGGTACACGTTTGCCCGGAGAAAAGAGAACAGCTGACTGCTTGTTTTGGGCTACAGTGAAAAAAAAAAATGTTGGCAGTCCTACCCGCTTCGGCTTCCGAGAAGGCTGCGTCCTTCTGCCGCAGCTTTTTGCTCCAGATCACAGCGACACTTGGCGCAAGTAGCGGAATCGGTGTGAAGCCCATCGCACCCCCGCTCAGCTGAACCCTCTGGAAGTGTCATCCATTATCACCAGCCAAATCTACCCTCCCGAAGTGCCACCCACCAAAAAACCCACCTAGCTTCACCCTAAACAAGGCTCCCACCCAACAGAACCCCATGCTGCAGCCGAACGAGAAAGAGATGGCCAAATCGAATTCCAAAATGCGGTGAGAAGCCAGCTGTTTGGACGGTTTTGTCCAAGACCCTTTTCCCAGGCATTTCAGCCACAAATGCCGAGCGCCAGGCCGGGCGATTTCTTGTACCCATTACAAAACCGGTGTATACCCGGGAGCACTGAGGCTCGAACCTGGCACCTCCCGAATGCGAGGTGGATGAAGACTAAAATGGTTTCAAAAGGTACAATTAAAGCAGACATTTTTACTGGCCCCCCAAAAAAAGCTGGCCAACGGGTTAGTAGCAGCTGGCGACTATACGTTGCGGCCTTGGGGCAGTGTTCCGAAGATGAGCGGCATATGCTTTCAGAGAGCGCATCTTGGGGCACTGAAGTTGCACCATCATCACATGGCAGTTTTTGTATTCGCATCATTCTTTTTTAGGCGTTGGTAAAAAGATGTGCGTAAATGGTGCCCTGTCGTAAACATTTCAGTTGGCAGTTTTTCAACATGTCTTACATCTTCCGAGTCAGCAATGTTTTTCCCGTAGGCATTATTTTAAAAAAAAATACCTAGTCTTAACTAAATAACTTTTCGGAATGGAACTAATGGTGTTCACTAAACACATAGCTCTGAACAACCCTAATTTCAGCTCACTTGTCTGGGACGCTTCGTCTTTTTTAAAAACTTTGCTACACTTAGTCGGTACACCCAGTGTATAATGTAGATATACCGAGGGCAAAACGCATGTCTAGAGCAGCAGAACTGTGTGTTCCGCAGCTCCCAAAGCCGCTGCCACCAGGAAGGCAAAAAATGACGATAAAATCCCACGAGTTTAACTGAACATGCTTATATCCAGACCATTGTGAACCTAATGTTATCGCTAGATATCGCATGTTCGGCAGGAAACACGCCCAGAACGTGTTATAGGCAAGCGTTCTGCCCCTTTACATACGCACAGACTTGCCAGGTGCATGCCGTACGCGCTGAATGGTGGAGCGGCCTACCGAGGTAATTGTTTACCTAGTTAAAGACTAGCATAAGAATCCATCGCATTCTTTTCGAGACAAGCATTGTATGCAAAGAAGCTACTGAACGCATGTAACGAATTTTAATAGAAAACTGGGAAACATGAGGCTGCATATCGCAGTCAAAGGGGAGGTTCGGTCTCCAAGCACCCAATGGTCGGGTAACTTCGCAGAGGCGCTTGAAAGCCACGGGTATACCTGAGTGACCAATGAGAGGACCATATGTACGCGAAATGGAGAATAGAAAAATAAAAAGCTGGGAAATAAAAAGCTGGAATTCTTTAACGTGTACTGATGTCGCACAGCACACGACCGTCTTTCAGTTTTTGTCTTCACTTAAATTCCGCAGTAGTGGCCGCAATTGACATGGTATATCTAAGCCACAGAACCTCGCAGCCAGTGCGGTAATACGGTGGCGGTCGCATACAATTATTCTAAAACTAGCTTTTTAACTTTTCCACTTCGTAAGCCCGATACAGGGATTCAGCACGTGATTACGTGTAATTTTATTCTGCTTTTGCGTAAAGGGTGCACTGCAGCCTAGTTTACCTCTAGCCAGGAGTTTAAATTTTGTTGGTCCTAACTGGCGGGGGACTCCGGTGCCATCTACGTCCCGTGGATTAATGGGAGCTGGAAACAGGCTCACCTGAATTAGAATTTCGTGCTGATTTGAGACAATTTGCGGTTCCTGAGTTGCAATTAATAAAAGTAGGTCGCATTTAACAAAAAATAGAAACTGTCATAAATGTATGTGCATGAGCTTCCATATAAATGAGCTTAATGAGGATTGTTAGTGACGACACATGAGTTTGCTTCATGCAGTTTGCTGCGCACTGTTCTGAAGCTTTCTTCAGCCTTGACTCAACAACGAACTTCCAGTTGAAGGCACTGCCTTTTCCCGCCTATTTCCATTTTCCAAGCTTGGTCCCCGCTTCTCTGCTCGATAAGCACAATGCATTCTGCATATCTAATCACTAAATAGTATAATGCCTGTGCTAACAACGCTAAAGAGGAACCGTAACTAGAAGTCTTACCGTTATTGGCGTTGCTTACATGTACCGTGCCGTGATATCCCGTTTTTCAGATATGTCACCTTTGCACCTCTTTGTCGGGAGGACGGTCATTTCCTATTTCGTCATACTAGATGAGCTAACAGATATATGCTGCGATATGCGTTACTAGATAGTTTTCGGAAGACAGCAACCACGCGCGAATGTATGGTTGTACGTGTGCTTGTCACACGTACAACCCTATTACACTTGTCTTCCCTACCACAACTGTATTCCCTATCACACTTGTCTAGAGCGCCCTATAGCGGCATCGGGGCTATTTTACGGCTTCAAGTAAATTTCCAGTTTGTTGACGGCTAGGCACTAATTTTGGCTCGTAAATCCTACGACTATATCGTCGCAAGCGCCAGCGACAAGAGCACCCGTAGATCAGCAAATAAAACGCACCCATAGCTTCTGGGGCTGCGGTATTTACAGCGTGGTTCACTATATAGCTGTCTTCGGTTGCGGCTAGCGTTGGCTCGAGCCCTTTGCTCAGCAGTGGTGACTCAGCGGTTTTAGAATTCGGCTACTTATTTCAAGTTCGCGGGATCGAATCCCGCCTGCGGCAACCGCATTTCGCGGTACCCTGATGAGATACCTCTGAGATATCTCTCGTGTGCTGTGCGATGACCGCATGCGTTTAAGGAACCCGCCTACGTGTCACTTTAAGGGGTTAAAACGCGACATACCTCAATCCATCGGCCAGAATTTTTAAACACGCCTCCCGAAGCTGGTGCATCGCACAAACATGTGTATCGCACACAGCCGCACTTGCCCAAAAGTCCAGTGCCGTCACGTGTTTCAAAATTTTGACCAAAGGCAGCTGGGCCGTGCGTATCGCCATCCATCGTTAGCGAACTGTTCATAGGGTGAACTTTTGCCCTCTAAGTCGTGTTCATGCCTTTTTACCCTTCTTCAGTGACGTGATTCACCATCGCGTAGCACTTGAGAATTTGTGCTGACGTTGTCGCCGCTGTTTCATCAGTTTGAATCGTCTCGTTGACGCACGTACCTCCGCATTGTTTCGCTGGCCTGGTTTCTTTTTGTTTCTCCTCTGGTGAACTGATTTCCCTAATTATTAATTGAAGCCTGTTTGAATGAACTCAGTTGTTGCAGACTGTTCAGGCCAGGTTACATGCGACGTTTTTTCAACCAAGTTCGCGCGGCTGAACGCGCACGGCTGGAGATACATGGAACGAAGCAGCGGGGCCGCGTATCCCTTGACGTGAAAACAAATGTCATCAAGAAGTAGTAAATACCGCGTAACCAGCAGAACCGTGAGAGCAGCGACGCTTACCTTTGTTATAATCACGAAAGTGTTCATTTCGATACCCCTGTACTAATTATAGTACGCATGGGTAGGTATCTATAAGTATTTGCACACTCGACTACATGAAGTCGGTACCTTGGGATGCCCGCCCAGCCGTGAATACGAGCGGCGAGTTTTTTTTCTTCGTACATATCGCTTCAGGGAGGAAACGTAGGCATTTCGATCCAAGTTTACAGGTAGGACGTGTACTCAAACAAAAGCGGCATTTTCTGCTCGAAGAAGCGTTTATATTCCGAGCCGAAATAGCTGCGTAGCTTATCGGCCATGGCGGCCATGTTGGCGGCGGCAGGCGCGAGCAGTAAAACCAGAAAAGTGGGCTTTCGCTTCCGGTCTAACCGGACACCGCGTGTCACTAGGAAGCTTTAGCATAGCGTGTACTGTTTTACCATTACCGCTGCCGGAAGACCGGAAGCCCGCCCACCGCCAGTGCAGGCACGCTGATTGGTCGCGGTGCGGAAAGCGCACGCGCAACAGCAGCCGGGTACCTGGCGCCATCTGGCGCTCTCAAGGTGACCTGCGCATGCGCACTGCCGGCGCGTGCGCTCCCGTTAACACACGGTATACTAAAGGTGTCTACTGGCAGGCCCAGATCGGCGGCGGCGGGCATTTTTTTTTTCGAGCGCGCGACGTCGGCCAAAAATCTCCAACCTGTTAGCGTAAAAATGATCCATGTATCCCCGCATTTATCTTCAGCATTTGTCTCTTCAGCCTTTATTTCGTGTCCTTTATTTCGATGTTATATCGATCATGTTTCTTTGTTGTCGGTTGCCGTCTTTCAGGCCCGCAACACACCTCGTGCTTAACTCGATAAATCTAACGTGTATTTTAATGAATGCCAGGCGCGTGCCTTTTGGCTTATCCACTGAACAATAAAAGCCCTTATGCCTCTGTCACGACCGAATAGGGTTTTTTGTTCTATCTGCATTTCTCGGTTGCTAGACACCACAACGTTTCAATACTATCTATTGCTTTGTTGCTTGCACTGGTATCACTGCCCTAATTTTTTTCGCGCAATTTCTTTTTATTCACGTGGGGTCATTCCCTCGTTCCCCTAGCGTTTTGTGAGAAGTCCTTGCAAGAAGTGCCTTTTCTATGAACGTTATGGGGGTAACAGTCCCCACAGTCTGCCTAAATTGTTCAACCTATAGCCAACGGTTAAGGGCTGTGACAAAGGCCTGCAGAACCTCCTTCACCGGTATCACCCGCTGCCTCCACTTAAAGCACGGACGGGCTGTGTGTTCCGACAGTTGTGACTTTGAAGGAAAAATTGCTTTCAGAGACCACTTTGAGACATCTTCGGACCGAGACTAAAAGTGTCACGAGCCTTCCGAAATTCAGCTTCTAGAAATCTGCTCTGACTTTGGCGGAGGTATGTTGAGGCCACTATGAAAAAAGTACGCATTTAAGAGCTTCTAAACGCGCAGCCGCTGTGTCTCCGTAGCGCTACATGCCAGCACAAGGAGCGACGAGTAACCACGAGGCGCAGGCGCTCAGAGATGAGCATAAAAGGAGGCGATTGAGTCACAGGCGCTTGGGGGCCCGGTGATACACTGAGCGAAGGGATAACTCTGTGCGTACTTCGTGGGCCAGTCGGCCTGACTGCTATGCAAGTAGGCGTATAGCCTGTTCACGTTGACGGCTTTCGTCCTGAAGGCCAATGCCCGCGTCACGGGGGCAGTTATAAATTCGAGGTTATGAACTGACGGCCCTCAATATTTTCAATGGCCACTGGATTCGGAGGAGTTCTGGCGATGCTGCAAATAGATTCTGAGTAACTTTACGTCAAGCACTTTAGGTGCTGCTGTCGCTAGCGATTATTCTGCATGTAACGGCCGACAACTATGTTCTAAGAAGTTAAAAATAACTTGCTTGTGCTTTAAGATGATCCGAATCGTTTTTGAAATCCTCGCTGTTTCTTTAGAAATGGTGTAGTTGCACTCGTGAACTTTTTAGCGAACAGCTGTAGATTGTTTTGAAGCGGAAAGCTTCCCTACGCTAGTCAACACCGCGCTTCGCGTGAGCCGGCGTATGCCGCACGAGTGACGTCACGCACGGCGCAGGCTACTGCGCATGTGCGCCGCCGCTTCTCCTCCTCACCACCGTTTGACCGTTCTCCGCAGCCGTGCGTAGTGCGCATTTGAAAGGAGGGGTATATAAGGCGCGCTTGCCCATAGAACAAGCGCACGCTGCCGCGCGCTATGCGCCATCGTTTGACGTCCACCGCAAGCGCGTGTTTATCGCGGAGGCTGGCTATATAAACGCTTGCCAGAGAATAGGCGTGCGCATTCAGCATGGAAGGAGAAGAGAGTGATACTACCGACACAGAAGTGATCATAAAGCATAACTATAAGCTAAACCATAAGCATCATCGCAGCTTCTCGCTTCGAGATATCCAGGCTTAACCTTAGCTAAGCCCCAGCCAATTTTTTTCTGCTGCTGGCAACATTGATTTTTTGTTTTTTGCTAGATTGTTTTCGTAGCCAAAACAATTTCTGCTGTAGCAAAAACGTACGAAATAACTTTTAAGTCACGGAACTGTACAGCAATTATATTCTACAGTTTTTATTTATCAGCACGTCCCACCTCCGGAAGCGCACACTGCCACTGCTTTGGAAGCCATAGTAGTTTCGAAAGAGTTTGTGCTAAGGCATTTCCTTGATAAGCTATCGACTGGATGGTGATTGGAGCCATCGGCGTAGCAGCCCTGAGCAGGCTCTTGAGTTGCCAGTTTATCCGTTCCCGGAACTACGCAATACGCACATGACGTGAGTGTCAGTGAACGTAAGTCAATGATAAGTTAACAGAGAGAAAGGAACCACTGAGCCACCGCGGCGGCATGAAATTCCCTTCTCTCTGTTAATGATAAGTTAACAGAGAGAAAGGAATTTCATGCCGCCGCGGTGGCTCAGTGGTTATGGTACTCGGCTGCTGACCCGAAAGACGCGATTTCGACCCCGGCCGCGGCGGTTGAATTTCTTTGGAGGAGAAATTCTAGAGGCCCGTGTAATGTGCGATGCCAGAGCACGTTAAAGAACCCCAGGTGGTCGAAATTTCCGGAGCCCTCCACTACGGCGTCCCTCATAGCCTGAGTCGCTTTGGGACGTTAAACCCCATAAACCAAACCAAACCAAACCAGGAATTTCAGTCTCTATAATTATCACTAAGCTGCGACATGTGTCTATAGCATGCTAAGCTGTTGACATTGTTTTCTTTGTTCTTTCAAGCGAATTGTTTTCGCGATAGATAGCGAAATTTAGGATGACTGTACAGTGGCATATTAGGAAAACAGTAGTTATATAGCATCGAGCAGATAATGCTTAAATAGAATGAAACAGCCAAAAGGAAACGCTCTACGAGACGCACGCCACAAAGATCCTCGTAGCATCTTTTCGATAACTACTGCGCAGCTGTGCTTAACCAAAGACAGTTCACTGTTGCAGCCACCTGCACATTAACCTCCTTTGTGTGTTTGCACAGCCAACTTATTAATACGAAAGCATTTCTAGGCGATGTAGGCGGGGTCGTGTCCGGTAAACGTGTCCGCAGCAGTTGTGACGTTCTCGAAAGAGGTAGCATCAAACGAGTTGTGTTAACCGAAAGAGGATGATGTGAAGATGGTGCGTAAAAAAATATGTCGATAGGTTGATTAGTTAATTAATAAGAGCCAAAAATGTCGAAAGACCATCGAAATAGCGCGGGCGTCGATATAGTGAGTGCACGGGAAAACAGCCGTGGTCGGCAAAGCAGTGGAAAAATAGCTAAAGGAGTGAAAATAAAATTTTAAATGAATTGAAATCTATTTCATGAGGGATAATCAATCGGACAAAAACTTTCAGTTACATTTAGATTAATTAGTTAATTAATTATCAGGACAAAGCATTGGACGGTTGAACAGGCTGGACGCGGGGATAGAGTAAGTGGACGGAGAAGCAACCACGACGCCAAATTTGAAAAAACCAAAATGGTTGATTGAGATAAAAGATGGTGTAATCAGAGTGAACAAATCAATCTTTAATTAAAGCATAAGATAAATGCGCTAACTCAGTAGTTAAAGTAATTAGCAGACAGAAAGAAAATGGCCACGAGAGGCAGAGAGAGGCGACGAGTACCGAGGAGGCGTCAATGTTTTCGCATCCTCTCATTGCGGGTTGCCACAGTGATTTCTAATTTTCAGGGGATTTAGGGCACAAATATGTACATTACCAGAAATTCGGAAAAGCTCCCAGCTAGTGGTGGTAAGCCTAGCAGCCTACACTCTAAGCACGAATACACCCATATGGGAGTAAAAAGGGAGTAAGCAGTCCTCTAGCGCAGAACTTTTTGTAGCGAGAGCTTCACTACGCTACCCAGCCGAGCATTTCGCCGCGAGCCGGGGAGGCCGACAGTGCGCATGCGCGAAACCAGAGAGCGCTCGAGCAGCAGGTGCGCGGCGCATGACGTCAGAGCTCGGCCGCCGCCGCGTGTGGGGTCCTGTGGATAAACTGCGTATGTGCTGCTGTGTGTATAAAAGCTCAGGTGATACGACTCGATGTATCATAATCGCTCCGTATGGGTGACGAAAAGGAGACTCCAGCTGCCGCTATGGGGCGGTATTTAAAGGGTGTGCGCTAGAGGACAACTTTACTCGCTTTTTACACTTTTCTGTTTAGAGTGTATGGCGTGACGCAGCTATATATGACGCTCTGTTCTCCAGCCACTAGGTCATTCTCTTCCTTTCTTACGTCACAGGTGATGTGAACGTGTTACTTTCGGTTATGTAAACCTATGCACCACGTCGTGGCAGGCAACGGAACTTGAAGCGCTGATACCAAGTTCCCAGTAATGATGCTCAACTTGGTGTACAGGCGGAGGGACGTTCGGGGGGATCACACAGTATTGTGTGCCTTCGCGTAGCTCATGGACGCGGAAAACGCTGGTACATACCAAGCGACGGGAAGTACCAGCCTGAAGGTGAAGCGCGGAATGCCGTCCCAGCCGTCGCACTGTAGTGATTGCTAAAGCGACGGCCTATCACGGCAGGCCGACGCATTGCATTATGTCAATGCATTATGCAACGCGTCGCATTGAATTACCGCATTGCATTATGTCGTAGACCTCTCCTTATGGTGATAGCAGCGAGTTGCCGCTGGTTTCTCTTAAAATGAGTTCCAAATCATCCGTTTTTAATTCAGAAATTTACCCTTTAAATTTTCGGAGAAGATGATGCCCGATCCGACGGTGGCGACGTGCTGTGTCAAGGTTTGTCGGTTGGCTGGTAACCGGGTTGCAATACTGGAAGTTAGTGTACTACACCCAATTATATGGCGCAGCATCATACAGAGAGTTGCTGTTTTGTAGTTGTTGTTTTGTAGACAGTTTAATCTTTCTTTCTACGATAGATTATGACGCTTTGGATCGATTAGTGCTCCTTCTTGCATCTTTGAAAATCTTTCGGATGAAGTAGATCGTATTACCGACACATGCTGTTGTATAACAACGTCCATGTCATCTGTTTTGTCTCCGGAGAGTGCAGTGTTTTTAGCTGCGGTACCGTCTCTGCTTTGTGTGCGGGTTTATGAGATGTGGCCACATGCTGCTGAGATGCCTTTAGATGCGATGCTGTTAGTTCGACGATTCTGTGTAGCAGTTATTTTTATGCTCCCTTGGGGGCGAGCAGCCGACACTGTGTTTCTGCCATGGTTCAGATTCCGCCAGCCAAACCGGGAACGAACGCCACCAAATTTAAAAACACATTTAAGATGCCTTGCTCTCTGCCTAAGCCTTGCAGCCGCGCATAATAGGAGCTTTGGATTGTTGCAAGCAGCATGTGGTCGATAAAATTGAGGAGACTGATCCTTTAGTGCAAGCGCGTTACTGGTGAGCTGTAATTGCTTCGCCCTAACATCTCGGCGTCGCCTTTGGTTCCAACCGCGGCTTAAAACTGCAGTGATGTCGCGTATCAACCAGGCTGTTTCAATGCAGCCTTTTCAGCGGTTTTCCTTTTTCCACTATGAAGCCACGCCTGCATATTGCAGCTGAGGCAATACCATATTATGTTAGGAAATGACGCAGGGATTTCTAGTGTATTGCAGCGCCGTTTCGTATATCGAACCACCGATAACCACCCAGCGACCTGCGCTGTTCTGCGAAATCGTAAAAATGAGGTATCAGCGGCCTGAACACCGCTTAAATCAGGATCGAACTGGATCGTTAGGTTGCCGCCCTGCAGATAATCGGAGGACAAAATATTTGCTTGTGTGAAGATGATAACATAGTGTGTGGACGAAATTGTAGTGCTATAGCCGTTTTATGCTAGTGTGACCCGCAGCAGTTTCACGTAGTTCGAAGTTGTGTCCTTTCGTGATGCCACCATCACGTGGTGAGAGTGGCCCGTAAGCACGCTGTTAGCTGCTCATTAACTCGTATAGATCGACAAAGGCAGTAGCCGGAAAAATTGGCTGTGATTTGACCAGTGGCCATCCCGAGTAGAATTGCGGAAGCAACGGCGCGGCAACTGCAGCGGCGGCGGCACCTCTGAGTCACCCGCGTAGCGGAGTAGTCGGCGTGCTCTGAGTAGTGCTCTGACGTCACTCGCTCCTCGCGCATGGACAGTTGGGGATCTCAGGGGCTCCGCGAAATCGCTCACACCTAGCGTAGTGTTGCTTCTGCAACAAAAAAAAAATGGCCGAGGCTTAGCTTAAGTTAAGCCTAGTCAGATGCGAAGCATATTGTCGCCGAGTTGCATATCGAGCACGCCGCTTGGCTAGACGTTCTTCACGCTCTTCATCAGTCTCTGTAGCACGCCGCAACTTTTGCTTCTCATTCCAACGAGCAGCCCTGTCTCCAAGAGGCATCTCTATCCCGTGTACGCCTAGCAGAGGCAGGCTCTCCAGCATCACGTGTTCACTACAGCGCACCTAGCGGCAGAAGCAGGAAACACATTGGTCGCGACGCCTCGCGCGACGGCGCGAGCTAGGGTCCCGTTTCTCCTATGTCGTTACGTCACGCATCACGTGGTCCTCCTTGGTCGCGACGCCTCACGCGACGGCGCGAGCTGGGCCCCCGTTTCTCATCTGCTGTGACGTCACGCACCACGTGGTCATCCATGGTCACGACGCCTCGCGCGACGGCGCGAGTTGGGCCCCCGTTTTTCATCTGCTCTGACGTCACGCATCACGTGGTATGACATGGAGGTCACGAAAGGTCAATGGTAACGACACCGCCGCGCTCGAGGAGCTGGGTTGGGCTATTTTAGTATGCTTCGCATAAAAAAAAGAAAGCACTTCGCAAACGTCGCCGCGAACGCGAGCGCAAGCGACGATATACGTGGAGCCTGAGAGCTACACACCCACAAAGCGTAGCGCAACCGTCAAAGCAGAGAGGATCCTGATGTGCGAGGCTGCGGCGCGGCAAAGCTGGGACAACTGCACCAGGATTATGAAGTGCGGAGCCCGCGGAGCCAGAGCTTCTTTACTGAAGGGACCCACAAACAGTGCTGCCGCTACGGCGTTGGGGCGTCAGTTCAAAGGTGGACCGGACATTCTCCCAATAAACCGAGGTAATCGGGCCAATATTGGAAGCGTATTATTGGCACAGGCCGATCCTACCAAGGAACACTGTGAAGCCATCCATTTCTAATACTGGGTCGATTGCAAGTGCGGCTTGAGCTGGCTCATCCCACAGTGCATATCGACGCATCGGTTTTTCTATTACCGCCTAATCAGTGCTGTAGACAAGTATTCCATGCCCTTTTCTAGTGCCCGCAAAGTCTGACCGATATCGGCGAGTCTGCTGGTTTCCAGTTTGTGCTACACCTAACGACGAAGGAGAGCGATCTGTTTCGGGTTAGGTTTGGTTTGGTTTATTCGGGTTTAACGTCCCGAAGCGACTCAGGCTATGAGGGACGCCGTAGTGAAGGCCTCCGGAAATTTCGACCACCTGGGGTTCTTTAACGTGCACTGACATCGCACAGTACACGGGCCTCTAGAATTTCACCTCCATCTAAATTCGGCCGCCGCGGCCGGGATCGAACCCGCATCTTTCGGGTCAGCAGCCAAACACCGTAACCACTCAGCTACCGCGGCGGGTGTTTCGGGTTAGGTGTAGCGCAAGCATATACAGAATGATGTACACACGACAGGACAGGTATTAGACTTGCAGCTCAATTTATTATCGAGAGCGCCAAGAAATTTAGAGAAACGCTAAAGCTTGAATCCATTTTGTAATGAACGAACGCAGAGCCGCAGAACCGAGATTAAATTAAGTGACGGCCCGCTGAATACCACGATAATGATGAACATAATCGTAGAGCCACTAAAACAAACAAAAAAAAACAATGTAACCAACAACTGCAATCAGCGAAAGCGAATGAAAGCAACTTACATCATCATCATCCGCTTGCAGGACAAACAATTAACCTTGTCCTGTGCCAACTGCAGCCGTGCACCTTATATATTCATGCTTCTTAATGTCCTCTGCTCACCTGACTTCCTGAATTCGCCACCTACGTTAACCTGAGGGACCATTGCTCTTTTCTTCGCCTTACATGACCTGTCCATGCCCATTTCTTCGTCTTAATTTCGACTGAAATATTAACTTGCGTTTCTGCTCAGCAACACCTCGAACCTACAAGACCGGCTTCAACATACGCCATGTACAGTCTTTTGTCGAAAGTAACCAGGCTCCATGCTTTGCTCCTCATTCGTATAACAAAGCCCCCACGGCTTCCCCAAAGATCAAAAAGTTCTTTGAAGGTGAGAACTGGGGTTCTTCTTACCATACAGAGATTTAGAGCTTGAGGGCTGGCATAATAGCTTTAATATACGACTGAGAAGACAAACATGCTGCCTGGTTACTTTTGACAAAGACTGTTCGTTCAAGGCTGTGGACACTGCGTCAAGAGTACAAAAACTAACTGCATTGAGGCATCGTGATGAGTAAAAAAAAAAGTCTAAGTAAAGGAAGCCAGAAGGGATCTTATACAGGCCAGAAAACCTTTATGGTAAGCGGCTGCATCCATAAGATAAAACGTGAGTTAGATATGAAAGGAAAATTGGAAAGAAGCTGATTACAAATATCCGATTATAAATATCAGGTATCTGTAATCACCTCATTTCCTCCTGTTATCTCACTGCGGCCTCACAAGTTTTTTCTCTTTTTTTTCGATATAGCTAGTTGCCTCAAGTTTTATTTGATAATGAAATTTTTGGTATTGATTAATTATCAGTTCTTTTTTCTGATTTTCCAGCCTTTTGTGTTTAAAGACTGTTCCCGTTTTTAAGTACAGTCACCGCTTTAAAGCGTAGGCTATGTTACATTGCCGTTTGGCCTGATTGTTTGTTCTTTTTATATCAGTTGTTTCTCCGCTTTCACTTTACGATAATTATTACCGGCAATCAGTGCGCCGTCAGTTAGTTTCACCATGATGCTCCTTCGTTTGACGGTGTACAACAGGCTGAAGCTGTAGGATTCCTCCTTGTTGGCAGACTAATCCACGATATAAGCGTTTGCAGGGTGAGCAGTTTTTTTTTCTATGTGTTCTCTTTTGCCCGAAAAGAATCGGCGGCTTCGGTACGTTTTCTACCAACGAGTACTAAGTCACGATTTCGACCGTGGCCTCGAAGGACGCATTTGCATGAAAACAAAGTGCGTAAATTTCATTATCGATATTGTTGTTTAGGCAGCTTGGCTAACTAGTTTGGTATTCACGAGGAAGGGTCAAAGACCAATCTTTACAAATAGTTCACCGCATACAGCCGAGCACCTGGCCAATGTAGTGCGTTAGCTCGTGAGGAAACCGACAATGCTAAGAGCAGGCACCTGCTGCAAGAGAACAGCCTCCACGACCTACTTTAGATTATCGACAGCCTCCTTTGTGCCGCATGGCAAGTCTTCTAATTAAAAAAAAATAAACCAGCTGGTACCCAGCGGCCCTGGGGACCGAACCCCGCACTGCCGCATATGACGCATATGCTCACACCACTAGGTCTCCACTGTTTTTGTAACCAGTTGATTAACCAGGGGGCCGGAAATAATCAGAAGCTGTTCGTGACCTCTTCTTTTTGTTCTCATAGTTTTCGCTCTCACACTGCGCATCACGGAATTTGTTCAGAGCAGCGTCATGAACGCTCTAGCTGTTGTACAAGCGACGGATCCCTCATCGATAAGCTCCCAACCGAGAACAACAAATGTTCTGCTCAGCTGTCAAGGACTTCTAGACGGTCACGCCACTGCCATAATGACAGTCCACTGGCTAACCACGTGACAAGCACGCTGCTTCCAGTACAAACTTGGCCGCGGGAGCGGAACAATGAATCAATTCTGATATGAAAGCGCGCTGGGCGTTGGAGCGGACTTTCAGTGCTCGACATGTTTCTCAGCAATCGGAGGGTTTGCAACGGAAAGCTCAATGCAGGATATATATTCGACATCTGAGCAACAACCGTTAGTTGTCCTTGTGTACTAAGCGTTAAGAGGTAGGCATAGGAGACGAAATGGCCTTCATTATAAGCTGGGCCATGTCATTCTAGTTTCTACAAATTATCTCACATGTGTCAGAAGCATGTGTCAGAAGCGAGACTGCCATGGCTCTCCTGCTCTCCGGGTTATTATCGCGATTGTAGCGGCACCACTCTTCCAACACGTTCGAACGAGTTGCCGAGGTTACCGCAAAACAGACATCTTGCTATGTTCGCGTCAAGACAAAGCAGTCACTTTTAGCCGTATAATTGGACCTCCGCTCGTACGTCAACGCAAATATTCCAAAGATAGGGCCGTACGTCACGGCCGATTATGTACATACAGGCCGTGCAACGCCCCTGGTTTACGATAGCGCGCCACGGTCGCGGATTCCCCGAACTCACCTCCTAAGCATCCTGCCACAAAGTCCAAAGCCATGACTCCTGGGTTTCTGGTACTGGCCAGAGGGCGACGTCTTGACGGAATCCCCGATGCGGGGTGCCGGCTTCACAAGCAAAACGTCCCGAGATTCCAGAAGTTTGGGGTAGAAAGTGCACCCGAATGCCAAGTCCAGACTAGCCAGAGGTAGACACCGTCATAGCAGACGACCCGCACCAACAAAACAGACGACGCGACTCGAGAAGCGTCTGCTCAGCCGCAACTCGATTAGCAGTGCAGACAAAATAATAAAAAAAGCGCACTCAAAGGCAAAAGATCTCTCGACTCCGCAGCAGTGAGGCGGCTAAATGTCCGTGCCACCTCCTCCGCTAATTGCGCGAGGGGGTTGGAAGCGGCGATCGGAGAACCCAATCGCTTCGATAACGCGCTAATATCTTTCTGTTGCTTTTGTTGCCTGGCTGCCTTCGGAAACGAACGTCGCTCGCGCGCGGCCAGCAGCAGACGACAGAGTGGAAGCAACCGACAATCGACGGCGTCGTCTGCTAACGAGGACGGGACGAGTGCAGCGCTCCTGGAATGACGTTATCGCGGCCCGAACCTTATCCTCATATAACGGCCTTATCGCTGCGCATAGGTTCTTCGGGCCCGTTTAATTCGCGCCTCTGTGTGCGGCTGCTATCACCGGCTTCTCACCTCTTTTTATGGCCTCCGCCGGGAGCCGGGCTTAGCTAGGGCATCACAAGCCGCGCGAAATATTCCAAAACAGCTGCCTCGGCCAATGGGATCATGTTTGGTGAGAGGGGGTGTAGGAAGAGGCCCGTTTGCTTTGCTAGATAAAAATGGACAAGCGTTTACGACTGGCCGCCTTCACGAGAGCGAAAGCAGAGTCCTTAATCACCTGTTTGTCAGAAGCTGTAGAGGATAGCGTTCGTGAGGCCGAAATCTCGCCGCCACGGCTATAGGAGCGCACTCAGCGGTCTGCGTAAGCATGGCCTGTTGCCGACTCCATGCTTCTGCAGGCATTTCGACGGAGGCCTTTGACACTCCCCTCTCCAACTCGGGCCTGAGGCCTCGGATAACGGGCTCTCCCTTACGAGCCCTAAACAACATTTATGGGGTAATGCAAGTGAAATGCGACTACACAATGCGCATACGAATGCCAGGGGCCGGTGCAGGCATGGAAAGCTTTTGAAAGCTGTTGTAATTCCTCCGAATAGCTCATGTTTATGCCTGAAGAGCCCCATTGTTTGTTGGGCCAGTGGACTGCAATGGTGTTCATGATCCTGATGGGCTAGGTGTGACGAAGTGCCGATTTCAAAGGAGTTGTAGTGTTCTTGCAGGCGTGTGTTACGCATCGGCCAGTTCAGCCGATGCAACCAGTTCCCACACGCATTGTCGGTTTTCAAACGCACAAGTTTCGGGCAGTGTTATTGTGCATGTACCGTTTTGTGCACCCTGCACTCGTATCGTCCATGCGCTTCCTAACAGTTGTGTCGCCTTGTTGTGCACTGCAAACCCTACTTGTCATCATTTTCCGGCAGTATTTTTACCGAAACCCGAATAATTCAAGAAATTGCCACGATGCACACCCTTCTCTAAATGTATAAAACTTCAGCCTTACACCTCACTAGGTTTAATTAAACTTGGTTTGGTTTATGGGGTTTAACGTCCCAAAGCGACTAAGGCTATGAGAGACGCCGTAGTGGAGGGCTCCGGAAATTTCGACCACCTGGCGTTCTTTAACGTGCACTGACATCGCACAGTGCACGGGCCTCGAATTTCTCCTCCAAAGAAATTCAGCCGCCGCGGCCGGGATCGAAATAATTAAACTTCACTAAGTTCGTTAGCATGGTGTGCTATGCTCATACATGGACAGAGTACACATGAACTGGAAAACACCGTGTTCGGAAACTGCGATTCTAGCAAGCAGATTTCTTGATCATGCGGTTTCATTGTAGCGGAAGAAAAAAACGACACCCAGAGAGCTTTCATTCAAAATTCGCGCGTCTTGTACCCAGGTCCCAACACCGAAGACAGCCGGTAAGCGCGGGCACAGCAACAAGCGTCGCAGCCAGCGCCGACGAGGAACTGCAAGGGACTCCGCCGCGAAGTCTCTACAGGGTACTGTTGATCCGAAGTCCGCCGTAAGTCCTCAAGCCTGTGAGGGTCTTCCGGCCTCCAGTAGTGCAACTAACGGTGCCACTAGCTTTGCTACTAGCGGTGCCACTAGCCCTGCCACTAGCGGTGCCGCTAGCCCTGCCACTAACGGTGCCGCTAGCCCCGCCACCAACGCGGCCACCAACGCCGCTATCGTAGGTACCGGATCCCTGAAGGGTATTCGGGTAACCAGTGCTGCAAATAGCGGTGCCACTATAGCTTTGCTATTAGTGGTGCCACTAGTCCTGCCACTAGCGGTGCCGCTTTCCCTGTCACCATCGCAGCCACTAGCACCGCTATCGTGGGTACCGGATCCCAGAAGGGTCTTCGGGCCACCAGAGAGAGAGAGAGAGAGAGAGAGAGAGGGCTCTTTAATGCAAAACAGAGATTTTAGCCGGCGTGAATATTCGCTCACGTGTTACTCTGCGCAGGGGAGGGAATAAGGGAGTAAAGGTGAAAGAATGGTGGTAGAAAAGATTGCGGTCATTGAAGAGGGTTACAACGCAGCAGTTCACTGCATGATGGCTTCTTTAGATGAGACTGAAGTCAAGTTCTGTGCATGTACAGCGAAGTGATCAAGTGTTCGGGAAATTCAAAGCTTGTCTAAAACACCAATAACGTCTAGAAAGGCAAATAAGAATGTCATCGCACGCCGCTGCTGTCCGTAGCAGCCTAAAGGACCTAATATGGAGTCCACTGTGAGTGACACTTAACCTCAAGGGTAACGTAGTGGATTCCAAGAGAAGGCAAGCGTAGCAGGGGGCGGCAGAAAGTTAGGTGGGCGGATGAGATTAAGAAGTTTGCGGGGATACAGTGGCCGCAACTGGCAAAGGACAGGGTTAATTGCAGAGACATGGGAGAGGCCTTTGCCCTGCAGTGGGAGTAGTCAGGCTGATGATGATGATGATGTGAGTGACACTTTGGTGACGTACAACATGCAGTGTTCATAGTGCACACGTTGGTTGGCGTACGCTGGACATTCGAAGCGACTAACTATACAGTCTCAATAGAGCCGCAGTTTCTACAATAAGGACTGTCTGCAATTAGCGGTGTCACTTGCTATGCCACTAGCGGTGCCACTAGCCCTGCCACTATCACTGCCACGCTCGCTGCCACCGGTGATGCTCCTAGTGCCGTCGCCAGAGTTCGGCAGGAACTCCTTAAAGGAGGCATGGCTAGCAAACACCGATATGAATCCGCAGCAGAGGCAGCACTGCCTTCATCAGGTTCCACAGTGACTCGAGAGCAGCAGTGGCGCAGCGAGGCTGTCCCGAATGCAGCAAAAACCGGAAACCATTCTACGACGCAGGTGGATTATAAGGTGGCAGCGGCTGCTCCATCGAGACCAAGGATGGATGTGAGTTCTGTTTTTTTTTTTTTTTGTATGTAAGTGAAGCTCAAACGAACGCTTCGCAAGAGGCCAGTTGTTGATATCGAAGCACTGGAAGAGGGAGGGGCTTTCGATGGCATGACCACATGATGATGCGGAGTGAATGCTGCGACGTAGCGTTATATTTCGGCTCGACATCCATGTGAATAAGTTTCTGGCTATTCTGGCCCAAACCAGAACTGTAATCGTACAATTTCTGACTTCTCTTCTAAGCTACTGATGCTCTATGCCGCCGCATTTCTCTGCAGTAAAGTTGTAAGATGTGCCTAATATATCAGGGTTACTGTCTTGGTGCCGTAATTAAATTGTCATTAACCTAACTAGGCCCATTGCAGGACAAAGGCTTCCCCCATATCTTGCCAATTAATCCAGTCTTGGTGCCACAAAGCTACTAAACCAGAACTTCTTAGAAGTAAGGCTTGGCATACAGAATCAGTCAGCTTGAGGACGCCGCAGTAAAGGCTCAGAGTGAGATTTCCACCATTTGGAGCTCTTTAAAGTATGCCGTGGAGTCCACCTATAACTAACCTGACGGTGATGCGGATTCCGTTAATTATATCGGATGTTCGTAGCAAGTGGACTCGCCGTATTGCAGCCAAAAATATTAGGTCCCCCAATAGTGGCGTTTAGATCTTTAAAACACTGCGTCACGCGCGTCCACTTGTTCAATGAAGACCCTACAGCGGCGCTTTTCAAGCTCTAAGGGCGGTCCTTTGCTGCCAGCAATCCCCCTGTCCATGGAAGCCAACTCCCAATCAGACAATCTGGCCCTTACATTCAAACACATTACCGATTACTAGAAGGAGGAGCACCTGCGCTACCCGGCCTCTTGCAAAACTGGATCGCGCTGATGAGCGCCTCCTCATTAAAATTCTAACACATTACTGTGCCCGGCTGTGCTTAAGCATTTCAACGCATCCTTTCATGGCACGTGCCAGTTCTGTGGGGAGGTGGCTGACACCTTCCACATGGTTTGGGCGTGTCAATCAAACTCATCTATCCTTCGTCCCCCTCCCCAAACCCCACCAGAGAGGACTGGGAGGCTGGCCTGCTCGGCTGTCAGGACCTCAAGACCCAAAAGGTCAACGGACGAGGGCGGCGTTGCTTGCCAATGGGGCGCTGGAATAGGGGCTCCACCTAGCGTTGTGAGGGGAAGGTCCCTACCCAAATCACCTCCCTGTAACTTCATCTGGGTCCCAGGCCACTCGTATAATCCGGGGAACGAGGCGGCTCACGCGCAAGCCCGAAGTTTTGTTGATCGGGCAGTGAGCGCGCCCTCTGACCCGAATTTCACGAGGGACGCGTGTTGATCTCATTTCATGACATCACCTATCACTTTAGGCTGGAGAGGCGCGCATATCCCCCTCCCCACAAATCGTTAACAAAAGCGCGGGAAGTTACCTGGCGCCGACTGCAAACTCGCTCCCTTCTGAATCTGGCACTACTTGCGCACGTGTACCCTGTCCAGTACGACCCAAACTGCCATAGATGTGGTGAAAGGGCCACATACGACCACATTCTGTGGAATTGCGCAAATGATCCGCCTCCGGCGGAGTTGATACAGCTCCCTTCTCCCCAGCGGTGGGAGGCCGTGCTGGTCAGCTCGGACCCCAAGGTTCAAGTATGGGTGATCGAGTGCGCCAATGAGGTCGCCGCCAGCCATGGGCTAGCGACGATCTATGTATCCTGAGACCTGCTCTCGGCGCAATAAATGTTTTAAAATCCAATGTCTGTAACTATTTAATGCATGATAAATGGTTTTCACCACTACCACCAGCAGCAATCAGCTTTAGGGATGGGATATAACTAATAGTGAGTGAAATGTATACGGCAGCTGGAGCTGCACGTCGGCCCTTTGCAGGGAAGTGTTTTTACTTGGCGTACGACGTACAACTTTCAGCGTAATCATCCGAGGAAACACCTCCAGTTGAGCATCACCGGCACGTTGACACAAACTTACATGCGTCTGATCACGTCTTTTCTACAGCTCGTGGCACAGAGCGTCTCTGCTGCACTGTCCGCTGCCTGACGCGGCCTGCGCGTGGTAGCGCGTGGTAGCGTTTTATGCCCTGAGGCAATAAACATCGCTTTAAAAAATGCAGCTTTGGTTTTCACCATTTCGTTCCGCCGGCGCACTAAAGGTCTGGGTTAATTAGAGCGTTAGCTGTTATTTGCTCATTCCTCTGTTTAGTGCCGCCGTCGCCGCTGTCGTCGGCGTTGTCGGCGTTAGCTCAGGAAATTCCAGAGGAATTTTCTTCCAGATAAAGGCAGTAGAAAACAAGCGAGCGTTGTACCGGTCGCATTCCTGGGGAACACGTCAGTACCAGCAGAAGTGCGAAGTGTGTTGCAGCATGGTCCTAAATGCAGCCTGGAACCATCGGTGGAAAAATACGATCTTCCAGCGTCTGTACACAGGTGGCTAATAAGGCGCCTGCTGAAGAGAGAAGATGTTGCCTTCCGGAAACTACTTCTGTTCTGCATCTTTTGAGGCCGTAATCGTAACACAGATTGCACTTTTATGGGTGCGATGACCCCTTTCATGGAGTAAGACAGAAATCTAGGCAGGCAGGTAGCAAGAGTAATGAAGTTGGCATAGCCGGCGATAGGATTCTGACTATTATGGTGGCTCCTAAAGAAGCGAAGCGTAGGAAACGTATCCTCAGAAAAGCTGTTCACAATCCGAAGTGGCTGGCTGAACTTGTCATGAGTTTATTCACCGGAAAACAGGACAGGAAAGCCAGCAACATCTCGTCATGGCTGACGTGACTTACATGGCGCAAAATGGGTCCACGATTCGTTTTAGAGAAATTAGACTATTTCGCCGTCGAGAGTAAACGTAGGCATGAAATATACTCCAGGAAAGGCGTATCGTGTGTTCTATAGGAAGGGGCATAGGTATTGATAGCCGCACACGGGTCTTGGGGAGCGTCTATCATTCCCTTATCAGACGCTTTTCTTTCCCTAGCTGTTCTTTGCGAGTGACAGAGCGGACGGCTTTCATTGCAGCTTTGCCGCTCGCCCCATATCGAAGAAGTGATGGTGCCAGTACATGCTGCAAATTAGGCTGGGACTTTCATTGCGCCCGGTCGGCGCCGCCGTCTCCATTTCGTCGACCACCACGTCGGAGATGAAGTTAGAGCTTGTTACTGACCATGCTGATGGATGACGCCACGGGACCTGTGTCGCAGGCGTGCTCAATACTTAATGACGGCAACTCAGGGGCACGGTCATCTTCCTCATCGAGTGACATCAGGGCTGTACGTGCGCCTCCCAGCTCTAGGACAGAACTCCTTCGTGCCGCGCGCTGGCTTCGATCACCACAAGACTACGAAGACGCTGTTGTTGACGCATGATCTGCTCCGGTAGCGGCGTGCACGTAGGCAACATGGGGAGAGGGAAAGTTAAGGACGTTTTCCTTTGTGTTCGGCTCCGTGTCCTTCTTCGTGTTGTGTGTTCTGGCGCCAAGGCCAACCATGGCGCGCCGACAACGGGAACTTTATCCTTATTGCGTTTGACTAGGGCTTTCGCCATTTGAGACACAATGCAAATAATCCACCAAAATCAGCCACTTGACATCAAATGACCGGTGGCGTGACGATGACTTCGTGGTCATGTGTTTCTGACGTCAGAAGATCAGTCACGTAATAATAACTTTATGGCATCGTGATGTACCATGATCGCGATATGGTCCTTATCAGTTACACCAGCGAATACACCGCTCACGTCAAGGATGAGCCACTGACCGCTTCACTGAAAAAAATGGCTGAGGCTTAGCTTAGGTTAAGCCTAGTCAGATGCGAAGCATATTGTCGCCGAGTTGCATATTGAGCACGCCGCTTGGCTAGACGTTCTTCACGCTCTTCATCAGTCTCTGTAGCACGCCGCAACTTTTGCTTCTCATTCCAACGAGCAGCCCTGTCTCCAGGAGGCATCTCTATCCCGTGTACGCCTAGCAGAGTGTCACAGAAGTGGCGGCAACCTGTAAATTACTTTTGTTTGTATAAAACTAATGCGTCCGCGTTTCTTTGTATGTGTCTCGGGAAGAGCAAGAATGCATGCACGCTTTTTTCAGTTATGTAGACAACCCCTCGCATTGCGAAAGCGGAGGCGGCTCAAAGACGGCCCCGATGCTGCCGAAGTCTTGAGCTGACCATTAGCGGGAAAGAAGTTGCGGCCTACTTGACTGCCTTTTTGGTTGTGTTTACTTTTTTTCGTTTCCAAGGTCACCGAATCGAGAGTCGAAGCCTGGGGCTTCTTTTTAGTTGTGCGTTAATTTTTTCCTCCTCCAAGATGGCGGCCATGCAGAGTCAAAGCGTAGGTGCCTACGTGCTCTCGTCGCGCTTTTTGGTGTTTTGTTTTTTTCTACGCCGACGCTGCGGCGCCGCGAGTGCTCGCTCGCTAGCACCCGAGGGCTTTAAAAGGGGGCCGTATGGAAACGAACTTCAGTCCGCTCGTCGGTGGAAACGCTGCCGCCGCGAACTCCCGGGTTTCTGAGCCGCCGCACCGCATCCTCGAAACCGCAAGCTGCCCTGGACGGACGTCGCCTTCGGGGGCCGCACTCACTGCGTTTTTGTGGATGGACTGCAGCCGCGCTTCCCGGTTGACTGTATGTTTGTTCACCTTCTGACTTTTGATCGACTGTATCTAATTGGCCTCTCACTTGTGTTCTGACCTGTGTAGAAATATTCAATGTATAACTTAATTCAGTGTGTTTACTGTTATGTGCTTTCCGCAATTGTTTTGTAGAATGTAAATTACGTGTCTGTGAAAGCTGCCGCATTGTTCAATAGAAGCTATAAACGTTGTTTTGTTGTTGTTACCTTTTAAACACGCCTCAGTCTCAGTCACTGCGTTTGCTTACCGGCTACGCCGGGCATCAAACGGCCACCCCCTCATTGTCCGGACTCGGTGATGATGTCGACTAGTCGCCGAACCCGTGACACAGAGGCAGGCGCACTCCCTTGTATACCGCCGCTCCAGCATCACGTGTTCACTACAGCGTACCTAGCGGCAGAAGCAGGAAACACATTGGTCGCGACGCCTCGCGCGACGGCGCGAGCCGGGGCCCCGTTTCTCCTATGTCGTTACGTCACGCATCACGTGGTCCTCCTTGGTCGCGACGCCTCGCGCGACGGCGCGAGTTGGGCCCCCGTTTTTCATCTGCTGTGACGTCACGCATCACGTGGTATGACATGGAGGTCACGAAAGGTCAATGGTAACGACACCGCCACGCTCGAGGAGCTGGGTTAGGCTATTTTAGTATGCTTCGCATAAAAAAACTAACAGGACGGTTACCTTTTTTTCTTTATTTCCTGGCTTTGGAAAACAACACTGCACGAAAAAGAACAGTTACCACTATGTAGCGTGCGATTCACCTGCAAAAATTGGTTTTTGAGGAAACGAAATAGAGCAATAACACACATATCTCGGCGGACACCTGAACCGCGCCGTAAGGGAAGGGGGAAGGTGGGAGTGAAAGAAGAAAGAGAGAAAGAGGTGCCGTAGTGGAGGTCTCCGGAATAATGTCGACCACCTGGGGATCTTCACGTGCACTGACATCGCACAGCACACGGGGCGCCTTCTGCGTTTCGCCTCCATCGAAACGCGGCCGCCGCGGTCGGGTTCGAACCCGGGTAACTCACCAGCAGCTGTTTTTATATTTTCGTTTCAAGATATGTTGAGATGAAGGATTCGAGAGCGAAATGTGTGTGCAGTTATAGACCAGCGCTTCTATTTTAAAGCGGAAGCTTTAAAACGCCATTACCCGCGAGTTTCAACGATTCCGTCGCTTTGACCTTCAGCCGCTCTGGAGCTGCGTTGTCTTGACCATGTGACTAGCTACGTCCAAGGGCGTCCGCAGAATTTTTTGCAGGGGGGGGCCCCATTGGTTGTTGGCGCCGGAGGGAGGGGGGGGGGGGGTATGTTCGTAGCAAAAAGGCACTATTTGCGGAGTAAATTTATTTATTTATATACAAATAAAATAAATAAGTAAAATACACACATGAAAGAAAAATTACAAACAGCAAATTAAAGCGAGGCTAGGAGAGATACATTGGAGTTTATCAACGAAGAAACAATTAAAATTAATAAAAATGCAAAAAGATACTATCACTTCGTGGGGAAGAGTGCTCAGTCTTGCTGCATACGGGTTCTCGACACACCCGGATTGATGACCAGCACACAGCACAATATGTTCACAAACACGCAACGACAGTCACTCAGTCAGTCTTCCTTGAACAGAAACTGTAGACGCCTCGGATTTTTCTGGGCGAATTGCGTGATGACACTGGTGATAAATTCATTTCTGTGCTTCATTACACGCTCTCGGTGCACACTCATCATACAAAGGCCGTCCAGTCTGTCGTTTGTCATCGTTGAGCGTAGCCACGTTTTCACTCTCCTCATTGTACTGAAGGAGCGTTCGACCGTACAGGTAGTAACTGGCAAAGCCAGAGCCACCTCAATGGCTTTTGCAACACCAGGGAAGAATGTCTTGGCCTGATGTAGAAGCTCGCAGTAAGTTATTTCTGATGGGTCCCCAGTTTTGTTGCACCACATCTCGTACCAAGAGATGGCCTCTTCCTTGAAGTTGTCGATGCCGTAAAAGCACTGGAGTTCTTCGGCGAGAACAGCGAACTCAACACGGCTCAAGTGCTTTATTTTTGATGGATGCAGCTGGAGAAGTTTGAAGCTCCTCTCATTGCTTTCAGAAAAGCGCCGAGCTAAAGAAGCAGTGAGGGAGTCCAAGTACGGCACATATATTGCCACACGGTAGTATTCCTCTGGCGACTGAATCCCGTAGTTGTCTCGGTGGGCCTGACGAGAGACTTGTCTTGGTACAGATATCACCACATTTAAGTGATTGGCTGCCTCCCTTGCTGCATTCATGATGTTAGAGAACTCCTCTACAGCGTTTGTCCGGTGGCCGCGAAAAATACGTTGTAACTCAGTGATGTGGCCATGCACAGAATGGAAGTCCATGGATACACCTTGCAGAATGTTCGTAGCTGGTTCGAGCCGAGCGCTGTACTTCGCTACAATATGCAAGCAGACGATGAAAGATGAGCTTGTTGTTGCGCAGTAGAGGATGTGAGCTCGTTGTCTAGTTGCAGCGTTCGAGCATGATTCCGTGGACGCGAGCTGCTCGAGTGCTTCGACTATGGCCACGTAATGCTGAGAGAAGATCCTAATAGACTTGTACTTTGCAGACCATCTTGTCTCACACAGCATCGGAATGTTGGGCACCAATTTTCTCCGGAGCACGCTCTCGCGGAAGAAGTTTATGGTTTGTTTGATTATCCCAATTGTGTTTCGAATTTCAGAGACGTCGTTCAAATCGTTGATGACGAGATTTAGTTTGTGACTTGCACAGTGGAAAAATAGTGCCTTCGGGAACTGTTTTTGTATAATTTTGTTCACTCCAGCTTCTTTTCCAGCCATTGTAGAGCATCCATCGTACCCCTGTCCAACGAGGTTCGAAAGAATCAGTCCGACATTCGTCAAAAGCTTCAAGATTGCCGCGGCGATGCAAGCGGAGTTTAATTGCTCCAGCTCTACAAATCCCAAAAACTGCTCTCGAACGCACACTTCGACTTCCGCCTTGTCAATAAAGCGAACGCCGATAGACATCTGCTCTTTTCCTGAAACATCTGCAGTTTCGTCAGCAAGAACGGAAAAAGCAAACGCTTTGTTAGTTTCGGTAACTATCTGCTCTCTCAGGATGTCGCCACAGATTGTGATGATCTCGTTCTGGACGCGGACAGAAGTGTACTTGGCATTGCCAGCAGAAGAAGCGAAGTGCTCCTGAAGTAGAGTATCTCCAGCTTCTACACGAAAGTCAAGCAGATCATTGAAGACTCCACTATCGGACTGCTTGCCGCGAATCGGCAAGTCATGCGTCGCGCAAAAGACAATGGTGGAAACTATTGGAAATAGTTTCTCACGGTTCCTTTCAACCTGCGCGTGCAGTGCTCTGTTCAGCTGCTGTACAACGGGTAGCTGCTTGCCTTTCATCACATCCATAAAGTTCTGTGAGGCCGTCATTGCCTCCTGGTGCCATTGGGATTTTACGTGATCCCTGCACGCCTCGTGCATTTTTCTGTAGTTACTGAAAGCGCGCACGATAAAACTACCTTGAGTACCCCGGTGAACACGCGGAGGAAAAATGACGCAAAAACGACAAAAGGCGCCTTTCGCTGTCGCTGAGTACGCAAGCCAGGGGGCGTAATCTCCCAGCCACTGATGTCGAAAAGGCCTCTTTCCAGGTGTTACATCCTTCTTAAAATCATATGTGACATTTGGCGACCATGGCTTAGTAAGAAGACGTAACTTCAAAAAGTCCGGTATGCCAGTGAGTTTAGCTTTGCCTAGAAACTCTCCTAAGTCATATTCTTGAGGCAAGTTATTTGTTTTCTTGATGTTGTCTCCGGACTTCGATCCCAAGCAAGGAGAAAGGGAATCGTTTCGGCTTACTGCGTGACCGGAGCTCGCTGGTGGAGTTCCTTCCATGGAGACGACGACGCCGGCTACTGTCCGGTGATGAAAGGTTGCATCGCTCTGGTCAAATCCGGACTTGAATCCCAAGAAAGGAGAAATAGAATCATCTCGGCCTGCTGCATCACCTGAACTCACTGTTGACAGAGTCCCTTCCATGGAGTCGACGACATCAGCTACTGTCCGGTGATAAAAGCTTGCATCACTCTGTTCAAATGCTACACCGTTGTCACATGTCACACCAGAATCTGCAGGGGCGCATTTGGATAATGCTTCGTCAGACAACCGCTGACGCTTGAAGAAGCGTCGAATATCCATCATTCGGGACCGCGCGAGACAAAGCTGGCTATGGAGTTCCTCGGGGTTGGTAGTGTTAAAAATATATACACATTGATTGGAAAAACGGTTGAATGCGTACGTTGAAAACAAAAAATGACTATGTATGCAGCGAAAACTTATTTACAAGATAAATGCACGCTCGCAGCTTCATACACCTCGCTCCATCTTGCTCGCGCAACCGCACAGTCGAGTATTTGCACACACACTACTCGCCGCTCGTCGTTTTCTCGTCCGCTGTCTTGGTTGTTCTCAGCTTCGTTGACAACCGGCCACTAAAAACACCGAAGCACAAACAAAGAGGCGCGCACACGCAAGGAACGCCGCGCGACTTCCGAGGGGAAGGGACACTCGCCACTCCGGTCGGAAAATTTGTTTTGTGTGTTTTTATGAGGTTCAGAGCCCCAAAACGACTCAGGCTATGAGGGACGGACGGTCTCTTTACCATGCACTGACATCGCACAGTACATGGGCGCTGTTGGGATTTGAGGCCCAGCCAGAGGTGACAGGCGAGCCAGGCAGGCGCCATCGGGCTGCCTTGACCAAAGGCGCTGGTTTCCGGAGAAGACGCAAGGAACGCTGGTGTGGGGGCGCCTCTGGAGACTGCGTCGCCGTGAACAAAAGCAGCTAATCCCCTTTGCCGAAAATTCTGAAAGCGGCGCTTGTACCGAACTGCGCTCTCCCGTGGATCGGAGGAGACAGCGAGCGGCGGCGGCGCCAACTCATCGCCCGCTTGCCCCTGAGCAGTCCGACAAAGCGGGGATGGACACGGCTGATTTGTCCCTCCCTCCTGAAGAATTTATCGGTGGCCGGGGTGTGCACTGTCTGCCTCCGTGTCGCTATCTCTCTAGAGATCAAAGAAACAGGCACACATCTCAAGACGGCTCGAAACACATGCTCGCCGGTGCCGCTGTATGTCTGCAACGACGCGTCCCCGGACGCGGCACTTTGCAGATGTGACCCAAAGCGTGGAAGCAGGGCCGCTTTTTACTCTTTTGGCTGAGCGCACCGCCGCCCCTGACGTGCGGCCATCACTCACGGTTCGAGTGAGTGATTTTCCAGGGGGGTGCAGCCGCCCCCCCTTGCCCCCCCCTCCGGACGCCCATGGCTACGTCACTCGCAGTGGTGGTTCCACCGCCGCCGCAGTTGGAGCCGCCGCGCATGCGCTCTCCCGCTGTCAGACCGCGTGACTCTCCGCGCGCTTGGCATCGGTTTAGAGAAGAGCCGCTTATCTCTCTTTTCAGCCAGCGTCCGCTTCGGCGGACGCGGTTGTTGCTGCGACGCGCGTCTTTTCTTTCCTTTTTCTCTTTCCTCTGATCTTTGAGAGAGAGAGAGAGAGAAAACTTTTATTGCTCTTTCAAGAGATTCGCGGAGATGAAGACTTCTTGGTCGTCCTGCTTGGGCGCTGGCGACTTGAGTCTTCGAGCAAGGGTGGGCCCTCAGTCCAGGGCTCCACTGAGTCGTGCCGCTTCAACAGCGTGCTGTACCAAGGCCCTCTGGACCTCGAGCTCGCTGCTGGAGAGACAGCTCTCCCATTGCTCCTCACTCGGTGTTTGATAATTGTGGAATGCTATGTTTCTTTCGCACTCCCAGGTAATGTGATAGAGTGTAGGTGTACCGCCGCACCAGGGACAGTCTGATCTGAATTGCGTTGGTGACATTTTGCTGTATATGTACAGGTTAGGAAAAGTGTTCGTCTGTAGCCTACGCCATCCTACAGCCTCTTCCCTAGTCAGTGCTCTGTGTGGTGGTGGATCTTTGAACTCTCCTCTATCTGCACGCGGCAGCAGTGGTGGCTCGGCAGGAGCCAGTTGGCAGGCCCGTGCACTTTCCTTAACAACACATAGGCAGTGTGCGCTTCACCGTGGATCCTAGCAAAGCTGGGCCATCTCGGAACGTTACGCAGAGGACCTTGCAGCGTCATCAGCAAGCGACATCTGACCACTCCGTGGATATCACCCGCCTTCGTTTTGTATAAGAAGGTTTAGAAGAGTTAAAACTTCAGCAATTTTTTTAGACATTCTCGCTTTTGTTAGCAGCGCTTGTCTGTAATTTCTTATAGTCATGAAGGAAGCCTTGTGATCTGAGAAGTAACAGATGAACTATTTGAGGTGTTCGATCAATGGCCGATTCTGAACAACGATGTCTATGCGTGTGTTTCGGAGGTCGTCGCAGCGGTGGTAGAAGTTACGAGCCCAAGGAACTAGGCTGCCACACGGGACGTCACTGCGTTCGGACAGGACCACTTAGCGGCGCGCGTTGCCATGCCGCGTTCCAGTGACGTAATGAGAGACATAAGCACAACCCTCCTCCTCCTTCCAAGGTAGCTCTCGCCAACGTTACTAGAACCTAGTAACGTTGGCTCTCGCTGAGTGGTTACCGCGTTTATCACCCTACGGTTACGCCGACTACTACTTCTACGACGATTACAAACTCACTGTCGACAAATACTACACGCATCAAATATTGAACTTGGCTAATTTACCACTAATTTATTGCGCTCTTTCAGTCTCTCTCGTGCGTTTTCCTGTGTGTGTCTTTTGTGCGCAATTCGTACCTACAACAGTATGCACCAACTCGCCCAACAAGAAGTTCTTAACTAATTTACCACCGCCACATCCATCCCTACAAACCCGTGAAGCTCACATTCTTCGCCGAATACGGTTCAATCTCTTACATACACCAGCCCAACTTTATTTGTACCGGTACGCTTCGACGCCTCAGTGCCCAAACTGTCCTCGGCCATATGCTGACATAGAACACTGCCTTACAGAGTGCCACCCAGCCTTCCAGTCCCCCCGGCCTCCCCCGTGGCCCATCTGGCTCGCCTCCCTGGATCTGCAACTGCAGCGTGCCCTCGTCACCTTGGCCCAGTACCTGTGAAACGCTTAACATAAAGGCTGTCTGAATAAAAGCGCTACACCACGACCACCACGACGATTACTCTGGGAACACGACGACGACCAACTCGACATAACGCAGGTGGTATGTCCTACGGTTTGATCAGCGAGGTGCACAGGGCCGCCTATGGAGCGTTAATTTTATCGTATGGATACGACAACTGCAGTTTATAGCCTTCGTGAAAGGATTCCGCACCCGGAAGAGAAGTCATTTTTACGAAAAAAGCGCGAAGGAGCCTGCCGCATTTTTATGTGTGAAAGCGCGCGCGGCAGCCAAGCGGTTCCCAAATGGCCGCTGTAGCAGTGTTCTCGCTGGCCGGACGTCACGTGCAAGGTATGTATAACGGAAGCCAAAGGCACAGCACTGAATTATGGCGCTCGCAGTGAGGAGAGTGTATATATATATATATATATAAGAGAAGCCAACAGCCACAGAAACCAAGGGACACGGGGATTTTTAATTTATTTATTTATTTTGTGCTGTTGTTCGATTTAGAATATTACTGAATATGTTATCGCTTAAAGCTAATTGATTAGAAAAGCAGAAGAAAAAACAACCACATGCCGCCGGTGGGATCCGAACCCACGACCTCCGAAGAGCCATTGCGGAGAGATCCGTTGGCAGAATTAGATCGAAGATCTCCGGAGAGATGCACCGCGTGGTCCTTCGCCCCAAAGGCGGTGCAGATCAGCTGATGAAGAAGGCTGGACCCTTCCTAAGAAAGATTTTGGTGGAGGCGGCTGGCCTGACAGTCCTCCCGGAAGACAAGTTTATCGTGAATGCCAAGAACCAGTCTCTGCTCATCGTGACCCCGTCGCTGGAACGAGCTGAAAAATACGAAAGGATTACTAGTCTCAGAGTGGGACAGCAGGCAGTCGAAGCTACTGCTCATGCGGCCATGCCGGAAGGCGGAAAAGGGGTCATCTACGACATCCCGCTCAGCCTGACAACACAAGATATTCACGAGGGCCTCCAAGAAAACGAGGACATCCGAGGGGCAAGAAGATTAGGAAAGAAGTCAAAGACCGTCTTGATCCTCTTCGAGGGTCCCGAGGTCCCAAGGGAGGTGTGGTTTTTCGGCGTAGCCTATCGCTGCAACCTGTATAGAAAGAAGTTTGATGTATGCTATGCCTGCGGAGAGCTCGGCCACCGCTCGGACGTGTGCCCTGACACCACCAACGTCCGATGCCGGGGATGCAGAGCCAGCAATCCTGAAGAGGGCCACACCTGTGAGCCCAAATGCTTGCTATGTGGAAAGAACCATGTGCTGGGAGACAACCGGTGTAAGAATCTCTACCGGACACCCCACATCATCAAAGTGCGTCAGGCGGAAAAGATCGCCAAAGATGCTGAGGAAAGGAACCAGAAGCAAGGGCAAGTCAGGGGCAGACCACAAGAAAAAGCAAGTCCCCACCAAAGGACGAGCGGAGATGAAAGCCGGTCCTCTAACGGCACACCTCGACCCAGGAGTGCCTCGCAATCCAGAAGCAGGAGCAGAGAGGCGCCACCTCGATCCCAAAGGGAATCGGAACAAAACTCATGGGCGGAGAAGACCAAGTTCCCGGTGAAGAAGACACCGCCAGGCGAGGCGCCGGTAGCAGGTAGGTCGGTTAGCTTCGCGGGTGTGGTCTCCAACCCAAGTAAAACGCTAGAAGCGCGAGTAGATGAGAACGCAGCAGCCATACGGCTACTAAATGAGAAAATAGACAAAATTTCCGAGGCAATTCATGAACTTGCGCAGCAGTTTCAGCAGTTGAAAAAGCCGCAACCGCTACTCAGACCAGCCACCCCGATGGCAATCCGCAAAGCAGGTGACCTTAGCGACTCTGCTGAAAACATCTCTGAAGAGATGAGCGTAGACCAAGTTAGGCCTGCCAAACGAAAGCAGGATGAAACGATAACAGTTGAGAGCCAAATTAAAAGGATAGTAGCAAAGGAAAATGAAAAAATGGAGAAGTCATTCGAAGAGCTCAAACAGCACGGGGCCATCCTCGGCGCTAGACTAGAGAACCTCGAGTCGGTAGTGTGCAGACAACTCGAACAGCTGACGAGGCACATCCAAGTCATAGGCCAGGCCTGTAATGTTAACATCCAAATTGATGGCCAATAGCACGTCGAAAATATGGCAATGGAACTGCCGCCATCTTGCCAGGAAACGATCGCTATTGCAACAGTACATCCTCAGCCAGGACTACCCGCCTTTAGCAATTGCAATGCAGGAGACGGGAGGGAACTGGAATATATCGGGATATAAGGGGTACGCTGCTAAGGATGGCAACGACACCAAGGTAGTAACGTATGTTAAAAGCAACATCGCGGTAATCCAACACGACATTGGAAACCAGGAAACGGAGACAGTATGCGTAGAAATTTTAAGTGGAAAAAAGAATAGGGGTAGCATATTCCTTCTAAATATTTACAGCCCACCAAAAAAGATGAAAGTAAAATTTGGCCCCATATTTAGAAGGGCAGCTAAACTCGCGGGGAAAAACCCCCTGATCATAATGGGCGATTTCAACGCCCGGCACCAGGAATGGGGTTACGTAAGCAACAACGCCAAGGGTCAAGCCCTACTGGATGATATAGTAGCATCCAATTTCTACATAGCCAATGACATCTCCTGTCCCACGAGGACTGATAACAGCGTTACAGCGGACACATCTCCCGACCTTACGCTATGTAGGAACGCTGGTATTGTGAAATGGCGGAACCGACAGGAAGATTTGGGTAGCGATCACTTTCTGCTGGAGCTCGAGCTCAACAGAAAAGTCAGCGTGAAACCTACAACCTACAGGCAAGAGAAGCTTACGGATTGGTATAAATTCAGAGCTATCAGAGAAGAACATGAGCATAGTGACATAACCTGTATCCAGAACTGGACGGCAACGCTGCTTGAGCATGTAGAAAGGGCAACTGAGGAGGTTCAGGTAGATGACTCCCAAGATAGAATGGACAGCAGGCTCTTCAGCATGTACAAAAGGAAGGAACAGCTAAATAACCAGCTGAAGCGCCAAAGGTGGAACAGAAACCTAAGGAGGGAAATAGCTAGACACAATGTAGAATTAGAAAGGTATGCTCGACAGTTGGAATCTCAGAGATGGGATAATAGATGCGAGGAAATGGAGAAAAGCATGGGAAAATCTAGTACATGGCAGTTGCTCAAATTTCTTATAGACCCAAATAAATCTAAGACGGCTATGAGAACTGAGCAAATAAAAGCTAGGTATAAGTTTAATGGCACAGATGAGCAACTTATTGCCACGCTCAAGTCACTGTATATTGCTCCCCATGGGGCCGCTAAATATGACGACTATAAGGGACAACCAAATGAGGAGTTGGATGCCCCCATATTAAGAGCCGAGGTCAGAATGGAACTGCTGAAGCTAAAACGAAGGTCAGCCCCGGGGCTCGACAGAGTAGAAAACAGAATGTTGAGAAATCTGGATGAAGAATCAATAAATAGCCTCACTAGGTATCTCAACCAAGTGTGGAAAGCAGGCGCTGTCCCCGAGGAGTGGAAGAAGGCCAAGATCACGCTTATACACAAGCAGGGCAAACCTCCGAGCTTGGAGAACCTCAGGCCGATCTCACTAACATCATGTGTAGGGAAACTGCTTGAGAAGGTCATCCTGACCAGACTGACCAAATACATGGAGGATAACGGCCTCTGGCCAGATGAAATGGTCGGATTTAGGCCTGGGCTCACCACCCAAGATACAATGCTAAGACTCTATGGAGATATAGTAGATCAGCTGGACCTCGGCAACCTGAAGGCGATCTTAGGTATAGATCTTAAGAAAGCCTTTGACAATGTCAGCCATGACGCCATCCTTGATGGGCTAAATGAGATAGCTGTAGGAAAAAACACCTATAACTACATCCGATCGTTCCTAAGGGACAGGACTGCTATCATTACCTTTCAGGGCATCACATCCGATGAGTTCCCCATGGGATGCAGAGGAACCCCACAAGGGGCTGTCCTCTCCCCATTTCTCTTTAATCTGGTAATGAGGGACCTTCCCCGCAAGCTTAGAGAGATAGAAGGCTTAAACATCAGCCTCTACGCAGATGATGTAAATGTCTGGCTAAACAAAGGAGGCGTATCAGAAATGAAAGAAAAGCTACAGAAGGCAGCGGATATCATTAACGAGCATGCGAAGTGCGTGGGTCTCAGCTGCTCTCCGCAAAAGTCTGAGCTATTTGTAGCAATGAACAAGCGCAGTCAAAGGATACCGGCAATCGAGGTTACACTTGAAAATAGAACGATACCAATTGTCGAGGAAATAAGAATCCTAGGCATGTATATTAACAGAAAAGGGAAAAAGAAAAGTACGCTAGACAAGCTCAAAGCTCAAGCTGAACTTGTCGTCAGAGCCTTCAGAAAGGTATCTAGAAGGGGGGAAGGACTCTCAGAGTCCAGCAAACTAAGACTCACGCAGGCCTTCATCGTTAGCAGGATATGCTACGCAACCCCATTCCTGAAAATAAACAAAACCGAAGAAAAGGCATTAGACACAATCATCAGAAAATGTGTCAAACGAGCGCTAGGGCTGCCCATTTCCACGTCCAATGATATACTGGAGAAAATGGGCCTGCATAACAATTGGAGAGAACTGACTGAAGCGGTTAGAACATCGCAAATCGAAAGGCTAACATCCACACCCGCAGGAAGGAAATACCTAGAGCTAGCGAAATGGGCAACCGTAGATAGCACAGTGAACACCAGAACAGATCTGGGAAGAGAAATAAGAGAGCATCTTATTATCGCTCCCATACCTAGAAACATGCATCCCATCCACGACAAAGGCAGAAGGAAAAGCAGGGTCGCACAGCTGACTGCTAAGCTAGGCAAGATGCCACAGGGAACCGTCGCCTACACTGATGCCGCGGTAGGCACGCTAGGAGACACCGTCTCCGTAGCCGTCGGGGACTCAGGCAGAACGTTACGCGTTGTAAGTCACCTTGACTTAAAACCCCTTGTTGCGGAGGAGGTTGCAATAGCGATCGCTCTAACTCAGCCAGGTACCAAATACGTAGTAAGCGACTGCAAAGCCGCAATTAGAAATTACAGCAAGGGACGCATCCACGAAATGGCGGCTAAATATCTAAAAGACTTTATCCCAGCCCACAATATTCTAATTATCTGGACCCCAGCCCACTCGGGTCTGGTTGGAAACGAGGCCGCCCACAGGCTCGCCCGCTCCTCTTTACCTCGGGGAGCCGTGGACACCTCATACGAATTCAGCACTAAAGAGGAAACCAATACCTTTAATAGCATCACAGACATTCAGAAAAAGAACAAAAGGATCTATCCTCCTCCGGATAGATCGCTTAGCTCGGCTGAGGCCTATGACTGGAGAAGACTCCAAGCTAGAAACTTCGCATCCCCGCTCTGGAGGAGCTGGACAGGAGGTGACACGAGGGAGGATGCGGAGGTGTGCGAGTTCTGCGGGCATACCGCTACACTCGAACACATACTATGGAGATGCCCCAGTGCCCCAGGATATGGCAGAATCAATAATGCAGAGGAATGGGAGACCATACTCAGAAGTGCCGACCTTAGCATACAACGATACGCTACCCGCCTGGCAGCAGAAGCTGCGCGACTATACCGTTGCTAGTCTTCCAGCTGCGACGCTGCCCCTCCCCGGATGCCTGCGTGCGGACCCGGAGGGGCACGGGTCTTCTTCTGGCGGAAATAAAGTTTCTTCACTCACTCACTCACTCACTCCGAATTACGCGTCCGGTGCTCTACCTCTGAGCTACGGCGACGGCTGTCAAATCTTCTGCTTTCGGGGGTATTTATGTTTACAAATAGCCTAACTTTGAGAGTGTTCATCAGCGCCACCCACGTTCTTAAGCGGCGGACGTGGCACGTCCTGAGTTACCGCTGATGTGACGTAGAACGTCATCGAACGGCGAGGGTGGAAGCTGTGTGAGAACCCTCTTATGCTTCGTATGGCGTCAAGGCTGCCAGAACCGAGGCCCTCGCTAAGCAATTAAGCAAACAAGAGAGGGAGAATGAGGGGCTTGTTATAAATATAAGAGAAGCCAACAGCCACAGAAACCAAGGGACACAGGGGATTTTTAATTTATTTATTTATTTTGTGCTGTTGTTCGATTTAGAATATTACTGAATATGTTATCGCTTAAAGCTAATTGATTAGAAAAGCAGAAGAAAAAACAACCACATGCCGCCGGTGGGATCCGAACCCACGACCTCCGAATTACGCGTCCGGTGCTCTACCTATGAGCTACGGCGACGGCTGTCAAATCTTCTGCTTTCGGGGGTATTTATGTTTACAAATAGCCTAACTTTGAGAGTGTTCATCAGCGCCACCCAGGTTCTTAAGCGGCGGACGTGGCACGTCTTGAGTTACCGCTCATGTGACGTAGAACGTCATCGAACGGCGAGGGTGGAAGCTGTGTGAGAACGCTCTTATGCTTCGTATGGCGTCAAGGCTGCCAGAACCGAGGCCCTCGCTAAGCAATTAAGCAAACAAGAGAGGGAGAATGAGGGGCTCGTTATAAATATAAGAGAAGCCAACAGCCACAGAAACCAAGGGACACAGGGGATTTTTAATTTATTTATTTATTTTGTGCTCTTGTTCGATTTAGAATATTACTGAATATGTTATCGCTTAAAGCTAATTGATTAGAAAAGCAGAAGAAAAACAACCACATGCCGCCGGTGGGATCCGAACCCACGACCTCCGAATTACGCGTCCGGTGCTCTACCTCTGAGCTACGGCGACGGCTGTCAAATCTTCTGCTTTCGGGGGTATTTATGTTTACAAATAGCCTAACTTTGAGAGTGTTCATCAGCGTCACCCACGTTCTTAAGCGGCGGACGTGGCACGTCCTGAGTTACCGCTGATGTGACGTAGAACGTCATCGAACGGCGAGGGTGGAAGCTGTTTGAGAACCCTCTTATGCTTCGTATGGCGTCAAGGCTGCCAGAACCGAGGCCCTCGCTAAGCAATTAAGCAAACAAGAGAGGGAGAATGAGGGGCTCGTTATAAATATAAGAGAAGCCAACAGCCACAGAAACCAAGGGACACAGGGGATTTTTAATTTATTTATTTTTTGCTGTTGTTCGATTTAGAATATTACTGAATATGTTATCGCTTAAAGCTAATTGATTAGAAAAGCAGAAGAAAAACAACCACATGCCGCCGGTGGGATCCGGCGGGATCCGGCGCGTATATATATATATATATATATATATATATATATATATATATATATATATATATATATATATATATATATATATATATATATATATATATATATATATATATATATATATATATATACACACACACGCGTGTGCCAATTATCGCATAAATCAAAATTGTGGAATGACGAAAATGGCACGCTTTTTCTTTTCTCTCAAAAAAAAAAGTTCTAAAAGCACATGTCCCGTGTTACGGCAAACTTAGTTTTGACTTACAGGGAATTAATAAAATTCGGGTGCCACTTAAGACTGTCATTAATGTGTCAGCGTGACAAAAAAAAGCGTAAGCGCGTCGTCGTGAGCGTTCGACCTCGATGCTGGTTGAGCACTGAGAAATGATACGAAGACGCGCGTCCGAACGCCGATTTCAAAAACTTTTGGATCCACAAAGGCCAGTGTGAAGCACTCGGACACTTAGTTCGATTACCTGTGGCGAACTAGGCTCCAACTTGACTGAGATATGCATCTGAAACAAGAAATCTTATCACACCACCCTCAACGGGGCAGGACGAACAATTGCGTCACAATTTTAATACGAAAATTGGTTTTTGGGGAAAAGTAATGGCACAGTTACTCTATCGCATCTTAGCGCACACCTCAAGCGCGCTTTAAGGGCACAGGTAGTATATGAAGGCATACAATTCAAGTTGCATATATCAACGGTTTGCATCCCTGTCACAAGATAGCATGCGACTTGACTAGCACATGTAGACTACATGAAACGAGGAATCGCCCCGAGCGCAGTACGACAAACGGTTGCTCGCAATTTTCGTACCGATGTAGACGGGAAAACTGGGGCCATGTTGATGTCGGCCAGTGGGGGATTTATATAGATGAGCGAACATGTATAAGGATACAGTGGCCGCAACTGGCAAATGATAGGGTTACTTGGAGAGACATGGGAGAGGCCTTTGCCCTGCAGTGAGTGTAGTCAGGCTGGTGATGATGATGATGACATGTATAAGATAGTCTGCATAGGCGGTGCTTGGCTTGTTTTGTGCAATCTACGGCCGCTTGATGACGTCGTCCTATTTTTCTTCCCGCCGCTGGGATTTTCTGTGCCACCTGCGAATACATACGCACACTAACATACTAAAAAAACTAACACACATCGCGGCTTGTCTCGCAATGGGGCTAGTGAGGCTTTCGCCTGAAAAAAAAAAAGAACTTCGAATTAAAAAGGTCATTTTGCAAGCGCCAAGCTCGCACGCATTGTCATTCGCTCAAGCGGAAGGCAGCACACGTCAAAAGAGGGCGCACTTCTCTTTCACGCGGTTCATCTCAGAGCCGACCTGGCACCGGAAGGCATCGAAAAATGATTCCGAGTTCGCAACAGCAGCGTTGCACTCCTCGGAATGCACATCATTTCCGTCGCGCCGGCAGGTCACGTGACAAGCAGTGAGGTAGAAGACCTGATACTTTGAGAAGTGCTCCATGCCCTTGATGGGGATCACACGGTCGACACCACGGAGGCTGTCGGCAAGAAGCTCCATGGCCACCGCCGCGGGAAACCAGCGTCGCTCCTCTTCGGTTCCACAGCGCCTGCTCTGTTGAATCTCGCCGTGAAAGTCGAGTGGCGAAGAATCCGACCGCACACTCACACCGTAGGCCAGCGAGCGAACCAGCTGAGCGGCCATGAGAAAGCCGAGGCCACCGAGCGCCATGACCTTGGTGCCGCCCATGTAGAAGAGCGGTGGCACGAGCGACGCCGGCGACACGACCAACGAGTGGGTCAGTGGCTCGTAGTAGACGAAGGTGTCCGCCAGGGTCCTGCGCATCACCGCGGGAAGCTGGTAACGCAGGGTTACGTTCAAAGATCGAAGCGACTCCCGAGTAGCGAGCCAGGTTCGGAAGAACACAGTCCCAATTTTGGGGCTGGCCTCGAACAGTTCGGACAGTTCCTTCGTGTCCTGGAGAACGCCTGCAGCGCCGAAGCTAAGCCCGACACTTCTGATGTGCTCGGCGGCACTAAGCTTCGCTCTACGACTCAGTGTCGCCGACGAATCAATCTTCGCAACCACCAGGTTCTTGATGTCGTGAAACTGGCCCACAACGTTGGCGCGTTCGTCGTCTTTGATCCGCTTGTCCGCGTCGGCGTTCAACAGGACGCCGTGGGTGGCCTCGACCTCCAGGGCGCACAGCAACGCGTGCGCAACGGGAGCCGCCCTGAAACCCGGCAGAGCCCTGATAAGTCCCGTGCAAGCGAGGAAGCAAGCGTACTGGCTGATCAGCCAAAGAAGCGCTTCACTTAGAACTCCATTCCTGGAGTCAAAAGCTCGAACGAGGGCGTCAAGGAGGCTTTGGTGAGTTGCGACAACCCGGTCGGTCTCGTTTATGGCCGGAGTTACATCGAACGCCTTGCGGAAGGACGGCAGCCAACCCTCAGTTGACGATAGCCGCGGTAAATTGTTGACGGATACGATCACCGGTTCTTCATGACTGGCGTCGGTGGCATCCAGGAAGTCAGGCAACACGCTCATAACTACGTCACGAATCTCCTCCTTGGTGTAATTGAAGTGCACCCCGGTGACTGCAGGCATGTTTTGCCAGGCTAGATCGTAAAGGCCGTGTTCGACGACCGCCTTCTGGAGAGCGAGCACCACTTCCAACAAGTCTGAGGGGAATATATAAATGAAGCGCTCCCCGGTTTCTGTCTCTGGCAGCAACGCCACGTTGAACAGAATGGGCAAGTGCCAGTTGACAGCGAGGCCGACCAGTTTGTCGAGTGTATCCGTCGCCTTGACCTCGTTCGAGTCGAAGAACTGGCGTAACGCGAGCAGGCTGTCCGTTGAGTCCTCCTGCGAGCGGTCCACGCAGCGGTTTATCATCTTCATAGCGCTCGCGGCTTCTGGCACGAGAGGCTCTTGCAGTGACCTCTGCAGCAGCTCCCTCGAGTAAGCGTATTCGACATCCATCAGCACACTCACCGAGGCCTCGTCCTTGGTCCTCCACGCCGAGCACACGTAGGCAGCGAAGTCGTCGCAGGGCTTGAAGCGCGGGTTCAGACGGCTGGCCACGTCGTAGGCGTGCTTCAGGCAGTCCTCGGAGTCGCAGACGGTTCCGTCGCTAATGCTGATGTCACCGCGCAGCTTCATCTTGATGAGGAATAAGATGACTGCCCCTCCAAGGAGCAACCCAAGGGATCCGAAAATGATGGGCCTTGTCGCGTCCCTTTTTTTAGCAGGAGGTCGTGGACTGAAGTCTTGCGAAGCCTGCGCCAAGACATGCGGTCATAACTGGTCGGAGAATGCAAGCAATAGTGCCAGCAGCGGTCACCACAAGTCATCCCTTTTTTAGTTTATGGTCAATTATAAGCACCTGTACAGCCCCTATACACGTGGCCTTATATTGTCATGTGGATGAGGTGATAGGCATGGATGATGTCGTTGCATACTTTGCCAGGACCACGAGTGCTCACTCATCTCGCGGTAGGTAACCTTGGTCAACCTATGGGTTCACTCAGAGTCGCGTTGGCCCGGGCTCATGCACTGCACGGGAACAGCAGCTCATGAACTCACTCATTAAGGTTCACGACTAATTTGGACCAACTCCGAGTCACTACTCAGCCGAGGTCAGCCATTCGTTACAACTAACTTAAGCTCACGGCCCATCTGGGCTCGCCCATCCCGACTCAGGACTCATCTGGACTCGTTTAGGCTCCCTCTCTAATTTTGACTTACGACTTAAATGGACTGATTCATTTCGACCCCCGACTCATTTCGACTCAACTTCTTTGGGCTGACTCCCTCCTTTTGACTTTGGACTTATCTGGACGCACCCATGTCGACTCACACCAGCCGCGGTGGCTCAGTGGTTAAGGCTCTCGTCTACCGAGCCGGAGTACCCGGGTTCTAACCCGACCCCGGTGGTCGATTTCGATGAAGGCGAAATTCTAGAGCCCCGTGTACTGTGTGATGTCAGTGCACGTTAGAGAACCCCAGGGGGTCGAAATTTCCGGAGCCCATCCCTACAGCGTCCCTCATAGCCTTAGTCGCTTTAGGACTTTAAACCCGATAAACCAAACAAGCCAAACAATGTAGGCTCACGATTCGTCTGGACTCTATCATTTTGACTAATGACAAATATAGGATAGCTAACTAATTTCAAGTTCGTGGGCCTAAGGATTCAACCCAGCTCTTTGTTGGGCTGCTACCTTGTGTTCACTTAGAAAAAAAACTCGGCGGCGGCGGCAATGCGGCTGCTATCCGTTTCTAAGTCCACGGAGCCACGGTGGTCGTCACAAAATCGTGAATTTCTTGATATCGAGAGAGGCTTGTGTGCTCAACTCAATAGAAACTTACGTTTCTGACGAAAAGTCGAATTAGCCCAAAGCTATGACTTCCGTAGAATTTAAAAGGTTTAGGCAAAATTGAGGATTCAGTAAAAGAAAAGTGCAGTGTCTGCTGCAGCTGCAGTGCCGTAACAGTGAAAACTTCATGGCGTCGACGTCGACATCGCTATCACTGTGAAGCCTTCACCAGCCAACTGTGGCAAATGACGCGAATAGGAACTTCCTGCTCTCCATCTTCCACCTGCTATAACACCGGTTAGAATGAAACACCGGCTATAAAGAAACACTGGCTGCAATGAAACACTGCCAGTCATGAAACACTGGCTATAATGAAATGCCGGTGATATCAATTTGGTAAGGACACCTAAGTGACAGGTAATAGTGATGGAGTTCTAGCAGTGATAGTGGCCTAGAAAAGTTACAAGTAGAGGTAGTGGTTGCAATGGCCCATTTGACCTCCTGGCTGCAAAACGATAGTACACGGCAAGAGAAGGTAGTGAGGATTCTCCACGCATTTCTTCCGCATCGATCCAAATGATCACCCCCTCAGTTATTCTTAAGGATTAACATACGTCAAAGGGATACTTAATTTCTCGTCACTTTCCGCGTCTGAGTCAGCAAATCAATCGTCCATGGCATGCACATCCATATGACCCTTGGTGGCATAGGAATGGAAGGTCGGGGGGGGGGGGGGGGGGGGCGTTTGTACGAGTGGTATACAGGGGCACGAAGTGAACGTGTTGTGGTGTGTACGACGGTAAAGTGCGTTGGAGAAGTGGGCTGATGCTAGACACTGATAACTTGCAAAAAAAATAAAAATTATCTGTGGTACAATTACTGGCGAACGTGGTTAGAGAGCGAAAGCTGTGGTGTATCGGGCAACTATAAGCGGCTTGGCGTCTGTAACGTTGAGTGCGTTCCGGACACTGGATAGGCAGCGCACCCACGCTGCCACCCTCGCAGGTAGCAGTTGCGAGTTTGCTCACCCAATGGACGCTGCGGCCTATTGCAGCAGTGCCGCGTGTCTGCCACAACGTCCTCAGCGCTAACGCATGCAGCCCACACCTATATCTCTTCACCCCACGTGCCTTTAAGCGCGAGATTCAGGCGTCCACTGACCCAGGGATCCAGTTACGCGCACTTCCTTTCCTAAAAGTCATCGGAGTGTAAAACGTTGACAACGCCAACGCCAATGAACACAATGGACGCCAACGGCCTATGTCTTCAGTGCCGAGTTTCTGCCACAATGTCATCAATGCCAACGCATGCAGCGCACATCTGCCACGTAGCTTAAAGCACGACTGAGGTGCCCACTGTTCCGAGGGCAGTTATGCGCCTTTCCTTTGCTCTTCAAGCTCCCTCTCCATTGTTTCGTAGCTTAAAGCGTGACTACGGTGTCCACTGTCCCAGGGGGCCAATTATGCGCCTTTCTTTGTTTTGGAAGCTCATTTGAAGGTAAAAGCTGGTCGTACGGTGAAGGCTGCTAGGTACCGTAGCGAAGCGTTTGCTTCAAAAAAGTAGCTACGTGTCTGTCATACAAGGGTCCAGTGATAAGTGTCATGGGGAAGACCCATAACTACAGCGCAGACGACAGGACAGAGATGTCCTGTCGTCTGCGCTGTAGTTATGGATCATCAAAAACACCAACTCGCCCAACAAATGCTTTTATGGGGAAGACCCTTCGTGACATAGGCAATAAAGAAAAAAACCTTTCATCGCATACGTGTTGAGTGCCCGCCTGGTACGCAGAAATCCTATTTCGAGCCCCAATGCCAGCGAATTTTTTTTTTTGATTAAGGTCACGTGAGAGGTACCACTTGCTCTGGACAGACTGTGCGGACATCAATTGCGGATAACATCTGATGACGGCTTTTCCTTCGCATGAGACATATAAACCTTTCGTATTAATAACCACGCTGAATCGCCAGTCATTTTTTCTCCGCCTGTTTGCCAGCCTCATGCTTGTCGTGAAAAATGAAAATGAAAATTCTTTTTTTTTTCAGGAAAAGGAATAACGCAGTAACTGTCTCGCATATCTCGGTGGGCACCCGAAGCGCGTCCCAAGGGAACGGATCAAGGGGGGAGCAAAAGAAGACAGGAATAGGGGTCATAGTGGAGGTCTCCGGAAAATTTCGAAGCCCTGGGGATCTTTAACGTGTGCTGACATCGCACAGCACACGGGAGCCTTTTGAGCTTCGCCTCCATCGAAACGCGGCCGCCGCGTTCGGTTTCGAACCCAGGTACTCCGGCTTAGTAGACGAGCGCTTTAACCACTGAGCCACCGTGACCGGTGTCAGTCGTGGTAAAACACTGTTCTTTGTCTATCGCGTAATCTCGTTTCTTGGTTTCTTACGAGAAGGATTCCTTTGGTCGAAGGGCACCGAAGAGACAGAGCATTCATACTTGGCGGTTACATTTAAACCACCCTGGTCTGAGTCAGCCTATCCGCTAAGATTATTCTCTCAAGGTCATGTCAACGACTGCGGGTAGAGCTGTTCGGTCAGGCCGTTTTAGTCGAGGAAGACGCTAGGTTGATCAGCCCGAAAGCTTATTTGGAACAAGCGAACATATAATATACTCGCACATCGCATCTCACCTTGACCACAACCGTTTCTTCTTTCCCAATCAGCATGGTTTCAGGGCAGGTTTTTCGTGCGAAACTCAGCTGTTCGAACTTACAACTGATCTCCACTTAAATCTAGACTCTGCCTTCCAAACCGATATAATTTATTTAGATTTCGCCAAGGCATTCGATCGCGTCCCTCACCAGCGTCTCTTTTCCAAACTCTCAGCTCTGTCACTTGACCCGCTTGTCTTATCCTGGATCCACTGTTTCTTAACCGACCGCTTGCAATTCACCGTCATCGCCAGTCATGCATCTCAAACTACTAGAGTAATCTCCGGGGTTCCCCAAGGATCGGTTCTTGCTCCATTACTCTTTTTAATCTTCATCAGCGATTTGCCATCTGGTATTTTATCATCTGTCCGTCTCTTTGCGGACGACTGCGTCATTTATCGCCGCATCAACAATAGCAGTGATCAGGAATTATTACAGGATGACCTAAGCCGAATTCAGAAGTGGTGTTCCGACTGGCTAATGCAGCTCAACGTTTCTAAATGTAAGTTCATGCACATCTCACGTAAACGTTCGATTCTTCATTTTTCGTACTCCCTGAACTCCATAGCGCTGTCTCAAACTAGTTCATACCGGTACCTCGGCATCGAGATAACAACCAACCTAACCTGGGCTAATCACATCACGAAACTATGTGCTAGTGCCTCCAGATCACTCGGATTCATCAGGCGATCACTTTCCATGTCCACCGCAGCCACCAGACAACTAGCATATGAAACGTACATCCGAACTAAACTAGAATACGCCTCAACAATATGGAATCCTCACCAAGCCTACTTAATAGATTCACTCGAAGCCATCCAGAATCGGGCAGCACGCTTCATCACCTCACAGTATAAATCTCAGCTCAGCATCACAGCGTTGAAATCATCTCTCGGCATCAAGTCCTTTCGCAGGAAAACTTCAATTCTTTGTCTTTTTCACAAACTGTACTTTAACTTTCCAGCACTTCGAGAAAACCTTCTACGAGCTCCGCTACGATCATCTCGTCGTTTATTTAACTCCTTAAGCATACAGCGTTTGCACGGCTCCACCAATTATTTCAATAAATCTTTCCTTCCCAGTGCGATAGAAAGCTGGAATAACCTCCCCGAACACATTGTCATTGAGACTAACCCTTCCAGATTAAGACAGCTCCTAATCGACCATCTCAACGACAAATAATTTTTTCCTGCACCCTATGCCAGCTTCCAAGCCCTGCAAACTGACCAGCCTGTTCTACTTCCAAAGTTCTAATTTGTTTCTGTTTATATTTCTTATTCTATATTTTATATTTTCTATATTTTTCTGTATTTCCATATTCCTTCTATATTTATATATTCATGTATGACTGTTGAACACCCCTGTACCACCCCCCCCCCCTTATGTAATGTCCCTAACGGGACCCTTAAGGGTTAATAAATGATGATGATGATGATGATGAAGCATGAGGCGAGCCGTTGTATAAGAGGGATTGCAAATGAGAAATAAAATGCCATTTGCACTGGTGCCATCCTGCCTTCGAGAAGTAGGCAGGGAGCCACAACTTGGACGCCTTTGCACTGCACCGTCCTGATCGATGCTGAACGTAACTGCGGTGGCTTGACGCGCTAAAATCGAGTTGACGTAAACGCGGAGACACCGGTTTGGGCTTGCTAAGCCCAACACCTCACTCAACTTCGTTTCGTTGAATCAAAACGAGGCTATATTGTTTCTGCTGCTGCTAGTGGTGATGATGAAGATGGAGTAGTGACATGCCCTTTGAAACAGATGGGCGCCCTAGCCGATAGACTAAGTTCTACGAGAACCACTGGGAGAGGCGTCAAGGAGGGCCAGCTAGTGTACCCGGCGATGTAGCCTGGCACGTCATCTTCCCCTTTCGGAAACCCCATGCATCATCTCTGTCCGCATGCTGCGGTCCTCACTTTTTTCCCTGCGATGCATCAGCACCTAGATCTGCTCTGAGGTGAGACCTGTGCGCCCCTAGTGACGCCTCTGGCAGCTGGGAGGTGCGACGCACGCACGGGATGCTTACAATGCTCTCGAGGTCTCGTATGGTCTGCTCGCTGACGCTCAGTAGCCGGCTGCGCTCACGCAAGGGGCTGCCTCTCAGCAGGCTGCCCCTGGTGATGCTGGACCTTGAGGTTGCGGCCCCCGGTGAGCTCAGAGGGGTCGGGCTGGCGATGCTTGCAGCGCCACCGCTCGCAGGCCGCCGTGACGGCGGCTGGGTCGAGCTCCTCTTCCTCGGCTGCTCCGGGGGCGCCCCCGAGGGCGGCGGCAGGTCGGGGCTGCTCGGAGACGAGGGGACGGGAGCCGCGGGTTCATCGGTGCTTCCGCTCATCGCGCTGTTCATTCTTCTTCTGGTTCGACCACGAGCTGTGCGGCTCGCGAGCGCGTGCCGCGGATGCTTGCCACGCTGTCCGCCAGGGGATTAAAAATGTTTGATGATGATAGGTGATGCTAATACTCCCACGTAGCTCACGGAGAGAGAAATAATTTAGCGGCGAAATGCTTATTAATCGACTGATGAAATCGGGCCTGTTACTGAGCATTGTGGACTGGGAAAAGAAAGGAGAAGGTGATAAGGATGACAATCTTCTAGTGCGGCTGTGTGCCATTTGTTTGTGGTAGACACACATTCATTCAAATAAATTACTGATCAGGCGGAGCTTTTCCCGACAGCTCATGTGTGTCTAATACCTCCCGCGCATAAACACTGACGTCCACCCGCATCACGTACAAGGGTGCTAAATACTCGGAGTGGCCAGTCGGGGCGACCTGAACTCATGAAGCTGACACTACTGAGCGTATATTGTAGGCCTGGCCATGTCCGCAGACGTCTTGACGTGCACGGTGCGAACTGCAGCAATTACACTTTTAGATGCACATAAATTATGTTTCGGCTATCCTGGCAGGTAAAACAGTCACATGAGCACTTATGAACCAATACAGATTGTAAAGGCGGGCTCCAAGGCTCATGATTCAGTATTTATAAAAAGAAGCCACAGAACACAGCGGAGGAAGAGCACGCTTACATCGCGGCCCTCTACCTCCTCTTTTACTGCGTTATACACTTTTTTAAGCACTTGTGGCTGCCTGTGCAACAAATATGGTGCCGTTACTCATCATCATCAGCCCGGCTACGTCTGTTGCAGGGTAACGGCCTCTACCATATGTCTCCAAATAATCCTGTCCTACGTCAGCTTCTTAATCTCATCCTCCTACCTTACTTTCTGCCGCCCTCTCCTACGCTTCCCTTCCCTTAGTATCCGCACCGTTGCCCTTAAGGACCACCGATTATCCTGCCGTCGCACTACATGACCTCGTCAAGCCCATTTCTTCCTCTTGATTTCGACTAGGATGTCATTAAACCGCGTTTGTTCCCTTACCCACTCTTCCCGCTTGCGGTATATTAACGTTACACCTATCAGTTTTCTTTCCATAGCTCGCTACGTTGTCCTTAACTTGAGCTGAACCCTTCTCGTTTTCCTCCACGCTTCTGCCCCACAGGTGAGTACCGGTAGGATACAGCTGTCGTATACTTTTCTCTTGAGGGATATTGGTAAATTATCTGAGCGAACCTGCCAAATGCGCTCCACCCCATTCTTATTCTTCCAGTTATTTCGCTCGCGTGATTCGGATCTACTGCCATTACTTGTGGGATTATGGTTCATATATTGACCATTAAGGTCGTCGTCCTGAGTAAAAGCCGAATATGTGTTCTGAAGCGATATCCTCTATTCCTCCACTTTCTCTCTACCTCTAACTCGTCAATGGGCTTCCGCTTCTCTAGTTACTTCCGCTCCCTCTTCAAGACTAGGCTTAGCCGCCGCGGTGGCTCAGTGGCTATGGTGCTCGGCTGCTGGCCCGAAAGACGCGGGTTCCATCCCGGTCGCGGCGGCTGAATTTCTTTGGAGGAGAAATTCGAGGCCCGTGTACTGTGCGATGTCAGTGCACGTTAAAGAACCCCAGGTGGTCGAAATTTCCGGAGCCCTCCACTACGGCGTCTCTCATAGCCTCAGTCGCTTTGGGACTTTAAACCCCATAAACCATAACCACCAAGACTAGGCTTATTCGATACCTTAATATATCCTGTTGCTAGCTCCAGTACACGATTCCGAGGACCTACTGCACGATTCCAGGGTCAGCGCATAGTATGATGTCTATTTGAGTCTGATATTCTACAAAAATTTTTTATTGTGTGGACACTGAAAAAAATATAGTCGGGATGGAAACATTAAAGAACCGCTATGGTGGCTCGGTGATTATAGTGCTCGACTACTGACCCGAAAGACGCGGGTTAGATCCCGGCAGCGGAGGTAAAATGCTGGAGGAGCGTCTACTCTGCGATATCAGTGCACGTTAAAGTAATATAAGTAATTGGTAAATTGGTTTTTGAGGAAAGGAAATGGCGTTGCATCAGTCTCGCATATCTCGGTGGACACCTGAACCGCGCCGTAAGGGAAGGGAAGAAGGTGGGAGTGAAAGAATAAGCAGAGAAAGAGGTGCCGTAGTGGAGATCTTCGGACTAATTTCGAAAAGACCGTCACGCGCGCGCGACCTGTATATAGGTTATTATGTTAATATGTAAATAGTTTTATTACCAGTGTACCTCTCCTACTATCCCCTCACCTCTTTCATTTCACCTCTACACACTGCCTGCTATCCTTTATTTCCGTTGACCCAGCTCAGGTGCTTCCAGCAGCGATGGCAGATGCGGGGGCCAGCAACAATCTTTTTGCTTCCATTTACCATGTACAATTAGAACCACTTACTACAACTACTACTGCCACCTCGGGATCTTTAACGTGCACTGACATCGCACAGCACACGGATGCCTTTTGCGTTCCTCCTCCATCGAAACGCGGCCGCCGCAGTCGGGTTCGAACCCGGGTACTCCGGCTTGGTATATGAACGCCGTAACCACTCAGCCACCGCGGTGGGTTCTTTAAATAACCCCAGGAGGTCGAAATTTTCTGTAGCCCTCCACTACAGCGTACTTCATAGCGTGATTCTAAGGGATATACACAGGAGGGTGGGCGCTAATTTTCATTCCAAGGTTTATGGATAAGATCTTCGAAATCAATAGGCAAGTAAACAAAAGTGTTTTGTCGCCACACTTTCGTTTGCTATTTGTGTTATAGTTTATGGGGGTTTACGTCTCAAAGAGACACGCTATGAGGGACGCTGTAGTCGAGGGCTCCAGAAGATTTCGTTAAAGAAGCCCAGGTGGTCGAAATTTTCTGGAGCCCTCCCCTACAGAGTCCCTAATAGCGTGAGTATCTTTGGGACGTAAACCCCCATAAACCTTAACTCAAATAGCTATAGATGTTGCGAACTCGAAAAATCGACGCTTTCCACCCAATGAGATATATTTTTTCCAAAAAACTCTACAGCGCTTCTTGGAAAACTAGGTACAATTCCCTCGGCTCGACATATTTGCCCTTCATATACAAAAATTTCATTGAAAACAAAAATGGCCATGGGACCTCGATCACCGTTTTTATCTGAGCACACCCATATACGTATACCATGTGTTTCAAAACTGTTCCACACTTTGAAAGGGCGCGAGACATGCAATGGGGATTGTGCAGGTGGGTTCTACAGCACGGCAGACTTACGTAGCTACTACAGATAAATAATGAATTAACTAAATTTAATTGATCGACTTTTTATATTTTAGGGAGAAAGGAAGGAAAAAAGGAAGGAAGGAAGAGAGAGAGAGAGAAAGAAAGAAAGAAAGAAAGAAAGAAAGAAAGAAAGAAAGAAAGAAAGAAAGAAAGGAAGGAAGAAAGAAAGAAAGAAAGATGGAAAGAAAGGGAGAGAGATAAAGTAAGGAAGAAAGGAATAAAGAAAGAAAGGAAGAGAAAGAAAGAAAGAAAGAAAGAAAGGAAGAAAAAGAAGAAAAGGAAGGAAGAAGAAAGAAAGAAAGAAAGAAAGAGAGAGCGAGAGAAAGAAAGAAAGAAAGAAAGAAAGAAAGAAAGGAAGAAAGAAAGAGAAAGAAAGAAAGGAAGAAAGAACAAAAGAAAGAAAGAGAGAAAGAACAAAAGAAAGAAAGAAAGGAAGAAAGAAGGGAGGAAAGAAAGGACGAAAGAAAGAAAGAAGGAAAGAAAGAAAGAAAGAAAGAAAGAAGGAAAGGAAGAAAGGAAGAAAGAAAGAAGGAAAGAAAGAAAGAAATAAAGAAAGAAAGAAGGAAAGAAAGAAAGAAAGAAAGTCCAGATTCTCGGCGGGTGCGTAATATCGCTCAATAAAAAAATTCCCTAAAATGACTACAGATCCCAACCACTTTCATCAGAAAAAAAACTGCTTCAGCCTGTTTTCGAAAATACGGCGAAGCAGGCGGCGCGTTCAACCATTTCACTCCGTCGTCATCTTAAGACATGAAACACACACAGGGAACACGGAAGCCATTGCTTACACAGGATGGCCATATGTCGTGTTTGTGTGACCCACCGGGCCAGGGACACTGCGCCGCATACAAAGGTTGACAATAGATAAAACTTACCCTAGCTCTCCAGCTTACCTTCGGCAAAATGCTCTGGTCCAGTATTTCGAAAGCCTATTAGATTGTGCAGGGCTCACTGCAGGGCTCTTGCTCTAGTCTGCTCAGTGGCTTCTTCATTTTTGTGCGTATCACAAGTACTCGAGGGCAACTTAATGATTTTTGGTCTCAGGTAACAGCACAGGTTCCAGCTAACCGCTATCAAAATACTACTAGAAGAGAACCAGGAAAGGTGAAATAAGCGGACGGAAGCGCATCGCAAGCGAAATGACATTCACACAATCAATTAAAGCAGTTATCAAAAAATAAATAATATGGCTCAAAGAACTTCTGTTATCATTCGATGATGCAGAAGTCTAAGTGTCATATACCTCTTTTTTCACTCACTATGTTATTTCGACATAAGTCAGCCGTGCGTTCATAAATGTATTACATAAGATAAGTGCATTACATGAGATAAGTGCATTACATAGTGGCACTTGCCGCTATGTACTGCCAGGTGATCTACAAAGACAACCTCCTGATTTTTGCGCTCCTAAAATTATTCAACTCGCTTTCATAAATAGAAGTGTTTCTACATCTCTCAGAAACTTGCTCAGTATTGGGTCTGCATGGCTAAAGTCTGAACGGAAGAGGTACTGCTGCACACATTATAAAGGCTACTTTGGCGAACTGTAGTAAGACAACACTGCTGTAATTGCACAAGAAACGTCAGCAGCAGAAACATACATTCCGAACAAGACGAGATGTTCTTTTTACATGCAAGCAAAAACTCACTAAAAGACAACAATGTCAGTCAAAAATTATATTGAGTACGCAGCATTTACCAATATGGAAAGACCACCATGAAAATTATGAACTCCATAACAACTATTAGCAATAAAAGTTCCTAGAAGATACGGAAACTCCGTCATATGAAGTGTTCGATGATAAATAAGCATAAAAGAGGCAAGAGCCTGCGTCGGTCATCTCGAAAGAGTTCTCTGGCGATCTGTGTCCTGCGGTCAGTGGCCTACTTGCGGTCAGCAAAGGCGGCGTTCCAATGTGGCACACGTTTTAGCGCAAATACGACACTGACATTATATATTCAAGGAAAAGCGGTAGATAAACCATGTCCTTTAAGAGACAATATAATGTTTCCGTACTAAACATTAACAGAACAAGAGACGTTTCGGCCGCTAAATGGCTCTTAAGAAACAGGCACCTCAGGGCTTGTGTTTCAATTAATGATTAAAAAGGCAGTGCTACGTTGAACGTATTAAAAAAAAGGCGACCACACAGGCGGACCCTTAAGAATACACAAAAGCATAAACTGAGTAAGAATAAGCAAAGAAGATGCTGGCCAAGAAAGCAAGGCCGAAGTAAAAACAGCAGAGATAAAAATGTAGCGCGCATGACAAAATACACAGCAGCCAACGTAGAAAAACTGCACTATGCATAGTTTTGACTCTATCACAGCAACCCAGGCACACGCACACGCACATTCATCAACGCGGTGTACATCATTGGTTGTTAAACATCTTGCAGGTGTTATTGGCCCTCATGGGACTCTCTGGCGGGCACTCAAACGCCAGGGCGAACTGGGTGTTCCAGAGAAGAGCGGAGTTGCAGGGCGAGCTGCGGGCGTCGCCCGTGCATAGCAGGTAGCAGAAGGAGACAAAGAACAGCTGCCATGGCGACATGGATCTCAGGCCGGTGAGCGGCAGAGGCCGCCAGAACTCGTAGCTCGCAGGATTATCCGGGCTGCCTGCCTTGCGGGCCTCGTAGACGATCGAAGCGGCCTCGGTGGCGCTCGCGATTGCCACGAGGTCACGTGACGGAGACTTTCCGCTCCGGGCCGTGCAGGCCGTGAACTTGGCGAAGGCCTCCGGCTCGCTGCCCTGGGTGGCCTGCTTCAGGTAGGACAGCACCGTGGCCCGTGCCAGGGACGTCACGAACGTGCCGTACCTGCAGCGTCGACGGTTGTGCTTACTGCGAATAGCTGAAGCGTGCTCATTTTACGCGCTAGCTTATGCAGCTTGTTCGGCCGAAAAGCCGTCGGCGTAGCAATAGTCGGCACTGCGTGTCGGAAATAATGGGGGCTGCGTAAAAAAAAAATCGCATCGTGGTAATTTTTGGCTCTAGTCACTGATTTGCGTGTGATAGGCGATGATGAGTTAATGAGATCACTGTAATTTGTTTATTACAGAAATTTAAAAAAATGAAAACAAGGTTTTATAGGTGTCAAAATGGTCAGAATGAAAAGCGAATGCTTGATTATGGTAATTAAGAAAATTCAGTGTGTAATTGATCAATTGATTAATTGAAACAAAAGAAAAAAATGAAAAAATGCGTTCATTTACACCACCACCACCTGCAACACGCTGTCGCGTTCCACTCTTAAAGGCGAAGCATGATCGTCCCACCATTTTGTTTTATGGCTGTCACGGTGATGCTGCTCAGTTAACGGAGTGTCCTCACAGCAGTAGTAATAGCAACAGCGTGACAGAAGTCAGTAGTTGTACTAGTAATATTATTATCATAATCAGTAATAATGCATCATCTGAACTAAAGACAGGCTTCATCAATGCAATGGAAACCGTTGAAAGTGATGCAGTTGCATTTGCTTAGAGTGCTTGTTTATTACCTCACGTTTTCCAGACATTTGCAGTAGCCTGTCAGGGTCAGTGTCAGGCAAAGTTCGTTAGTGTCTGTGCGTCTGGTAATGACTAGATGACATCCGCTCCGCATTTGTGTGGTGGTCCCGCTTCGATCGCCCAAAATTACTGCAATGTGGTGCCAAGGGGGCAGTCATGAAGGGAAAGGCGCAGTAATTGTCTCACGTCGGGGCGCGCACTTCAACCGCCCCGTAAGGTAGGAATGAAGCTAGCGAATGAGGGAAAGTGAAATGATCGCCGAAGTGACCGCCAGCCTAATATTATATTCCGTCCCGCAAGTTGTTGCCGTCATGTGTAACCGACGGGTGCGAGGCGATGGATTCCAGTGCTGTGCGGTTGGCTTGCAACCCAGGTGGAGGAGGAAAAACTTCATTAAAGTGAAGAAGAGCTGTGCGAGCTTATGGGTAGGTCCCTCATTCCAAGGCTCCACTAGCTTCAGCTGCCATGCGCATCTCTCGTATGAGGGCCCGTTGGTCCTCCAGGTGATCGGTGGTCAGCAGTGCCTCCCACCGCTCAGAAGACGTGTTTTCCGTCTGCATATTGTTCGGTTTGGCTCCACATCCCCACGAAATGGGGAGGAGTGTAGGGCGGGCCTGTCACCAGGGATAGGTGTCGGAGTATAATGTTGGGCGTATGATATGTAGTTATGGAGGTTTAGAAATGTGTTCTTCTGTATCTACCGCCAAGAGACGGCATCTGGGGTGTCTAATTTCCTATGAGGTGGGGGAAAGTGTCTCTTTTGAAGATGGTGAAACTCGAGGCGTTCGTTATGAGAAAAGCACACTAGATGAAGGACCACTCTTGATGAGTGACCTGCTCAATAGGATATACCTTTAAGACCCAGTCCTTTTGCTGTGCGATACAGTGCATGCGCAAGAACACCAAGTTGTCTACACTGATTCAGAGTCCCACACTACGGCGCCTCTTTCTCTCTCCAACTTTTCACAGACTCCATCTTTTCCGTCATGACGAAAATGTGTTGCTGAATGGACGTGCGACCATTAACGCAATTTTGCTTTCCTGAGATCCTCCTTTCCTTTACTCGGATTTTTCTTTACTGAGCGAGAGGTAGTGGGATTGTTACCCAGCACCTTCACCAACTCTAAGAGTGGGGTTGTGGCTCAGCTGAATCTGCAACAAACACGCGCCAACGGTTCAGCCAAGCGTTTGGGCTGCGAACGAGCTTCCCATCGCAAGGTCATCTTCTTTTTTATCATAGTTCACCACACTAAGTGAGCGTGGCTGCTACGCTACAACCCCTAAGACTCACTGGCCTGACTTTCGCACACTGTCGGCCCTGTTAACTGATCATCGCTCTCTTTTCATGTTTTGAAAAAGCAATGGAAGCAGCGACAGCGTCGAAAACGATACGAGGAAACAATAGGCTGACTTGAACTTAAAGGTGCAATTTTCGGGGCTAAAAAAACTGGCAGTGGCTTAGCTCGGCTATGCCAGGATATACGTAGCGAAAGCAGGCAAGCGACACAGCTGGCGAAGCGAGCGGAGGCGAGCGCTACAACGAGGCAAGCGGTGTGACGTCATACCAAACGGCGGCGACGGATCCGCGGCGAGGCGCGCGGTGTGACGTCATGCTAGATGGCGCGGCGAGCGCGCGGCGTCCGCCAGCTGCGGCGGTTGCTACGCAACGGCTCAAGGTCGGTCTCTGTGCCTCCTCGGAACACCGCCAAAGAGCGAAATCGCAAGTTCGTGGCCAATGTAGCTTTCGCTACAAAATAAAGAAACGGGTCACCTGATGTAGGCAGGGACGTCTGGCTCGTAGTACGGGAACATGATGGCCGTTGGAAGCATGGCCACATCCTTTCCCCGTACCGTCTGCTCGAAGGGCTCCTCTTTGGAGGACGCAAGCTCGTCAGTCAGGAAAAGGTGCCACACTGACTCCGCTGTACCACGCGCATTCACTGTCATGGTACGCACGTTCGCCACAATGTTGTCGCCGATGTCGCCCATACTGGCCATCACCTGCATCGTGAGGCAGCTAGGTGAATTGTTGTGAAGGTGCGAGGCTCATGCGCTGAGCCACCGCGTCCAGGCTAAGTGGAGGCCACGCCTGCGGCACTTGCGCTTGCGTATAAAAGTACGGGCACCAACAATACGAAAAGGTAGTTTCTGCATGCACACAAGCAGACATTCCTAATTAACAGTGATGGATGAGTTGCAGACCGTGCAAGTCAGCTTTCAAGTGTGTTGAAAATTCCTGTGCAATGGAGGTGGTGCTTAACTCTGGGGAACAATAATATGCAATGCTAGACCGTAAGCCCACGCAGATAGTACTAAGTGCCTGCACGCATAGGCCTCACGCCGATGAAGGACGCTGTTTTCCCAGCATTTCTCAGGACGACATTGCCCTTTTTATGCCCGAATTACGAAGCAAGTACAGAGGAAAATCATTACCTCCAAATTGTGCTAGATAATGTACCCAAATATGAAAGCCAATATCAAATTTTTGTGATCAGCGCTAAAGTTTAAGGATTCGGCTTTTTGTCATTTTGTCAATTAGCAAGAATGAGCGTTTGGTCCATTTTGTTCAGTTAGTACGAGTGTCTTGAGAGATTAAATAGAAAGCGTCAAACCAAATCGAAGACCAAGAGACCAAACAGTTTTTTTATCCACGTAATGCTGCTCTATATTTCCCTCAACACTTGGAAAGTAATGAGCGACTAGCAATAGTTGGAACCTGGCTGGAAGTAGCACATTCGTGCCCTCTTCTCCTTCAAACAACTTGTAGCGAAACATTAGGTCCGAAAAGCACTTGCGGCTAAGAATATATTTACCTCCCACTTCGTGACGTAGCTCAATGTAGCAATGAGTTCGTGGCATGCCAATGGTATGTGGTGAATTCGTGGCACTAGTAGATATGGGGGTAATCGGTGGGTGGTGCTTCGAGAGGCCGCACGACGAAGGTCGGGCGTGAAGGCTTGACTTGGACAGATTTACGATTCGGAGGGAGGGGTTATTAATACTGTTTTCTCAGTAAAAGAGTACTCTTCAGTTTTCACTTAAATTAATGACAACGCATTGAGCTATGGAAGGGAAAATGATAGGTATAACGTTAAGAGAGAAGAGGAGGGCGGAGTGGGTGAGGGAACAAACGCGGGTTATTGATATCCTAGCCGAAATCAGGAGGATGAAATGGGCTTGGGCAGGGCATGTAATTCGAAGGCAAGACGACCGCTGGTCCTTAAGGGTAACGGAGTGGATTCAAGGAAAAGGCGAGTGGTAAGGGGCGGCTGAAAGTTGGGTCGGTAGATGAGATTAAGACGTTTGCGGGGATACGGTGGCCGCGGCTGGCACAGGACAGGGTTCATTGGAGACACATGGGAGAGGCCTTTGCCCTGCAGTGGGCGTAGTCAAGCTGGTGATGATGATCCATGCAGTAATCATAATTTAAAGGCACCTAAGTTCCAATACGTATTTTAACATGACTAGGACATCAGGTACGCTGAAGCTACAGACAATCAGGCCACTATAGAACTCAAGCTGATTATTGGGCAATCCTTCGCCACAAACTTCGTGAGCGATGACAGTGTTCATCAAAAGCATTCGATTGTGGCTGAGTTCAGAATGACCATTGCTCTTGGCCTTGCTCTATTAAAAGATCACTAAGAAATAACTAGATAAGGCTATCGTGCCGTCAAGAACAACCCTGTAGTTCGGAAAAGCTGTCAAACGTGGTTCACAGCGGTCCACCGTGGTCCGGCCATCTCTCGCGCTCGAAAGAGAAAGGAATAAAGCCGCCTTTCAGGGGCCAATAACAATGAATATAGAAAACAAACCAGTCAAAGCCATGCGACGATATTTTTACATTTAGCACCTGTGATCGGGACTGCCTGAATATATCAGGACTGCCCCTCCCCATCTTGTACTAACCTTGAGCGTGTTATAGCGTAGTAATTGTTCCTCTTGTCTGCCTTCCTATCACATTCCTTTCATTACCGCCAATCGCCATTAACTATTTCCCTACGGCGACCATCGCCAGCCCGCAAACAATGAATGAGAACCCAAATTCAAAGTGCTAGCACGTCCTTCTTGAGCATGCTGCAATATATACCTTGAATGCAGAACAAGAGAATTGAATTTTATCTTCAGTTTGTCGCACTTCCTCGAGGCGGTGATTTTAAAACCTCTTTTCAAAACAGCGGGACCTAGAAGAGGGGAATGCCCGCTTCCGCCAGCGTGGCACGTGCTCTGAAGCCCGGCAAATGTCGTACGTCCACAGCTGGTTCTCTAAACCTCTTGGTACCAGTGACTCAAAGGATGGTGCCTCGTCAATCAACTTTAGTTCACAGATTTAAGCAAGCCCGAGGAACCAGCTGCGAACATCATTGGCAGCGCCTCCGACGGTTCCTCATCTGGCCCCTTTTTGCTATAGACTTAGCGCCCGTTTTGCGAAGGGTATTGACGCTACAGATCTCATCACAAGGATTTCCACATTTAGGTGGGATTAGAAACTGCCTGCGCTGCGAAGGGTACGCCAGGCTACTCCGCCCAGCAATAGAGCCTAAAGGGATCTCTTTCCAGCCGAAAAACGGTACGAACTACGACTTCGATTGTTGAGAAGTATCTGGCACTGGTAGAAAAAGATGTTTGATGAACCATATTTGAAAATTTTAGTTTCAGATAAAAGCATGCCTTTGCAAGTATTGTTAACATTGTATGCAAATAATTAGTTTCGCAACTAAAATTGGTTAATAACTGATAAAATACTTTAAAGACGCTGGTATTTTACAACGGCGTGTTTAACTGGCTTCATTTTGATGTATTTCAATATATTTTAAACTTCATTGACTTGAGACAAAAAGCAGTTACTCAAAGGCAAACCCATTACCCAAGAAATACTCAAACTTTTACCACGGCAGTGAAATAGTTCGGGTGCGCAAAGATGACGTGGCACTTTTTTGCAGCCGGCTCCTAGCTTTTTCTTCTGTTTTAATATTTGAAAATACACTTATCATCATTAATGAGGAGTATGGCAATGCGCAAGTTCAAGAGTTGGAGGAACAGTGTAGATTCGACCTAAAGGGAGAGGTTTAAGGGGTAGAAGAAAATACGGCTGCAGACGCAGTTCGGAAACTTATGGGTATAATGTGATCGCTGCTGGCACAGGATAGGGTTTACAAGAGGTCAGTGGAAGAGGATTTTGTCCTGCAGCGGACGTAAGATTATGACAGCACAAACTTGGCGCACAAATTATGACTAAACCGCGTGTGCAGCGCATGATTGCGTGGTTCGCTTATTAAGGCGAAAGCCTTTAATGGCTCATGCTCGCGGTGTCCGTCCATGCGCTGGAATCGTGCCAACTGTGGCCTCTCCTCCGCGCAGAGGCGCAACCTCCTCTCCTCCTTAGCAACCAGAGCGCCGGTGGGGGGCGCAGCTGTGCATAGCAACCGTGACGTCACACAGTAGTGGTAGAACGAGCGCGCGCGCGTCGATGGTGACAGCTGCACCGCCGCTCCTTCGCCAGACGTCTAGTTGCAGTTGAGTGAGCGAGACGCATGGCTTCGAGGCGGCCCAGTGATTCCGCGCCAAGCGGTTCGGGGAAGCGGCAGTGGGCTGACCACAAGGCTTTCGCCATGCACACTATAGAATTTCCGAAGTGTCTTCGGTAATTTTTTTAGCCAGTAAACTCAGCAGCAGTGCTCGTGCATGTGTTCGAGGTCGAGAGCTCTCACCAACGGCAGCTTGGCCGACACGGAGTTGAGAAGGAACTCGAGCATTCGGCCCAGGTCGTTCCAGTCGTAGGTGGCGTCTCTGAGCGTGCCGAAATAGGTGCGGCGCACGCTGCGTGCCATGAGCATCACGTCGTGGCGCACGTCTTCCGTGAAATGACGCTCGACCACGTACGTGATGGAGGCGACGCCAATGTGCCTCTTCAGCAGCCGGAAGCAGTACTCCTGCGAACGAGACGTCACGACACGTTTCGCTGATCTCGCTGATGTGCAAGGCGCATGCTTGGGCAGCCACCTTGGGCAGGTGGCAACTGCACTGAATTTGGCAATGGCGGGCAGTTTGCTCACAATCCAGGCGCAGGCTGCCACCTGCCAAGGTGGACAGGCTGTCACAATGTCGCGAGATCCCGTGACTTCTCTCAACCATTCAGGAAATTTCCCGGAGAATTTCAGATTTTAAGGCGAAAACCTTAAATGGCTCATACTGTCGTCCGTCCGTTAACAAAGCGTGTCACACGCGTTTGACTCGGGAACTAAAAAAGATAGAAGACGACCAATAGTTGCTTCAGATAGAGGAGGAAAAAATGAACCTAGAAGCGAATTTTGATGACTGTAGAGTAATTACTTAATTATTTATAGCAAAAATGTCGAAATTGCATCGAAATAGTGTGGACGTCGATATAGCCACGGGAATGGTGTGACGTCACATCCACCGAGAGTCATCACGACATACTGTGTTCTCGGCTTTCGCCTCTGAGCACTTTAGTTGCCAAAGTGTCCTCGCAATTTTTTGCAGTGCTCTCTGACTGCTCAAATAGGTCACGTGACCATCAATGCGTCATCAGTAGGGCCCGGAAATTTAGGCATTTGCCTAAACATGCCTATAAATGCCTAAACGGGGGATTTTTGCACTTGCCTGCCTTTTTGTCATTTTTTAGAAAATACTACCTATTGAACCGCATTTTTTTCCTATAAATGCCTAAATCAGGCACTTTGGTCCTCGGTGCCGTTCTTCAATTTTGAGACATCTGTTTATGTACGGTGAAAGGCGCGCGCCGATGCACGCACAAAAGGCGCGGGTCTCGCCGAACGTTTTTCTCGAATTGTAACTTGAACGCAGTGTAACGAAGTGTTTGTCTCGAAGGATAGAAAGAGACGAGTTTGGAAAGAGGCCTGACATACATTAGTGCAAACTTCTTAAAATTGACGGAAAGGATGACAAAGTTGGAAAGACTGGACTCTCAATAGATGAATCATTGAAGATAGTGGCAGAAGTACAGGCAGCAGCACTTCGGGGACTGGAAGGAAAGGGTGCTATTAACTTCATGTGATGTCGAAAGAAGCCTTTTAAAGTACAAAGCTATGCATAGCGAAAACCGAAGGAGTTTCAAGTTCGAAAACCTGAGAATGCGTTTTATTGCTTCAGTTGAGGACTGCATACGCTCCGTGCTTGACTTACAAATCTTGTACATATGAATAAAGAGTGTTATTCAAAGCGCCTATTTTTGCTTTGTAGAGCCTATTTCAATATTTTTTAGAGCCTAGATGCCTGCCTATTTCGGGGTTCTTTAGTGCCTAAATTTCCGGGCCCTAGTCATCAGTGACCCGGCCAATCTGAGAATTTCGCTGTGGAGGATCCGGGATTTATCCCTGAGACAACAGCTTAATTGCAATCGCATTAAAAATAAAAGCAACTAACCTTTCTATCAATTCCTTTGAGTTACTGGCCACACAAACGAGCGTCCCAGTGATGAATCTTGCACGCAACGTGTGAAGGCGAAGCATGTTCCTAACTAGCACCTGTAAGTTGGGCTGTTTAACCGCTCTCAACATCGGAACAGTGATTTGACAGACGGCCTTGAATTCGGGAGGTGCGGGTTTTGATCTTGGTGCCGCTGGGTGCTGACCGGTTTTCTGAAGGGTACAAGATTTTCCTTGGCCTGGCACTCGCCTTTCTCCGGGGCGGAATTCTAATAATGGGTCCTAGCCCCCCCCCCCTTCCCGTCGTGGAGAATATAAAAGCTCTTCAGCCATGGAGCTGCTCGGCGAAGCAGCCATTGCTCCATAAAAAATCGAATCGTCACCTTGTGTTCCTGGGCGAGATCCTTGCGGCCCGGAATGACGCCGTGCATGGCGAGGGCCAGGTCGCGACTGATGAGCGGCGCAACCTTCTTGACGACGTGCCATCCGAGTACGAGCTCGACGTCGTGAGGGTGGTTCAGGACCTGCCCCATGACCCACCAGAAGAGGTCGTGGTGGCTGGCGACCAGCCTGAGCTGGTTGTCCGGCCGAACATGGCCCGGCATCGTCTGAACCAGCTCCCGCTTTATTAAGTCCTCGGCTTCCGAAATGTTCAACTGGTCGTCTTGAAAGGAATCCTGCGCATCCCCGGATACGAGTAAAAGACACGAAAACGCACACTTAGCGAGCACCACATGAGCGATATTCTTCGTTAGCTCACCAGGCGCCCCTCATTATCTCGAATCAAAACTAAATTATTTTCCTAAACAGTATACTCAGTGTTCAAGAGATACAGTTCTCAGGTTTCTGACGCAGATATTCAATGGATAACCTTGCAGCGGAGACTTTGCCTTTCCTTGACTTGCTGATAAAATACAATAATAAGTTTGGCACTTGCAATCATTTGCCTGTTTGTATGGCGATTCATTTGCTCACTGTTGTTACTCTGCCCTAATGCCTGTTTTTCCGGTTTCGTCATGACCACGTTTTACAGCCTCACCTTCACCTTTATTATGGTATATTGTTTTACATTCCCCCATCTAGGTAGTCACCTCGCGTTTTATTCCATAACCTTCGCCTTTACTCTTGTTAACTGTTGCTTACCATTTTACCATTAGGTTGCCATAGCGCGCGTTTTTATTCCGGCACTTTCTTGCCTTCACTCAGGTTACTTTTAAGAGACAATGCGCCATATTTACATCTTTGTTTCCGTATTTTTGCTTTTTTTATATGAATTGTTGTGTGCAGCTATTTCAGATTCTCTTTCTGATTCACCTGGCCCCAAGTATTGTTACCAATAATTTTAGTAGCTTTCTCTCCCTTTTGTTTATCTGTACACCTGCGAGTGACAAAGGTGGTCGCGTGCCTGGGCTTACGCCTTGAATAGCCTGTGCTTTCGTTTCCTTCAGTAAACAGTTCCTTCAATGAGGAGTTTACGCCTTTGTTGTCGTATTGGTTTCTTCACCTTTCCTCGTCCTTTTACGCAGTTTCCCACCTTCCCTGACCATAAGAAGATCTCGAATTTCGTGTGGACGAAAAACAGATATACAGCGGCCACTACATAAAATTCCACTCATATTACCTATCAAACCACGAGTCTTCCGTCATCTCAACTCCTCTGTGAAGTGCGAAGGCCAGTCGCTCCAAGAAAAGCGACAGATGGAAGGAAAAAGCTGCGCTATTCGCCGATCATCAAATTCTCCCTAAAGGCACCGCACAACACAACGCTAACGAGGCAGGCGAAATACCAGCGTTCCTGGCTTCGCAAGGAAGTGGGCCTCGTATAATTTTTCCAGGGCCGTCATGGTGGTGAAGTTGACGGCTTCTTCGAAAGATGCCTTGGTCTGGTAGAACCCAACTCCCTCGTCTTTCGCCCGTTTCGTGGCGTTCTTCTTGCCGTCGAAGATGCGGCGGGCAGCAAGGTTGAAGAAGGCCTCGAGTGCTTTAGTGTCCATCTCCTTGATACGCATGAGTATCCCCATGGTGTACGGCGAGGGGTTGATCGTTACCTGTACGTAATACAAGCAAAGCTTAGTGAACCTCGCTCGTTGTTCGTCGATGCTCTCTGCTCTCTAATTCAAAGGGATACAAAAAGCATATCTCTTCTTGCGATTTATTCTCTGGAATATCGCGAAAGTCATAGCAGGCCTGATCAACATATGGAATTGGCTGACGCAGGTTTAAAAAATTGGCAGTGGCTTAGCTCGGCTATGCCAGGATATACGTAGCGAAAGCCAAGGCGAGCGCAATGACGAGGCAACCGGTGTGACGTCATACCAAACGGTGGCGGTGGCTCCGCGGCGAGGCGCGCGGTGTGACGTCATGCCAGATGGCGCGGCATCCGCCAGCTGCAGCGGTTGCTAGGCACCGGCTCAAGGTCGGTCTCTGTGCCTCCTCGAAGCACTGCCACAGCGAAATCGCAAGTTCGTGGCCAATGTAGCTTTTCGCTACAAAACCCCAGTATGCACCAGCTAAAATTTGCAAGATGGCAGCAAAATTACCCAGAGCGCTTCACTAAGGTTTCTTTCATAGTGCAGTCTATGGCAGGTGTTTGTGCGTTATGCCAAAAGCGCAGCTAGAGATCATTGCTGGTAAGCTGTTAAGTCAAGCAAACAGGCAATATGTTTTAAAGCATTGTTGGTAAGGCAGTATAGCCAACTTGAAGCTTGGCATCGAACTTCTTTGTACAGATCATATCACAGCCGACCACATTTTCAGCCCATCCCCACATGTCCACCGACCTGGACGACTTTACCAGACTCCTTGGGCACGACGAATTCGAGGAGGCTAGGCCAGCCCATCTTGGTCACCAGGAGTACCATGGCCGAGACCAGGTTCACCTTGCCAGCGGTGGGCACGGGCCAACCGATGCCAGCTTCAACAAGGCCAGCCACGACGGCGGCCATATTGTCCGCGCCGCCTTCGACCACGTCCTCGCAAGACTTGTAGAATCGCCAGCCCTTCTCAAAGGCATTCTGTCCAGCGGAGGAGAGGGAACCGTCGCGCGCCGGCGCGACCACTTCGTCGCGGTAACTATCCTTGGCAGCCTGCATGCGCCCGGCAGACACAGGAGGCGTTCTTCGTTTACTTTTCCGCAAGTGCAGCGTCTTTTCGGCTTACTTTAGCGTAAGCACAGATCCATTTAGCCGCCGCGGTGGCTCAGTGGCTATGGTGCTCGGCTGCTGGCCCGAAAGACGCGGGTTCGATCCCGGCCGCGGCGGCTGAATTTCTTTGGAGAAGAAATTCGAGGCCCGTGTACTGTGCGATGTCAGTGCACGTTAAAGAACCCCAGGTGGTCGAAATTTCCGGAGACCTCCACTACGGCGTCTCTCATAGCCTTAGTCGCTTTGGGACGTTAAACCCCATAAACCAAACCAAACCAAACCTTTAAGCCTATCCTGCTGCAGGCACAGCGGCCTTCAAAGTTCATCCATGCAGTGGAAGAGGACTAGCTCATGTAAGCGTTACAACTACAAAGTGCTTTGCCGATTTCCAGCAGGAGTACGTATGGCCTGTAACGGCATACGGTGAAATGAACCACCATGCCTTGGAGCTTTGGTGAAGTTTATGTAAGGTCCTGCTATACTCAGAACATAGCGCCAATCTTTCACGTTGCCGCCGTACCCCTCACTATCTACTTGCTGCTGTTTTTCACTTTCATTCTTTATTGGCCCAGAGTAGAAAAGTCTAATCCGGGCTATGGCGATTTTTACATTCCTTCGAAAATTATTGGAAACCACCACGCATGCGAAAGACACGGTTGCATCTTTGCCAATTACACGAATGACTGCTCAGTAAGTGGAAGACTGTTTTACATCATGAGTTGATTATAATCCGTGGACAAGACAAATTCCAGAACTGCACGATTTTTTTACAATACGGTGGCACGTTTTGACCCTTGTGAGCGATCTCGTGCAAAGGTGGGCAGGGAGGTTCGAGGAGAACGCCGACAGGAAATGGGCAACGTCGCTATCTTCGCAGTATAGAAAGACCTTTGTGGATCGTAATAAAGTGCACTGTGATGATGAGTTTCTGTGCGGCATTTTTAATCGCTACCCTTTTCACCCTCTCCGTCATCTCATCTCTTACGACGCCGTTGAGTAATCCGCCCGGATTGGTGCAGTTATGGCCCCTTTCCTTTGTACGTAACCTAACGCAACCACGTACGCTTCAGTGGAACAAGGCGTCAGCGCCCTCCACGCACGACGGGACGAGTGTCCACACGATCGAAGATCAACAGTGATGTGTTCTTTAAATACAGCATGAAGCAGAATTACATATAACAAGACTACGAAGAGAAGCATTAGTTGTCAGTGAGGACAGCGAACGTCAAATTGAGTGGGTGGTGGTGAAAGCATTTATTAGGATGGGACAGGAGGTGTGCTTGGATCAGCCCGTAAGGAACCGATCTTTACAAGCACTAGGTGGAGGTCCCTAGTTTGTGACCCCAGTGGCGGTGGATGCCGCCCGGGCGCGCCCGACAAAGGCTTGTTGGGTCTGTAAGACATGGCAACCAAGCAGGATCGTCTCCCAGTCCTCCCGGGTTGGGTTGGGGACGGGGGCAATAGCAGGGTCGGAGGGGCAGGACCGCACCATGTCATAGGTGTCTGAACACACCGCTCTATTGTGCGGGCAGCTGCCGCTAAAGGAGGGGTCTAAATGGTGTAGTGCTGACGGGCATAGCAATGTATTGGTGACAAGGCGCAGAAGGAGCCGCTCATCCGCCCTCTTCAGGCCTTTACATGGGCGGGGGTAAAGGCGATGACTATTTTGATAGTAGGTTGTGACATCTTTGAAGGTATAGACCGGATTAAAATTGGGTCGTTTTCTCCACCGCACCCGACCACATTGAGTCCGTGTTCGCACTCACACCAGCGGTAAATGCAACAAATTCGTTGATTTTTATGGGGATTTAACGTCTCAAAGCGACTTACGCTATGAGGGACGCCGTAGTGAAGGTCTCCGGTAATTTCGACCACCTGGGGTTATTTAACGTCCACTGACATCGCACACTACACGGGCCTCTAGAATTTCGCCTCCATTGAAATTCGACCACCGCGGCAGGGATTGAACCCAACGTATTTCGGGTCAGCAGCCGAGCGCCATAACCGCTGAGCCACCGCGGCGGCTTGCAACTAATTCGTGACTGCTTTTCTCGAAAGGTGTGGGCCTGTGGCAATGGAAGGTGACGGCGCCAAGTTTGTTTCAGCTGGTGAAATCAATGCTACTTCTTTGTTCTCATGCAAAGAATTGTTGAATTGGAGTTGCACTTTATAACCGCACTATATCCTTAGTGTTCTTTGTTGGTAGCTAAAGGGAAAGCAAATAGTTCTTATTAATGAGAGAGCGTTATATGGCTATCTACGCGTCATTAAAATATGTACGCAAATTTTGTCCGCACGTTCACCTCGTTGTATAAAGATATATTGAAAAAAGTTTGATTGCATTAGGTAGTGAGTGTAAGAATATCGCAAAGTTACGAATTTGGTTCATCCGGAGTAATTAATTAATTGAACTCCAAAACACGCTTAGACGCCGCAATAGCCATGGACGTCGATATAGGACTTGGACGTCAGAATAGCAAAGGCGTCGATATAGTATGTGGATGCTTTGCTTTCACATTGGTCCAGTGCGGGTCGCCGCAGTGATCTCAAAACAAAAATTAAAAAAAAACAAATTAAAAAGAACTAAAGAATGCAGGAAAAAATTGGCTGTGGTTCTGCTCTGGTCAAACCTGGAGTGACGCGATAGCTACTGCTGGCCGAGTGGAACTCGCTCAGTCGAATTGCGAAGTCAGTCTTTCGCCGCTCCGTTTGGCTGGGGGTTCCTTCATCTTCGTCCCTGGACGTGAATTCACTCTCTCCCCACTCCTCCCCCACTCGGTTTCGCCGGCACGCCGCGCCAAGGCCGCGCCGCCACAGCTGCTCCGCACCACGTGACCAACCACGTGACCAGCCGCGACACCGCCATGGTGGCCACGGCGCCTCCTCGCTGGTACAGTATTCTAGGCACTGTATCGCTGGAGCCTCGAAATGCTAGCGTAATGTAGGCGCGCGGCGCGCACACCAGATGCGTGCTCTGATGTCACTCCGCGCATGCGCACAACTGATGAGGTGGGCGGTGTCTGCTCCGCCGTCGGGTCAGTGGCGAGGTGCGCGACGTGAACATCGGCTGCGGGCTATGACGACACTCCGCGCATGCGCATAGCTGGCGGAGCGATGGTGCTACAGCTCAGCGCGCAGCCACACTGACCTCGCGAAGCGGCTGGCGTGTAGTGTAGATATCGCTACAAAAAAAGGACAAGGAAAGGCCCTCGCATTTCCGCTCTTAAGCAAAGTGGAATCCTGTAATTTTTCTGCCATTACCTCGGCCACAGACAGGCCCCTCGGGTGCGAGTAGCGTCCGCACACGTATCGGCCGAAGTCCTGGCACGGGTCCACGGATGTGTCCATGCTCTCGAGGAGGGCTTTGCTGTAGCGGCGGCATCCCGGCGTCTCGCAGACGGCCGGGGGTTTCCGCAGGAAATATCTTCCTGCTGCGATGCCCCCGGTGACAGCAACCGCAAAGACGAGGACGGCGCCAATGGCCGCGGCGAGCATGCCTCCTGTGGACCACTTGGCTCTAGCTTTGGGACGCCGAGACGGCGAGACGGAAGGCGACCTGCATGCATACGTTGGCGCTCATTCTGAGAGAAAATGCGCCCATAACATTCGCCTTTCTTCTCGCCGAAACTGGCGCTCATCAAACCTACGTCCCACACAGGTCGAGAATTCTTCGATATCAGTTTTATTTTTAAGGCAACTGAGAAATATTGTAAGGTAGTGTTACAGAAATATTTATGTTGTCGGTCCACTTCTGCAATGCGTGCAAAATCATTCTTTTAAGGATTTCTGTCGATCGTATCGAGTAAATAATACTGCCATAAAACACCGACGGAAACGATTTTGACGATAGCAAAACAATAGCAATAATAATGTCACTAGCAAAAAAAAAGTGAACGCCTACCGAGGGTTGAAAAAATTGCGTTCATAAACTATTTCCCGTTGAAAATTGCGCTTGTTCAGAATTTATGCTTATGCCCGCCTCGTTTCCGCCATCTAAGTAACACACAACACGAACAGCCTTTCGTAAAAGAAAAGAGACAAAGTGCTTTGCTTGTAAGCTGTGTAGTGGAGTTCTTGTACAATCCGTGGAGGTCCTCAGTATCGGAAAGAGAAAGGGCGAGAGGTTTTCTCACTTTCAAGAGTCTTGAAGCGCAGGTGTTATAACGAGCTGCAAGGAATTTGTGAAAATGAAACCCTTTCAAAATTCGCTACCGACAATTTGTGCACCGTATTTTCCGAAAGTAACCAGGCAATGGGGTTTACTTCTCGGCCGTACATTGGAGCCTTTACGGCACCGCTAAAGACTAAAAGGTACCGAAATGGGAGGACAGAGGTTCTCTTTAACATCACACAGATTTAGACACCTGTGGCCTCTCCTCCGCGCTGCGGCGCAACCTACTCCCCTCCTTAGCAACCGGCGGGCCGGTGGGGGGCGCAGCTGTGCATAGCAACCGTGACGTCACATAGTAGCGGTAGAATGAGCGCGCGCGTTGGCGGTGGCAGCTGCACCGCCGCTCCTTCGCCAGACGTCTCGTTGCAGTCGAGTGAGTGAGACATCTGGCCCCGAAGCAGCCCAGTGATTCCACTCCAAGCGGTTCGGGGAAGCGGCAGCGGGTTGACCACAAAGCTTTCGCCATGCACACTTTTGAATTTCCAAAGTGGGTTTCCGTAGTTTCCGTTCATGTGATGGTGTATTTCTCGCATTCTGCATATGTACGCTGTACCCTTCCTTGAGCGACGCTTTTCTGTTCATGCGCATTGTTTTTCTTCGTCTCTTTCCTTTACTTATGTAACGTTCTTGCTTTTTCGGGCTTTTTCCGGCATGTACTTTCGCTTATCACCGGTGTCTCATACAGTTCAATTAGAATTGTTTTGTTTATTTTCCTTGTACAAGCCGATCTGACTTTGTAAACAAAACATTTCTGTATTTTGATTTGTGCTGTTCTTATGCCGCTCTGCCATTATTTTATTTTTTTTTCTTCGCCCCTCTTCTTTTGTTTCTTGAATTTTTTGTACTCTGGGGAGCTGGGAACTAGTCAAGCTGAATTTTCAGCTTTTTTTCCCGCACTCCCTCACTTCATGAGTGAAATAAAGAATTTATTATTATTATATTATTTATTATTATTATTTTATTGCGAAAGCAATACTACGCCAGGTCTAACCGCTCGTCGCGTGGACCGCGGACACCCCTGCTCCTCGAGGAGCCGCCGCCGTGCATAACATTGAATAGGTTGGGGCAACCGAAAAGGAAATAAAAATAATAGGCCCCTGCCTGCACCGTTTACACACAACAGGCTTAACCCAATTGAAAAATAAAAGAGGAGGCCCGTGCATAACAGATGGAATGACGACAGCCTCTCCGTTGCTATGGCGATGCGTGACGTCAGATTGCTCTCCGCCGCCGCGCGCTCTCCGTCGCCTCGCCGACAGTCTCCCTCTCTGATGCGCAGTAGCGATTGCGCATCGCCATCTGCGTGGTTTGTGGTGTATATAAAATAGGCAGTGGCTTAGCTCTGCTATGCCAGGTTGGGAGGTGGTGGAGATATCGCGGCTTCGGCCGCTTATCTGTTATTATTGCGAAAGCAATACTAGTTGCACTTTGAGCCCGTCGCGTAGCGAGGCCGGTAGCTACCATATTAGCATATTGGATAGGATTGGATTGTATAACCGATGCATCACCACAAGTCTAACCACAAGCACCACCACAAGCTACACTACCAGCTGAACCATGTTTTCAACAGCGGACGCGGTTGTTGCTGCGACGCGCGCCTTTCTTCACTTCTTTCCTCTGGTCTTTTAATTCCCATCTATCTGCACGAGGCAGCGGTGGTGGCTCGGCTCGAGCCAGTAGGCAGGCCCGTGCAATTTCCTTTTCATCCTTCTCCCAGTCACAACAACAACACAACAACAGCTATGCCAGGATATACGTAGCCGGAGGTGAAGGCGAGGTGTCCACATCTCGGTGGACACCTGAACCAGAGCATAACTGCCGTCTTGGAATTGTGGACACCTCAACCATGCTTTAAGCTAAGTGGCGGTAGTGACAGGTGTGCGCTGCATGCGTTGGCGTTGACAACGTTGTGGAAGGACGGTGACAGAAACGCGGCGCTGAAGCCATAGGCCGTCGGCGTTCGTTGTGTTCATTGGCGTTGGCGTTGATCATGTTTTACACTCCGATCATATAGGAAAGGAAGTGGACATAATGGCTCACTGGGTCAGTGGACGCCTGAATTGTGCTTATAGGTACGTGGAGTGATGATGTGAGCTGCAGGCATTATAAGGTTGTGCCAGAAACGCGGCGCTGAAGCCATAGGCCATCGGCGTTCATTGTGTTCATGTGCGTTGGCGTTGTCAACGTTTTACACTCCAATCATTATAAGGAAAGGAAGGCGACCACGCGCGGCGAGTCACGTCAGCTGTGCTTAGTGACGTCACTTGCTCCTCGCACATTCGCAGTATGGTCGTGCAAGAGCACGCGAAATGGCGAGACTGTGGGCAATGTAACTCACGCAACAATATATGGCAACGCACAGATGTTGTTTTCGCAATCCTCCAGGTTTAACCAGAGCTAAGCCACAACCAATTTTATAGGTCAGTGGGCGCAAGCTGGCATCGCTGTACTGGAAGACCTCAATGATGTTCCCGGTCATGAAATTCCCCCGTAACACTACGGCAGAGCTTCAAATCTGGATCACTTGATAAAAAAGCATCATGCGAGAAACGCCGCGTTGACTGAGCGAACGCTTAACCGACCGACTGACGGACGGACGGACAGACATACGGATCAATTGCTTGATCGATCGACTGCAGGCTGATCGATCTCTCGGTTATTAAGATGTCGAGGAACAGCCGGACTTAACGCAATTACCCGACAACCGGCGACATTTCTCCAAACGGCGTCAGCAGCCCGGCAGGCGGCGATGCAGTGCCGTGCATGGGACTAGCAGGTGAAACCGGAGACAGGTAGCCTCCCGGTGACAAGACCTGCGGCATAGGCGATGAGAGTCCCGGCGACGCCGCGCCGCTCATGGCGGGTGAAAAGGAGGACGCCTGCCGCTGCAAGCCCGGGCTCAGCGCCAGGGGTGGACCCTGGGATGTCTTGACGCTATCCTCGGCCAGGCTAGGTGCCACGCGGGGCCGAGGTTTGCTCTTCTTCTCTGAGGCAGCCACCTTCTTCCGGATGTCATCGGCCACGCGGTGGTACTGGCCCTGGACAAGGAACACGGGTCGCAGCATTTTCAGCACAGAGAGGGCCTCAAACTGTATTCTGAGAGCTCATTGATTGCATTTAAGCTGCGAAACATCCCGGTGGTGGTGGTGAAAAACATTTATAACGCACCGGACAACACAAGCATTCAGATCTTGCAGGTTCGATGCTACAAAGCTCGCTCTAAGAAACACAGACAGGCTGCAAAACTTTCATGTAGCGGTTCTAGCGTCCTTGAAGTGAAAATTAGGTACTCTAGTTGCCTATCTCCCTCAGCGTGAACCATCTCTTTTTATATCCCAGTTTCAATTGACTTGTTCAGCCGCCGCGGTGGCTATAGTGGTTGTGGCGCTCGGCTGCTGACCCGAAAGACGCGGGTTGAATCCCGGCCGCGGCGGTCGAATTTCGATGAAGGCGAAATTCTAGATGCCCGTGTACTGTGTGGTGGCGGCGAAAAACTTTAATACTCAAAGAAAGTTTGAGGGTCAGAAAACCCCGCTGCATGGTCGTGTACTGTGTGGTGTCAGTGCACATTAAAACCACAGATGGTCAAAATTTCCGGAGCCCTTCACTACTGCGTCGCTCATAGCTTGAGTCGCTTTGGGACGTTAAACCCGATAAACCAAACCAAACAGTGTAGACTCACGAACGTGTATACCATGTAGACTCAAACTAACCTCAAACTGACTTGTTCGCGCGTCGTTTGACGCTGCCAGTACACAATGACTATACAACTGGCCCCACAATAAACAAGAAATGCTCGCTCACTTCAGCATGTTTCAGCTGCTTCTTCGATTTCATGGTGCCGGCCAAATGGCCTCTCAGAGCACTCGATCAGTTTCCCGGCCGAGGAACCTTTGCCAGTGCGGAGAAGCTCAGCAGGCCAGAGCACCCTCCAGGTTCTTTGAAGACTGAATCCTGCACATGAGAAACGGCATTTAGCAGCAGGAGCTTTGGTGTGGGCTTCACATCAGCTAAACATTTGTGGGATGTCGTTTCTGCTGAAGCACGAATCCCAACACAAAAACGTAACAACTGTTTATTCGATTAGCGGTGGCAGCGGACGAGCGTACCAACGTTACGCTCGTCTCGGTAGCGGAAGGAAAAAGCCGCCGTTCCGTGCAGCCTGTTTTTGTAGCCACCGTCGGCGACGCATGCCTCGGGTGACGCAGTGGTGGCGCTGTGTTTTATCGATAACGCAGTCCAGCGTGTGGCCGTGTTACGCTGGGCAGGATGAAAAAAAAAATCGGAGGCTGCGCGGAAATATGCGCAAAGTGTGTCGCCACAGATTTGTACCAGTCTGGCACTGTTCCGCAGAGATTCCTGTTCAACGCTCTTCCACCAGAATCACGCCGTGGTGCGCTTCCGACAAGCGTCTGTCACGTGATCAGCCGCATGATCATCCACGCTATCTACATTCGCCACCGTCGCGCCGCTATGCTTGCAATGTACGGAGTCCTTGCGTCGATGGGCGCATGCGCCCGGCCAGGATGGAAAAGAAAGTAAAGGGCGGTTATCAATGGGTGCTATTGTAATCACCCGACAGATCTGGAACATTCATTTACGGGGAGGTATTCGAAAAAATCAGCAGTCTAGCAAGAGAACTGCATGTCACCATTGGTAGGGAGGTGCAGGAAGTGGTAAGGGAGTAGGTCTACTTTGGGCAGGCAGTGACCGGTGATCCGGATCATGAGAGAGAAATAACTAGAATAAGAATGGGGTGGAGCGCATATGGCAGGTTCTCTCAGATCATGAATGGTAGCTTACCAATATCCCTGAAGAGAAAAGTATACAACAGCTGTATCCTACCGGTACTCACCTATGGGGCAGAAACGTGGAGGCTAATAAAGAGGGTTCAGCTTAAGTTAAGAACAACGCAGCGAGCTATGGAAAGGAAAATGATAGGTGTAACGTTAAGAGATCGAAAGCGGGCGGAGTGGGTGAGGGAACAAATGCGGGTTAATGACATCTTAGTTGAAATCAAGAGGAAAAAATGGGCTTGGGCAGGGCATGTAATGCGAAGGCAAGATAACCGCTGGTCCTTAAGGGTAACGGAGTGGATTCCAAGAGGAGGCAAGCGTGGCAGGGGACGGCAGAAAGTTAGGTGGACGGATGAGATTAAGAAGTTTGCGGCGATACGGTTGCCGCAACTGGCGAAGGACGGGGTTAATTGGCGAGTCATGGGAGAGGCCTGTGCCCTGCAGTGGGCGCAGTCAAGCTGATGATGACTCGAAAAAATTTCTTCGCAAGAAATTCGAGGTTGAAAAGGCACGGACATCTCGTATTCGTTTTTAATGCGTTGTTTTTTTTTTGTTATAATGACAGCCAACGCGTTTAAGCGAAAATGTGGAGAGGGTTGTGGTGCACTATAGTGCTGTTGCCGCTTTCAGTCCAGGGTCAGTGCGTGCGTATAGCTGGCGACTGTTCGGCCCCTTAGGCACACAGCCACCCTCGTCTACATTAGCTCAACGCTTTAACGCCCAGCAAGCTCGAATCCCTGAACCCAAAAGAGACAGCTTAAACTCAAACCATGTTATCGGATGATACGATCGGACCAAGGTATCTCATTATGTT